>NC_092333.1:655712500-656045000 GCF_046630445.1 Rutidosis leptorrhynchoides | reverse complement strand
ACCTATAACTCACCAACATTTTTGTTGACGTTTAAAGCATGTTTATTCTCAGGTGAAAGAAGTTCAATTTCTCGGTCACATAGTGAACAAAGAAGGTATTCAGGTGGATCCAGCAAAGATTGAAACCGTTGAAAAGTGGGAAACCCCGAAAACTCCGAAGTATATACACCAATTTTTAGGACTGGCTGGTTACTATAGAAGGTTCATCCAAGACTTTTCCAGAATAGCAAAACCCTTGACTGCATTAACGCATAAAGGGAAGAAATTTGAATGGAAAGATGAACAAGAAAAAGTGTTTCAATTGTTAAAGAAAAAGTTAATTACGGCACCTATATTGTCATTACCTGAAGGGAATGATGATTTTGTGATATATTGTGACGCCTCAAAGCAAGGTCTCGGTTCTGTATTAATGCAACGAACGAAGTAATTTCTTATGCGTCTAGACAATTGAAGATTCACGAGCAGAATTATATGACGCATGATTTGGAATTAGGCGCGGTTGTTTTTGCATTAAAGACTTGGAGGCACTACTTATATAGGGTCAAAAGTATTATATATACCGACCACAAAAGTCTTCAACACATATTTAATCAGAACCTACTAAACATGAGGCAGCGCAGGTGGATTGAATTATTGAATGATTACGACTTTGAGATTCGTTACCACCCGGGGAAGGCAAACGTGGTAGCCGACGCCTTGAGCAGAAAGGACAGAGAACCCATTCGAGTAAAAGCTATGAATATAATGATTCACAATAACCTTACTACTCAAATAAAGGAGGCGCAACAAGGAGTTTTAAAAGAAGGAAATTTAAAGGATGAAATACCCAAAGGATCGGAGAAGCATCTTAATATTCGAGAAGACGGAACCCGGTATAGGGTTGAAAGAATTTGGGTACCAAAATTTGGAGATATGAGAGAAATGGTACTTAGAGAAGCTCATAAAACCAGATACTCAATACATCCTGAAACAGGAAAGATGTACAAGGATCTCAAGAAACATTTTTGGTGGCCGGGTATGAAAGCCGATGTTGCTAAATATGTAGGAGAATGTTTGACATATTCTAAGGTCAAAGCTGAGCATCAGAAACCATCAAGTCTACTTCAATAACCCAAAATCCCGGAATGAAAATGGAAAAACATTACCATGGATTTTATCACTAAATTGCCAAGGACTGCAAGTGGTTTTGATACTATTTGGGTAATAGTTGATCATCTCACCAAATCAGCACACTTCCTGCCAATAAGAGAAGATGACAAGATGGAGAAGTTAGCACGACTGTATTTGAAGGAAGTCGTCTCCAGACATGGAATACCAATCTCTATTATCTCTAATAGGGATGGAAGATTTATTTCAAGATTCTGGCAGACATTACAGCAAGCATTAGGAACTCGTCTAGACATGAGTACTACCTATCATCCACAAACTGATGGGCAGAGTGAAAGGACGATACAAACGCTTGAAGATATGCTACGAGCATGTGTTATTGATTTCGGAAACAGTTGGGATCGACATCTACCGTTAGCATAATTTTCCTACAACAACAGCTACCATTCAAGCATTGAGATGGCACCGTTTAAAGCACTTTATGGTAGAAAGTGCAGGTCTCCAATTTGTTGGAGTGAAGTGTGGGATAGACAGATTACGGGTCCGGAGATAATACAAGAAACTACCGAGAAGATCATCCAAATTCAACAACAGTTGAAAACCGCCCAAAGTCGACAAAAGAGCTACGCTGACATTAAAAGAAAAGATATAGAATTTGAAATTAGAGAGATGGTTATGCTTAAAGTTGCACATTAGAAAGGCGTTGTTCGATTTGGTAAAAGAGGGAAATTAAATCCAAGGTATATTGGACCATTCAAGATTATTGATCGTGTCGGACCAGTAGCTTACCGACTTGAGTTACCTCAACAACTCGCGACTGTACATAACACTTTCCATGTCTCGAATTTAAAGAAATGTTTTACTAAAGAAGATCTCACTATTCTGTTAGACGAAATCGAAATCAACGAAAAACTTCAATTCATCGAAGAACCCGTCGAAATAATGGACCGTGAGGTTAAAAGACTTAAGCAAAACAAGATACCAATTGTTAAGGTTCGATGGAATGCTCGTAGAGGACCTGAGTTCACCTGGGAATGAGAAGATCAGATGAAGAATAAATACCCGCACTTATTTCCAGAAGATACGTCAACACCCAACTACTTAAAATTTCAGGACGAAATTTATTTAACGGGTAGGTACTGTAGTGACCCAACTTTTCCATGTTTATATATATTAAATGAAATTGTTATTTACATGATTAAGTGTTTCCAACATGTTAAGCAATCAAACTTGTGAAGACTTGATTAATCGAAATAGGTTTTATATAGACAATTGACCGCCCAAATTGACCGGTGATTCACGAATGTTAAAACTTGTAAAAACTATATGATGTCATATATATGGATATATATATATATATATATATATATATATATATATATATATATATATATATATATATATATATATATATATATATATATATATATAGTTAACATGGTATTATGATAAGTAAACATATCATTAAGTATATTAACAATGAACTACATATGAAAAAACAAGACTACTAACTTAAGGATTTCGAAACGAGGTATATATGTAACGATTATCGTTGTAACGACATTTAATTGTATATATATCATATTAAGATATATTAATACAACATAATATCATGATAATGTAATAATTTAACATCTCTTTAGATATAATAAACAATGGGTTAACAACATTTAACAAGATCGTTAACCTAAAGGTTTCAAAACAACACTTAATGTAACGACTAACGATGACTTAACGAATCAGTTAAAATGTATATACATGTAGTGTTTTAATATGTATTCATACATTTTTGAAAGACTTCAAGACACTTATCAAAGTACTTCTACTTAACAAAAATGCTTACAATTACATCCTCATTCATTTTCATCAACAATTCTACTCGTATGCACTCGTATTCGTACTCGTACAATACCCAGCATCTAAATGTATTTACTATTGGTATATACACTCCAATGATCATCTCTTAGCAGCCCTTGTGAGTCACCTAACACATGTGGGAACCATCATTTGGCAACTAGCATAAAATATCTCATAAAATTACAAAAATATTAGTAATCATTCATGACTTATTTACAAGTAAACAAAATTACACATCCTTTATATCTAATCCATATACCAACGACTAAAAACACCTACAAACAATTTCATTCTTCAATTTTCTTCATCTAATTGATCTCTCTCAAGTTCTATCTTCAAGTTCTAAGTATTCTTCATAAATTCTATAAGTTCTAGTTTCATAAAATCAAGAATACTTCCAAGTTTGCTAGCTTACTTCCAATCTTGTAAAGTGATCATCCAACCTCAAGAAATCTTTCTTATTTACAGTAAGATATCTTTCTAATATAAGGTAATACTCATATTCAAACTTTGATTCAATTTATATAACTATAACAATCTTATTTCGAGTGGAAATCTTACTTGAACTTGTTTTCGTGTCATGATTCTGCTTCAAGAACTTTCAAGCCATCCAAGGATCCTTTGAAGCTAGATCTATTTTTCTCATTACCAGTAGGTTTACCTACTAAAATTAAGGTAGTAATGATGTTCATAACATCATTCAATTCATATATATAAAACTATCTTATTCGAAGATTTAAACTTGTAATCACTAGAACATAGTTTAGTTAATTCTAAACTTATTCGCAAATAAAGTTAATTCTTATAACTTGACTTTTAAAATCAACTAAACACATGTTCTATATCTATAGGATATGCTAACTTAATGATTTAAAACCTGGAAACATGAAAAACACCGTAAAACCAGATATACGCCGTCGTAGTAACACCACGGGCTGTTTTGGGTTAGTTAATTAAAAACTATGATAAACTTTGATTTAAAAGTTGTTCTTCTGGGAAAATGATTTTTCTTATGAACATGAAACTATATCCAAAAATCATGGTTAAACTCAAAGTGGAAGTATGTTTTCCAAAATGGTCATCTAGACGTCGTTCTTTCGACTGAAATGACTACCTTTACAAAAACAACTTGTAACCTATATTTCCGACTATAAACTTATACTTTTTCTATTTAGATTCATAAACTTAAGTTCAATATGAAATCATAGCAACTTGAAACACTCAAAACGGATTTAAAACGAAGAAGTTACGGGTAAAATAAGATTGGATAATTTTTCTTGTTGTAGCTACGTGAAAATTGGTAACAAATCTATATTAATCATATCCTAGCTAACTCATATTGTATTATACATGTATTCTAATATATTATGTAATCTTGGGATACCATAGACACGAATACAATGTTTTGACATATCATATCGACCCATCTATATATATATTTCGGAACAACCATAGACACTCTATATGCAGTAATGTTGGAGTTAGCTATACAGGGTTGAGGTTGATTCCAAAATATTATATATACTTTGAGCTGTGATCTATCCTGAGGCTTGTATACACGAGGTCGTGGATTGATTCAAGATAATATATATTGCTTTATTTTTTGTACATCTAACTGTGGACAACTAGTTGTAGGTTACTAACGAGGACAGCCGACTTAATAAACTTAAAACAGCAAAACGTATTAAAAATGTTGTAAATATATTTTGAACATACTTTGATATATATGTACATATTTGTTATAGGTTCGTGAATCGACCAGTGGCCAAGTCTTACTTTCTGACGAAGTAAAAATCTGTGAAATGAGTTATAGTCCCACTTTTAAAATCTAATATTTTGGGATGAGAATACATGCAGTTTTATAAATGTTTTACAAAATAGACACAAGTAAAAGGAACTACATTCTATGGTTGGATTATTAAACCGAATATGCCCCTTTTTAGTCTGGTAATCTAAGAATTAGGGGACAGACACCCTAATTGACGCGAATCCTAAAGATAGATCTATTGGGCCCAACGAGCCCCATCCAAAGTACCGGATGCTTTAGTACTTCGAATTCATCATGTCCGAAGGGAGTCTCGGAATGATAGGGGATATTCTATATGCATCTTGTTAAGGTCGGTTACTAGGTGTTCACCATATGAATGATTTTTATCTCTATGTATGTGATGTATATTGAAATATGAAATCTTGTGGTCTATTATTACGATTTGATAAATATAGGTTAAACCTATAACTCACCAACATTTTTGTTGACGTTTAAAGCATGTTTATTCTCAGGTGATTATTAAGAGCTTCCGATGTTGCATGCTATTATATGGACAAGATTTGGTGTCAGCATGCTTGTATAATATTGTTTAAAACTGCATTCGAGATTTATTTTGTTGTAACATATTAATATTTGTAAACCAATATGTATTGGTAGTGTGTAAGTGTGATATTTGTTAGATTATCATTTCTGGATAATCTAACTGGTGTCTTGTTAACCTTGTCGATAAAATAAAGGTTATGGTTTGTTTTAAAAACGAATGCAGTCTTTGAAAAACGTCTCATACGAAATCAATTAATATGGAACGTTTATAATCAATATGAACGGGACATTTCAATAATAACACTAAGGAATTAGCACAGCTACGTGTTAAACGTTTATTCAGTTGCCGAGAGTTTCTCAGGTGCATAACTATATGCATAAATCTTTCCTTCCGTGGATGAAGTGCGGTTGATTCATCCTATCGATTGAGGTGTTTTCAAGAATCATGAAAGGTTTGAACGCAGATTGTAATCGTCAGGATACAATTGAGGTTTAAGATGAAATCAAGTGGCAGACTTGAAGAATTGTTTAGTTTCATATATTATAATCAATATTTTAATTCATTTTAATTGTCCAATGTTGGTAGTCCATGGTTAACAGTCCACAGTTAGTAATTCAATAATTCATATATAGTTTAATATATAATATTTGAATTAATTAATACGCATCGTGACCCATTATATACATGTCTCAGACTCGATCACAACTCAAAGTATATATATTATTGTAGAATTAGCCTCAACCCTGTATAGCTAACTCAAGCATTACTGCATATAGAGTGTCTATGGTTATTCCAAATAATATATATAGATGCGTCGATATGATATGTCAAAACCTTGTATACGTGTCCCGATATTTAAAGTGCGCAAAATAAATAACAGAAATTAAATGACGATAAATAAAATTGCGAGAATATAAATTGCGATAATTAATTTACGATAAATAAAATGTATTCAGTTAGCTAGGAACAGTTAGCTAGGAACAGTTAGCGTGGATTCTTAACAAAATTTCTCATAGTTAATTTGTTTGTTCTAACAAATTTTATTTTTGTCCAATGTTTTCTTCATTATGCCACTTGTTGGATTCTGATAGGTTAAAATTCAGTTATGAAATTGAATGAAAATGGTTATTCTGTGGTGAACGGATTCGTATATCGGTGGATGTAAGTAGGATAGTAAACGACTGTTGAATCAGCTTCGAAGAATGTACAGTGTAACTTATTAATGTGAAATCTAAATATTCCTAGGGTATTACCTACCCGTTAAAATATTTTCACCATTAACAGTTTGTACAAAAGAATTTTTAATTACAATCTTTATGAAAATATACTTACATATATATTTTCTTTAGATATAATCATGGATTTAATGAGTTAATATGATATTAAACTCATTTGATTTATCGTTAGAACAAGAATATATAATCTCTAAAATATTAGAGTTTACATAATTGCCATGTCGATCGAAGATAAATAATGTAGAACGTCATGTAGAACGATGATTATGCTCGAGGTACAGAATGAGATGTTGAGGCATGGTTTGTTGTTGGTACTGGTGCCGTTACTGATGGTACTGTTGGTGCCGGTGATGTTACTGAAGCTGGTAAGTTTTGCACCATATTTTCCAAGGCTACAATTCGGGCCCGAAGCTCGTTGACTTCTTCTATTATTCCGGGATGATTGTCGGTCGGAACGATCGGATGAATAAAATCAAGAATTGTAGATATTACGTAATCGTTTAGAGCTATTCTGGAAATGAGGGTGAAAATGGTGTTTCGGATAGGTTCGCCTGTAAGTGATTCAGGTTCTTCACCAAGAGGTGAATTCAGTTGGTGGAAAGGATCGCCTTCTTCTCGTCTCTATTGGTTAAGTCGACTACGAACCCATCCCCAATTCATACAGAATTGAAGATGACTATTTGGTTGATCCATTTCGTTTACACTGCTTTCGGAGCTTAGGTGAATATCCATGTCGGAATAGCTGTCGGAATAACTATCGGAATCTGAGGGACTCGAACTGGTTGAGGGATTCATCTAGTACGACCAGATGAAGGATTTTCGATAAGAAATAGATTATAGGATGTAGATTAGTACCCTGCAATACATAATTTACATATGCATATATAATACTAAAATCCCATAAGTTACGGAGGATCTACGGAAGCTGTCAGGCAAAAGTAACAGTAACAGATACGCTAAGATATGAATTTATCTATACACTGTCTATGCAATAGAGGCAGTAAGATGTGTCTAGACTTTAAGGATGATAAGCAAATAATTTTCGATACTAAATGATAAGCAAAACTTTTGACATGCAGACACGGTCGAAGTCCAGACTCACTAATGCATCTAAACAACTATCAGTTAGACACACTAATGCAAGACCTGGTTCGCTAAGACCACCGCTCTGATACCACATGAAGCGACCCGTCCTAATCCATAAGGACGAATACAATAACATATGATTACATCGCGAGGTATTTGACCTCTATATGATACATTTTACAACATTGCATTCGTTTTTAAAAGGCAAACTTTCATTACATCGAAAGTTGACGGCATGCATACCATTTCATAATATATCCAACTATAATTGACTTAATAATAATCTTGATGAACTCGACAACTCGAATGCAACGTCTTTTGAAATATGTCATGAATGACTTCAAGTAATATCTTTAATATGAGCAAATGCACAGCGGAAGGTTTCTTTCATACCTGAGAATAAACATGCTTTAAAGTGTCAACCAAAAGATTGGTGAGTTCATTAGTTTATCATAATCGATCATTTCCATAATTTTAATAGACCACAAGATTCTCATTTTTCATAAATAACATTACACTCGCAAGTGAATAAAAATCATTCTTATGATGAACACCTGGTAACCGACATTAACATAATGCATATAAAATATTCCCCGCATACTCGCAAGTATGCCATATAATATTGGCAATCGCAATCACCATTTAAATCGAAGTACTAAAGCATTCCAAATTCCAGAATGGGGTTTGTTAGGCCCATAGATCTATCTTTAGGATTCGCGTCAATTAGGAGCCATTTCCCTAATTCTTAGGTTACCAGACTTGAAGGGGCAATATTCGGTATAGTAATCCAACTATACAATGTAGTTTCAAGTACTTGTGTCTATTTCGTAAAACAGTTATAAAAACAGCGCATGTATTCTCAGTCCCAAAAATATATATTGCAAAAGCATTTAAAAAGGGAGCAAATGAAACTCACAATACTATATTTTGTAGTAAAAATACATATGAAGATATTGAACAACTGAACAATGCAGGGTTGGCCTCGGATTCACGAACCTATATCATTTATGTATATATTAAAACATATACTTCATTATTAAATATATTATTATTAGTGGTGTAATTAATAACTCATATATTTCATTATTAAATATATTCATTTTGTATATATAAAAATGTTAATATAGTTATGTTATGTATTTTAAATATATTTTTATATGAAGATCATGTGATTTTGAAATTAATAATTATAATAGTACTAATATTAGTAATAATAATGATACTATGATAATGATGATAAAAGTGATAATAATAATGTTAATACTAATAATAATGATAATACTAATAATATTAATATTAAATCTAATAATGATAATGATAATGATAATATTAATAATAATAATAACAATATTAATAGTCATAATAATCTTCGTTTTTAATTCCTAAACTTAAAATTATAACTTCCAAAAATTCTAAATTCATAATCACATTCATAATCGTACATGTATTAATATAATTGTAATCTACTTTTTACATAATCTTTACTATATCATCTTTTTATTAACTTCTTAATATAAATATGTTTGTAGTATTAACATGTTTAAAAATAATAATAATAATAATAATAATAATAATAATAATAATAATAATAATAATAATAATAATAATAATAATAATAATAATAATAATAATAATAATAATAATAATAATAATAATAATAAGAAATATATTACTACCTTAAAAGCTTTCCCAAAAATAAATGTCTGAGTTTGGGCTCGAATCCGCGACCTCCCGCTAACCTAAACAACCCCTTTACCACTCTTCCAATTCTGTTTATCTGATAATATTCGAACCATAATTTTATTTATCCCATATCTGTTTTTCCCTTCTATCATCTGATTAAGTTTTTTTTTTTTTTGGCTTTAAACCGAATATAGCGGCCCATCAGTGGGTATATGGCCCAACAGCAGCCCGATCCAACAACAATAGTTGACCCAGTTTGCATTTTATGTTAAAAGGGTTATGGTTGTATAAACAACCACGAAGCAAGAGTATAATCTGATACAGTTTAAGTGGATTTGGTTTTAGTAGCTTGCGATCAATCAAATATCAACATAAACCGAACGATTCATATAGACGAGGCAACGATCCGATCTATAGTAGGTTTTGATGATGATGATTCTCGAATAAAAATCGAAATAACAGTAATAGTTCGAGCAAAATGTAATGGTCTGGTAGTTGTAGCAGATGGAAATTTTTAAAAAAAAATAGATATAGGTGAGTACGATAGTAGTAACCATTCGATTAGAGCAGTAAGTTCAACGTGGGTTTCGGTTGTGGGTCTTGATTGAAAAGATAAAAAATAATAATAAACGTATTAGTTCGATGATTTGTTGAGGTTAATTAGTGATCGCAACAGCAAGAATAGCAATGTTACAAGTGCATGGTTTGTTTGATCTTAACAGTAAAATTGTAGGTTATGGTGGTGTTGGTCTTTGTTGATGATCCTTGGACCAAAAATGACAAGTGGGTTTGCTGGGTTTCAATCGAAAACATTTCGACTAGAAGCAGTAACAAGTGGCATATGGTGGTGTTTATGGTGGTCTTCAACAAAAGAGGGATGGTAGTAGTGAACATAATAGTGATCGATGGTGGTTTGGTTGGCTCATGATGAAAAGGATGGCGATGGTGTGAATGGTTCAAATGAAGGTGGTATTTGTCGAAGAAGAGGTTTGAGGATGGTGAAGGTTGGTTCGACAGAAATATGAAGAAAGAAAGAAAGAAGGTGACGGCTAATGGGGGACAAGAGAGGTGCAGGGTTCATGATCTTGTATGTAAGTGTTTCCTATATGTATGTAAATATAAGAGAAAGAGTTTGTTAGAGGTTAGTGGGTTCTTCAAATGCCAAAGAAATACTGTGTATATATGTTTGTCTTTATAGAGGAAGAGACAGTGGAAACATTAAAGAAGAAAACAGTGTACAATTTATAATATAATAATAAAACTTTAATGATAATGAATTTAAAAACGTGAAAGAATTTACATAGCAGCCTCATTTTTGAACTTACTCTACCGACAGTTTTCACGGACTGTGTATCGTGCGAAATCAGTGGCGGATAAAGTGTTCAGAAAAATCTCATATTTTTAAATTAACTTTATTTATTTATTTTGGTCATTATGGTATAAAATTCAGTCATTAACTTAATAAATAAAAATTACATCAACTGTCCCTCTCATTTATGGGAGAAATATAAAAAGTGTTAAAATTAAATAATTAGATCCTAAATACATTTTTAATCAGCCTAAAATTTATAGAACTCATTTTCGTAACACTGTTGATTTTAAAATTACATAAGTTTGGATTTAACTTGCTTAATATCAATCAAAACATCAAACGAGTATTATAATCATTTAATATTTATTTTTAATATACTTTATTTATATATAGAGATATATTTAAATAATAATTATTATAACATCCTATTTTTATTTTATTAATTTTTAATAACAGCAGCATATAGTACATCAAATTATGTTTCGAATTATTATTTATATATACATACACACATATCTATTTATAATTAATTGTTCGTAAATCGTCGAGAGCAGTCGAAGGTCAATTGAATATATTTAATAGTTCAAACTTTTTGAGACTCAACCTAACAGACTTTGCTTATCGTGTCGAAATCATATAAAGATTTGGTTTAAATTTGGTTGAAAATTTTCGGGTCGTCACATGATGAGTCAAACTTTTGTGTCAAAAAGTCAAACGTATCAACATTGATCAAATTCGAATTCATATGAATGTTTCAAGGTAAATTAACGATTCCATTAGTTTCTATAAACAATTTACAAACAAATTCGTGTTATAAACTTTATCTAAATCGTAGCCATTTGAAAAATCAATTTTTTTTAAAACTATAACAGCGACGGTTGCTGTAGTTTTTTTTTATTTCTTTTATTTTTTTTATTAATCCAATTAATAATAATTATTAGTTGTTTCAAACTCCATATAACCTCATGATTCAAACCAAGTAAGTGCTGTTATGTTTATCAAAAGAGTTTTGTGGATTCGATTTATTGAAGAAGATGAAGAGGGAAATAGGAACGAGGTAATAATTAGATTATATATAATACAGGGGTGTTTAAATCAGAAAAACAGAAGTCAGTCGAGTGGTCTTGGGTGTTGGCAAGCGGAGCGAGAGGTCTTGGGTTCGAACCCGGCTTGGTGCGTTTTCTTTTTGGAAGAGGTTTTTGAGGTAGTCTACATGTATTTACTTATTATTATCATTATTACTTATTAATATTACTTATTATTATTATTATTATTATTATTATTATTATTATTATTGTTAATATGATTCTTATTGTTATGATTATTGTTGTTATTGTTATTATTAGCATTAGTATTATCAGTATTAGTATTAATAGCACAATCATAATTATAAAGTATTATAACCGTTATTATTATTATTATTACAAATCGTATTATTATTATTATTATTATTATTATTATTATTATTATTATTATTATTATTATTATTACTATTATTATTATTATTATTATTATTATTAATATGATTAACATCTTGTTATCACTAAAACTATATTATTGTTGTTAGTATCATTATTATTAATAACATTATTATTATCATCATTAGTGTTATTACTACTCGTTATTAGTATTAGATAATATTATCAATATTGTTGTAAAAATAAAATAACTTATCATTATTATCAAAACTATCATTTTAGTAAATAAATATTTTGAACATTAAATATACTTATTACAGGTACTATAATTATAATTAAATTTCACATAACCATATATATTAAACCTATTAAGATTATTGATATAAATACTTACAAATGATAACTATCGATTTATAAATGTAACACTAAACAATTATGTATATAAAGATGGACATATTAACCTGACTATATAAATATTAATCATTTTGAATATATACACAAATTAACTATAAATAATATATAAATTAAAACATAATAAAAATAATTGTTCAGTTACGATTATATATTTTAATATAAATATACAAATGATATAGGTTCGTGAATCCAAGGCCAACCCTGCATTATTCAGTTTTGTCATATGTATTTTTACTACAAAATACAGTATGGTGAGTTTCATTTGCTCCCTTTTTAAATGATTTTGCAATATATATTTTTGGGACTGAGAATACATGAGCTATTTTTATAACTGTTTTACGAAATAGACACAACTAATTGAAACTACATTATATGGTTGAATGGATCGAAGCCGAATATGCCCCTTTTAGCCTGGTAATCTAAGAATTAGGGAACATCACTAATTTTGAGAATTAGTGCACCCCTAATTGACGCGAATCCTAAAGATAGATCTATCGGGCCCAACAAGCCCCATTCTGGAATTTGGAATGCTTTACTACTTCGATTTTATCATGTCCGATGGGTGTCCCGGAATGATGAGGATATTCTATATGCATCTTGTTAATGTCGGTTACCAGGTGTTCACCATATGAATGATTTTTATCTCTATGCAGTTTGCGAAATGCCTGATATGAGAAGTATATTTATGGAAAGAATGAAAATCTTGTGGTCTATTAAAATAATTGAAATGATGGTTTATGATAAACTAATGAATTCACCAACCTTTTGGTTGACACTTTAAAGCATGTTTATTCTCAGGTATGAAAGAAATCTTCCGCTGTGCATTTGCTCATTTTAATGATATTACTTGGAGTTATTCATGGAATATTTCAAAAGAAGTTGCATTCGAGTCATTAAGTTCATCAAGAGTGATAAGAAGTCGTTGATAGATTGATATATTAGGAAATGGTTTGCATGCCTATTTAACTTTCGATGAAATGAAAGTTTGTCTTTTAAAAACGAATGCAATGTTTGTAAAATGTATCATATAGAGGTCAAGTACCTTGCGATGTAACCAAATGTAATGTATTCGTCCAGATGGATTAGGACGGGTCGTTATAGGTGGTATCAGAGCGGTGGTCTTAGCGAACCAGGTCTTGCATTAGTGTGTCTAACTGATAGTTATTTAGATGCATTAGTGGGTCTGGACTTTGACCGTGTCTGCATGTCAAAAGTTTTGCATATCATTTATTGTCGAAAATTATTTGCTTATCATCCTTAAAGTCTAGACACATCTTACTGCCTCTATTGCATAGACAATGTATAGATAAATTCATATCTTAGCATATCTGTTATTGTTACCTTTGCCTGACAGCTTCCGTAGATTCCTTCGTAACTTATGGGATTTTAGTATTATATATGCATATGTAAATTATGTATTGCAGGATACTAATCTACATCCTATAATCTATTTCTTATCGAAAATCCTTCATCTGATCGTACGAGATGAATCCCTCAACCAGTTCGAGTCCCTCAGATTTCGACAGCTATTCCGATATGGATTTCCACTCGAACTCCGAAAGCAGTGTAACCGGAATGGAGCAACCAATCAGCCATCCCCAATTCATCTGATGGGCTCGTAGTCAACTTAATCAATGGAGACGCGAAGAAGGCGATCCTTTTCACCAATCGAATTTACCTCTTGACGATGAGCCTAAAGCACTTACCGGCGAACCTATCCGAAACACCATTTTCAGCCTCATTTCCAGGGTAATTCGTCATGATTATATTCTATCTACAATTCTAAACCTTATTCATCTGCTCGTTCTGACCGACAATCATCCTGGAGTAATGGAAGAAGTCAACGAGCTTCGCACTCGAGTAATCAATTTGGAAAACGTGGTGCAAAACCTACCAGCTTCAACAACACCACCGGCAACACCAGTACCACCAACAACCCAAGTTTCAACATCACATGCCCCAACATATCATTCTGTACCTCGAATATAATCATCGTTCTACGTATCGTTCTACATCAATTGTCTTCGTTCTACATGACGAGTATGTAATCTCTAATGTTTTAGAGATTATGTATTCTAGTTTTAACGATAAATGATAATGCTAAAAACGAACATATATTTCATAGCATTATCCCTCAAGAAAGACAAGCTTTTGGTTGCAATTGTTCTATTTACAAGTGATATTCGTTTAAATATTAAAAGGTGAAGACAAAAGACAGATTCGACGAATTGAAGACGCAAACGACCAAAAAGCTCAAAAGTACAAAGTACAATCCAAGACGTTCAAATTATTGATGAGAAAGGTCAAAAAGTTACAAGAGTACGAACCGCAAAATGTAAAGTACAAGATATTAAATAGTACGAAAGGACGTTCTAAAATCCAGAACCGGGACCAGAGTCAACTCTCAACGCGCGATGCAACGGAGCTAAAATTACAAGTCAACTATGCACACAAATATAATATAATATTTAAATAATTCTATAAATTATTTATATATTATATTTATATTAAAAACCCTCTGCAAATAAAAAACAAAAGTACCTGAGCTGTAAAAGAAGGCCATGCGATCGCATGGCCAAGAAGACCAAAAACCATGCGATCGCATGGTGCACTGTAGCGTGTTAGGTCCTATAAGATGCACGAGTTCTGGCCGAATTTTATACATAATATATCAATCTCTCTCACTCTCATATATATAATTATATTTATATTTTAATTTTAATTTTAATTTAAGATTAATAATAATAAGGTTATGTTAGCGAATGTTGTAAGTGTGTAAGTTGAAATTCTGTCCGTGTAATGCTACACTATTATTAATCATTGTAAGTTATGTTCAACCTTTTTAAATTAATGTCTCGTAGCTAAGTTATTATTATGCTTATTTAAATCGAAGTAATCGTGATGTTGGGCTAAATATTAAGATTGGGGTTATTGGGCTTTGAACCATAATTGGGGTTTGGACAAAAGAACGACACTTGTGGAAATTAGACTTTGGGCTATTAATGGGCTTTATATTAACTAAACGATACCTCGTTAATTTAATATAAAGATTACAATTTGACGTATCTATATATGACCACATACGCTTAATCGGGTACGGTGGACAGGATATCTATAAATACGAATTATCGTTCATTTTACCGGACACGGGGATGGATTAATAGTTAATAGACTCATTAAAACAGGGGTGGATTATATTCAAGGGTAATTGGTGTAATTGTTAACAAAGTAGTAAAACCTTAGATTACACGCAGTCGATAACCTGGTGTATTCATTAAACAAAGTATTAAGACCTTGTTACAGTTCGAATCCCCAATTAGTTGGAATATTTGACTTCGGGTATAAGGATAATTTGATGAAGTGTAACATCCCGTTTTCCCGTACGTATCGAAAGGTACATACTTAATCATTTGTACGTTTATAACTCGTTAGCTTATGCGTAAATGTATGAATATATGCATAGATATATATATACATATATGTATACTTGATAATGTGTGCATATATAAGTTTAAACATGGGTTTTGTTAGCGTTAAGTCTTGTGAGACTATTGTTGAAGGCTAGGTGAAAATAGGAAGCGGGTTTGGAATGTACAAATTAAATAAAATCGAAAATTGTTTAAGGTGGTCGAGCTATTCAGATGCAGCCTTAAGCCGCGCCGCGACAAATGGGTCCGCACCGCGGCATATCAAGCAAACCTGGATCAGAAAGGGTGTTAAGAAAGGTCGATTTTTCCGTTGTACGTCGCGCCGCGATGAATTAAGCCGCGCCGCGGCAATACTGCTTGACAGACTCCGATTTTAGCTCAAATTAAATAAATTTAAGGGGTAAATTGGTAATTTAACGTGTAGATCTGATGGAAGCATTAAATCTCCACCACTTGTTCATTTAATTCATTTCTTTTTCCCTTGTATGATTGGATAACCATGGTTGTGTGAATGTGTATTTAGCATATTACATTATGAACTATATGCTACTATTGACGCTAGCTTCTTGTGAATTGCGGATCTTGGTTTATGCTTAATGTTTGCATAGTTGTCGAATTGCTAGCTTGTGTACGGTATTGTGTAAGTGATGCATGTAAGTAGGTTATATATGAACATGTATAATTATTGTATTCACTAAGCGTTAGCTTACCCCTCTCGTTGTTTATCTTTTTAGTCGCAGGTGCGGATAAGGGCAAAGGGGTTATCGGGCATTAGGTGGCCCTTGATGATGTTTTGTTGAAGCTTGGAAGTTAGCCTAACATTTTGGGTAGTTTAGTCCCAAACCATGCTCAAGTGTCGTTTGGATTATAAACTATCATTTGTAGTGGGTCAAACTTGTATTGAACTTAATTAATGGCCTTCGTGCCTTTTGTAAACATTTAAATTGTTGTACATTTAAATGAACTTTGTGGAATGGTTTACACGTTTAATTGGCGCGTAAATGTGTATTATTTAAAAAAAAATTATCGTATGGAATACGGGTTGGGTTGTTTCAAGTGGTATCAGAGCATGGTCTAAGGGATTTAGGTGACTTGAGATAGGTGCATAGACTTAGACTTTATTGTGTATGCGCTTTTATGCGGGACTTGTAGGACTTCGGGTCGAAATGGGAATTGTTAGTGCTTAGGTTTATGTGATCTAACCATGCACTAATTGTTTTATGTTGAAGTTGAAATCATCAAG
This sequence comes from Rutidosis leptorrhynchoides, assembly GCF_046630445.1. Taxonomy (NCBI): domain Eukaryota; kingdom Viridiplantae; phylum Streptophyta; class Magnoliopsida; order Asterales; family Asteraceae; genus Rutidosis; species Rutidosis leptorrhynchoides. The sequence continues at coordinate 656,027,905 of NC_092333.1, read as the reverse complement.
CGAGATAGACGTTGTACTAACGAGTTGATGCGACGTGCTCGCGTAGCAATGACTAGCTACCATTGCTACGAGTGTAAATCGCGTCAAACAAGCGATGTACGACGATTGTTGAGCAAGATGGGGTGGTATGGAGTGTATGTGTATATATATATGTGTCATGTCTTTCGTTTTGTTGTTTGATCTTTTCCGTTTTATAGAATGAAGATGAGAAACGGACACGACACCGATAATGGAGGTATGAGTGAGGACGCCGAGTTGACGGCCAAGATTGAGGCCATCCTTAAAGCTCAAAAGGCAGAGTATCTCGTAGATATCAAGAAGATGTTCCTAGATTCAATTGACGAACAATTAGTCAATGTAGTAAGGGAACAATTTAAGGCCGTCCTACATGAAGATAATGTGGGAAGACGCGAATTTTTCTTTAAAAATTTCAAAGATGCTCAACCACTTACTTTTGAGGGTGAAAGAGACCCGTTGAAGAGTGCCCGGTGGATCTCCGATATGGAGGGGGCTTTTCGTACTTGTGAATGTCCTCTTGATAAGAAGACAAGGTATGGTTGTAGCTTGTTGAGAGGTGATGCTAAGCTATGGTGGGATGCGAAAATCCAAGTTTATGGTGAAGAACAATGCATGGATTTTACTTGGGATGAATTCAAGGTGGAGTTTTTCGATGAGTACCTTACTTCGGCCGATCTTACTAGGCTTAAGGACGAGTTACGTTCCTTGAGGCAAGGGTCAATGGATTTGAACACTCTCAAATCCGTGTTTTTGTCCAAGACCCAATTTTGCCCGGAGTATGTCGGGAATGATAAGATGTTGAAAGAAGATTTCTATCGGGTCTTGAATGATAGTTATCAAGAAAAGATACGTGTGAATGTAGTGAAAAGCTTTGATGAGTTGTTTAACATGGCCAAAGGTTTTGAGGCACTTGTGTTGAGAAAAAGTGGCTTTACCTTGGGCAAAAAGAAGTTTGAAGCTACTAGTTAATCGAATTTTTCTAACAAGAAGCATAAGAAGGGCTCCGAGAGTGTTGGTAGCGTGAAGAAAGGTGCTTCGGGGGATTTTCCTTATTCTTGTCACAATTGTCGGCGAAGGGGGTATATGGCCCGTGATTGCACCAAATCATCTTCCACAACCAAACTCACTTGTTATAATTGTGGTAAGGAAGGGCACAAGAAGCCGGAATGTCCCGATTTGATTAATGATAATGTTAAGAGGTTAGAGAAGGCGGCGGGTACAGCCCGGGGGCGAAATTATTTGATGACCAATGATGAGGCCAAGCATTCCAATGAAGTTGTCTCAGGTACTTTCATGGTTAACTCTAATTCGGCAAGGATATTATTTGATAGCAGTGCTAATTTGTCTTTTGTGTCGCCTCGATTTGTATCTAAGCTTAACAAACCGCTAGCTAAATTAAGTCATCCGGTAGAAGTCGAAATAGCAGACTGCAAGACGGTGCTAGTGGTTGATGTGTGTAAAAATTGTGATGTTGTGTTTGGTGCCGAAAACTTTAAAATTGATCTCATCCCTATGACTTTGGGCGATTTTGATATCGTTGTTGGTATGGATTGGCTCGATCGAAATAGAGCCGATATCGCATGCCATGAAAAATCTATTCGAGTGAAGACCCCAAGTGGGGAAGAGTTAATTATTCACGGTGATAAGCGTAGGAGACTTGTGCCGGTATGCACTTTTGCACAGGCACGTCGTTCTCTTGATAGTGGTGGCATGGCTTTTCTTACCCATGTTGTTGATACTCGTGACGAGCCATCACCTATACGTGAAATTCCGGTGGTTAGTGAGTTCGAAGATGTTTTTCCGGATGAGTTACCGGGGGTTCCGGAGGAAAGACAAGTAGAATTTCGCATTGAGTTGGTTCCAGGAGCTACTCCCATTGCTAAAACTCCTTATCGTTTAGCGCCAACGGAAATGCAAGAGTTGTTAAATCAAACCCAAGAGTTGCTTGAAAAGGATTTCATTCGACCGAGTTCCTCGCCATGGGGTGCTTCGGTTTTGTTTGTGAGAAAGAAAGATGGAAGTATGTGGTTGTGCATCGATTATAGGGAGTTGAATAAAGTGACGATCAAGAATCATTATCCATTGCCTCATATTGATGATTTGTTTGACCAACTCCAAGGTGCGACGTATTTTTCTAAGATTGACTTACGGTCCGGCTATCATCAAGTGCGGGTCCGTGAGGAAGACATAGAGAAAACGGCTTTTCGAACGCGTTATGGGCATTTTGAGTTTATAGTTATGCCTTTTGGTCTTACGAATGCACCGATGGCATTCATGGATCTTATGAACCGAGTGTGCCAACCTATGTTGGACAAGTCGGTAATTGTGTTCATTGACGACATACTTGTTTATTCTAAGAGTATGAAGGAACATGAACACCATTTGCGTGAAGTATTGAAGAAGTTGCGAAAGGATAAATTGTATGCTAAGTTCTCCAAATGTGAATTTTGGCTAAGGGAAGTTCAATTCCTTGGCCATATTGTGAATCAAGAAGGTATTCAAGTAGATCCGGGGAAGATAGAAACGGTGAAGAGTTGGGGACGACCGACTACGCCTACGAAAATCCGAAGTTTTCTCGGACTGGCCGGTTATTATCGTCGGTTTATCCAAGACTTTTCTAAGATTACTTCTCCTTTGACGAAGTTGACGAGGAAGAACGTAAGGTTCAATTGGGAGAACGAGCAAGAAATTGCTTTTCAATTGTTAAAAGAGAAGTTGTGTCAAGCTCCGGTGTTGGTATTGCCGGAAGGGGTAGAAGACATGACGGTTTATTGTGATGCTTCTTTAAATGGGCTCGGGTGTGTTTTAATGTAAAGAGGTAAAGTCATCGCTTATGCCTCTCGACAATTAAAGGAACACGAAAATAGATACCCGACTCACGATCTTGAATTAGCGGCGGTGGTACATGCGTTGAAAATTTGGCGCCACTACTTGTATGGTGTTAAGTGTACGATTTATTCGGATCATAAGAGTTTGAAACACCTTTTTACTCAATGAGATTTGAATTATCATCAACGTAGATGGATGGATGTGGTAAAAGATTATGATTGTGAAATACTTTATCATCTGGGCTAGGCGAATGTGGTCGCGGATGCGTTAAGTCGAAAGAGTCATCACTCGGCATTACGATTGGGATTGTTACGTATGATTATTACTAATGATTTTCTTGTAAAGCTTGGTGAGATTCAAATAGAGGCTTACGTTCACAACAAACACGAAGAACGAATTGTAGGGCAATCAGAGTTCATCACTATGGGCTCGCGTGGTTTTTTGTCTTTTCAAGAAAGAGTGTAGGTGCCTAAGATGGGTGATTACCAGCGATTGCTACTTAATGAAGCACATAAGTCAAAGTATTCCATTCATCCGGGCGCGACGAAAATGTATCATGATTTAAGGAAAGATTATTGGTGGCCAGGCATGAAACGTGATGTTGTGAAGTATGTGGAGCAATGTGTCATGTGTTTGCAAGTTAAGGCCGAGCACCAAAAGCCGTATGGTAAGTTACAACCGTTAGAAATCCTGAAATGGAAATGGGAGCACATTACCATGGATTTCATTACAAAGTTACCTAAAACGGCGAGAACCCAATTTGATTCTATTTGGGTGATTGTTGATCGATTAACGAAAAGTGCTTTGTTTCTTCCCATTCGGGAAGCGATATCGTCAGAGACCTTGGCTAAGTTGTTTATCAAGGAAGTCATCTCTCGACATGGAGTTCCTATATCTATTATTTCGGATCGAGATACCCGTTTTACATCTCGATTTTGGGAAAAGTTTCACGAAGATATGGGTACACAATTGAAGTTGAGCACGGCATACCATCCTCAAACGGACTGTCAAACCGAACGTACGAATCAAACTTTGGAAGATATGTTACGAGCGTGCATTATTGATTTCGGTGGTAGTTGGGATGAGCATTTGCCTTTGGTGGAATTCTCGTACAATAATAGTTATCATACTAGTATCGGGATGCCGCCATATGAGATGCTTTATGGGCGTAGATGTCGAACCCCGATTTGTTGGGGTGAAGTGGGACAAAACGAAATTGGGAGTACCGATTTGGTTTTAGAGACGAATAGCAAGATTGATACGATTCAAGAGCATTTGAAAAAGGCTCAAGATAGGCAAAAGTCGTATGCCGACAAGCGTAGACGAACGATCGAATTCCAAGAAGGTGACATGGTGATGCTTAAGGTTTCGGCATGGAAAGGTATTATTCGATTTCGAAAACGGGGAAAGTTAGCTCCTCGGTTTATTGGACCATTTAAGGTTTTAGCTCGTGTTGGTGAAGTCGCGTATCGTTTGGAATTACCCGAAGAGCTTGCGGGGATCTATAATACATTTCATGTTTCCCATCTCCGTAAGTGTCTTGCGGATGATTCATCTTGGGTGCCATTAGACAAGATCGAGCTAAACAATAAGTTAGAGTATATTGAAGAGCTGCTTGCCATACTTGATGAGAAGGTCAAAAGATTGAGACATAAAGAGCTTAGGACTTTTAAGGTTCAATGGCGTCGTAGTAAGGGTTCTGAGTTTACTTGGGAGCCCGAAGAGTTTGTGTTGGTTTATCTTCCTTCTTGTCATGCGGCTTGGATCACGAGGACGCGCTCCGATTTAAGTGGGGGAGAGTTGTAACATCCTGTTTTCCCGTACGTATCAAAAGGTACATACTTAATCATTTGTACATTTATAACTCGTTAGCTTATGAGTAAATGTATGAATATATGCGCAGATATATATATACATATATGTATACTTGATAATGTGTGCATATATAAGTTTAAACATGGGTTTTGTTAGCGTTAAGTCTTGTGAGACTATTGTTGAAGGCTAGGTGAAAATAGGAAGCGGGTTTGGAATGTACAAATTAAATAAAATCAAAAATTGTTTAAGGTGGTCGAGCTGTTCAGATGCAGCCTTAAGCCACGCTGCGACAAATGGGTCCGCGCCGCGGCATATCAAGCAAACCTGGATCAGAAAGGGTGTTAAGAAAGGTCAATTTTTCCGTTGTACATCGCGCCGCGACGAATTAAGCCGCGCCGCGGCAATACTGCTTGACAGACTCCGATTTTAGCTCAAATTAAATAAATTTAAGGGGCAAATTGGTAATTTAACGTGTAGATCTGATGGGAGCATTAAATCTCCACCACTTGTTCATTTAATTCATTTATTTTTCTCTTTTCTTTCCATTTTCTCTCCCAAAACACAAAACCCATTTAGATTAAATTTAAGATTTGGAGTTGGAGAATTGTGAATCAAACCTTGGAGCAAGATTTAAAGTTGTTCCTTGTGTCTCTAGCTACACGTTGATAGTCTCGGTACATTGCTTTAAAGTTCGTGAAGTGCATAGTCATCATCCTTGTGTCAAGGTGAGTGGAATAATTATGCGTGTACGTATATAATGTATTTATTTGTGTGGTATGAATGTGGAATTGTCGCGGTGTTCACGACACCACATTCTAGTAGCGAGTAGTATTGTCGCGGTGTTTAAGACACTACTCATTGTTGATTGACATGTGGTATTGTCGCGGTGTTTAAGACGCCACATTGTCATGAGGGTGAGTTAGTCGCGGTGTTCAAGACATCACCCGGGGGATTAGTGAATACGCGATGTTTAAGTAACACTAATGGATGTTATGAACTCCAACGGGCCTTCATGTGCCGTTCCCTTGTATGATTGGATAACCATGGTTGTGTGAATGTGTATTTAGCATATTACATTGTGAACTATATGCTACTATTGACGCTAGCTTCTTGAGATTTGCGGATCTTGGTTTATGCTTAATGTTTGCATAGTTGTCGAATTGCTAGCTTGTGTACGGTATTGTGCAAGTAACGCATGTAAGTAGGTTATATATGAACATGTATAATTATTGCATTCACTAAGCGTTAGCTTACCCCTCTCGTTGTTTATCTTTTTAGTCGCAGGTGCGGATAAGGGCAAAGGGGTTATCGGGCATTAGGTGGCCCTTGATGATGTTTTGTTGAAGCTTGGAAATTGGCCTAACGTTTTGGGTAGTTTAGTCCCAAACCATGCTCAAGTGTCGTTTGGATTATAAACTATCATTTGTAGTGGGTCAAACTTGTATTGAACTTAATTAATGGCCTTCGTGCCTTTTGTAAACATTTAAATTGTTGTACGTTTAAATGAACTTTGTGGAATGGTTTACACGTTTAATTGGCTCGTAAATGTGTATTATTTAAAAAAAAATTATCGTATGGAATACGGGCTGGGTTGTTTCACGAAGACTCTCGCACTTTATATTTATGACTGATGGACTATTATGGACAAAATCGTATGGACATATCGAATAATCCAGGACAAAGGACAATTAACCATGGTAATAAACTAAAATTAACACGTCGAACATCATGATTACGGAAGTTTAAATAAGCATAATTCCTTTATTTTATATCTCATCGCACTTTTATTTACTATCATTTTATTTATCGCACTTTTTAATTAACGTACTTTTTAATTATCGCAATTTTATTTATCGTCATTTTATTTATCGCATTTTAAATTATCGCACTTTTATTTATTGTTATTCACTTTACGCTTTTAATTAAGTTTTATTTATTTTTAATATTTTACATTAGGTTTTAACTGCGACTTAAGACATAAAATCGACAAACCGGTCATTAAACGGTAAAAACCCCCTTTTATAATAATACTACTACTTATATATATATATATATATATATATATATATATATATATATATATATATATATATATATATATATATATATTATATACAAATATAGTTTTAAAAAATATAGCGTTAAATTTGGCTAGTTCCCTGTGGACGAATCGGACTTACTAAAAACTACACTACTGTACGATTAGGTACACTGCCTATAGTGTTGTAGCAAGGTTTAGGTATATCCACTCTATAAATAAATAAATAACTTGTGTAAAATTGTATCATATTTAATAGTATTTCGCAATAAAAATATAACTATTTCGTATACACCTCTGCACATATCAAGTATTTTTGGCGCCGCTGCCGGGGAACCGAAAGCGAAACGCTATAAAAAATTTTTTTTATTAAGTTTTAATTTCTTTTTGTAAAGATACGTTTTAAATATTAAAAATACAAAAATATAAAAAGAAAAACGAAATATATATATTTTTAAGAGTTTGTTTAAAATATATAAAATTATAAAGTTTTTCTATTTCTATTATAGTTTTTTTTAAATTAAGTTTTTATTTATTTTATATAAACAAATTAAAAACAGAAAAAAAGAATAATAATCGGGCCACTACACTGTAGCAGCCCAATATCTGGCATGGATCCACGAACCATGCGACCGCATGGAATTAACAAAGAAACCTCATGGATCGCATGAGGTAACCTGACACGCCAGGTCTGATCCTGGTACAGCATTAATTACGGTGTATTATGGCATTTTTCCAGAATTCATGGCCAGAAAAACCCTAATTAGGGTTAATTATTATATTAATTAGTTTTAGTTTTTTTATTTTGTATTTTTAAGTTATATTTAGTTTTATTAATATAATAAAATTAATACTTTTATAAAATAATAATATAAAAATAATATTTTTATAAAAAAATTGTATTTTTATAACTTTAAGCTTATTTTTATTTTTATATCTTTTTATTCGTTTAATTCGTAATTTGTATATTTTTCGTTCGTAATTTAGTTTTTGCCGTAGTATTTTATATTTCTAGATTTTTAGGCTTTGCCGTAAAATCCCTTAAGTACTTTTTCTTTAAACTAAGATTTAGGTGCTTTAGAATTTTGCGACACCGTTTTAAGTTTTAGTGCCTTTTTAAATTATTGCCATTTTGGATATAGAATTCGTTTTAAGCTTTAATACCTTTAGACGTAAGTTTTTATATTTAGTTTTTAGACTTTTAAGTTTCGACACTGCATTTTATTATTTTTCGACGCTTATTTTTCGACCTTTTATTTTTCGACGTTTTTCGACGCACTCTTTTTCTTTCTTATTTCTCGATGCTCTAGTTTTTAGGATATAGAATTTTCTATTTCTTCTCTAAAATTTCTTTAAATTTTGACGAAAAATTGTTTTAAGTGGTTAAATTGATAGACATCCAAAATTTTCTGGTTCGTAGTAATAGTTGGATTTGTAAGTGGTGAGTTGTGGGCTTCCGATTTAAAGGGTCCTGGCTACCTGCTGCATCTATTGGCTATTCGAAACGTGGGCAAAATCAGAAAAGTCTATTAATTTGATAACTTATATAATTTTTATCTTTTATAACTAATAGGATATTTAGTGAATGCACCGAGCAAAACGTTCACCACCTTTTATACGTTCACCGCCTGTAACTCGATCAAGACATCTAGCCAACATTGTCGCCGTTGATTTTTCTTTAGAATCGTCATCCAGTCGACCAAGTACTCCAATTCAAATTTCCGATAATCCATTTTTTGAACCCGACCTCACAATTGAGAATCCGGAGGATATTCAGGGACAATTCAGAGATCCTGAAACACCAATCATTCCTCCTGAACCACAAATCACTCATCCAGAAATTATCGAGGAAGAAACCTGATGTGTGTAGAGGTGTATACAAAATAGTTATATTTTTACAAGGAAAATACTATTAAATACGATACAATTTTACACAAGATATTTATTTATTTATAGAATGGATATGCCTAAACCTTGCTACAACACTTATAGGCAGTGTACCTAATCGTACAGTAGTGTAGTTTTTAGTAAGTCCGGTTCGTCCACAGGGAACTCGACAAGTTTAACGCTATATATTTTTTTAAAACTATATTTGTAAATATATAAGTAGTATTATTATTATAAAAGGGGGTTTTTACCGTTTAATGACCGGTTTGTCGATTTTAAAACTTTAGTCGCAGTTAAAACCTAATGTAAAATATTAAAAATAAATATAACTTAATTTAAAGCGTAAAGTAAATGACAATAATTAAAATGCGATAAATAAAATAACGGTAAATAAAATTACGATAATTAAAAAGTACGATAATTAAAATGACAATAAATTGAAGTGCGATAATTAAAAGTGCAATTAAATATGAAATAAAGGAAATTAAATATTAAATAAAGGAATTATGCTTATTTAAACTTCCGTAATCATGATGTTCGACGTGTTGTTTTTAGTTTATTACCATGGGTTAATTGTTCTTTGTCCTGGATTATTCGATATGTCCATACGGATTTGTCCATAATAGTCCATCAGTCATAATCATAAAGTGCAGAAGTCTTCGTCAAATTATTCTTATTCCCGAAGTCAAATATTCCAACTAATTGGGGATTCGAATTGTAACAAGGTCTTAATACTTTGTTTAATGAATACACCAGGTTATCGACTGCGTGTAAACCAAGGTTTTACTACTTTGTTAACAATTACACCAATTACCCTTGAATGTAATCCACCCTTGTTTCAACAAGTCTATTAACTATTAATCCAGTTCCTTGTCCAGTAAAATGAACAATTATTGGTATTTATAGATATCCCGCCTACCGTACCCAGTCAAGCGTATGTGGTTATATATAAATACGTCAAATTATAAGTCTATATATTAAATCAACAAGGTATCATTTAGTTAATATAAAGCCTATTAATAGCCCATAGTCTAATTTCCACAAGTTTCGTTCTTTTATCCAAACCCCAATTATGATCCAAAGCCCAATTACCCAATTTTAATATTTAGCCCAACATCACGATTACTTCGGCATTAAATAAGCATAATAATAACTTAGCTAAGAGACATTAATTTAAAAAGGTTGAACATAACTTACAATGATTAATAATAGCGTAGCGTTACACGGACAGAATTTCGTCTTACACCCATACAACATTCGCTAACATACCCTTATTATTAGAATTTAAAATTAAAATTAAAATTAATATATATATATATATATATATATATATATATATATATATATATATATATATATATATATATATATATATATATATATATATATGTATATATATATATGTATGTAACGTGAGAGAGATAGAGAAAAAGATGTGTTAATTTGAGCCAAAACACGCGAAATTTATAGATGTGGCCTGACTTCTGCTGCCATGCGATAGCATGGAATTTTAGCTTCCAGGCCATGCGATCGTATGGCCTGATTTTCCAGCTCACAAGAGTTTGTTTGCATCTTGCCGACGGTTTATAAATATATATATAATATATAAATAATTTTAAGAATTATTTAAATATTATATTATATTTATGTGCATAGTTGACTCGTAATTTTTAGTCTGTTGCGTCGAGCGTTGAGAGTTGACTCTGGCCCCAGTTCCGGATTTTCGAACGTCCTTGCGTACAATTTAATATCTCTTACTTTGCGTTTTGCATCTTGTACTTTTGTAATTTCGAGACGTTTCTCATCAATAATTTGAACCACTTTGATTGTACTTTGTACTTTTTAGCTTTTTGGTCGTTTGCGTCTTCAATTCATCGAATCTGTCTTTTGTCTTCACCTTTTATTATTTAAACGAATATCACTTGTAAATAGAACAATTGCAACTAAAAGCTTGTCTTTCTTGAGGGATAATGCTATGAAATATATGTTCGTTTTTAGCATTATTAAATATTCCCACACTTGAGCGTTGCTTGTCCTCAAGCAATATAGTCTTGAAATAAAAATTCTAGAATCACTTCTTTATTCTTCACACTTTGTACATCAGTGATTTCTATACGGCGGTATGAACAATGGTCGTAACGATGTGATTTACAGTCCCACATGACTATGAAAATTTAGATCCTTAAGGAAATTGGATCTTTATGAAAACATTTGATCTTTTGAAAATTAAATGTAGTTTTTACCCTAGATAAGTTTTCCGGAATAACCCTTCACCGGTGTTTGCAAATTGTTTTTGTGGGATTGGTGGGTTTCAGATTTGAAAATTTTAGCTCAAAACTTGTGGTTTTATGTCACCCACTTGCTAACCTTGTATTAGGAAAGCAACACGTCCAGTATACTTGCTCCGTATATTACCTTTAGTTAAACTACCGTCCGGTTGTAAAGGAAAGCGTTGAACAAGCATCTGTTAAGGGAATGTCCCCTGACATGCTTTTAATTATGGTCTATAACGTGTCAGATGCAATTACTATCCTTTGTAGGAGCAATAGTAAAGCTCACCCTTTGATTTTTGGTCTGGCACAAAGTCCTGTCTTCGACCATGCTATGCAACCACCGTTCTTACGGTTGACACCCGATTTGGTTCAGGTGACCTAATGAATTCCAGGTGAATTCCTAGGATTTTACGTTTAATGGTAATGAACGCATTGAAAATAGGTTTTCAGAAAACAAATCGGTTTGTAATTTTGATCAAAATATTTTCTCGTTCAAGCTCGAGTTTAGATATCATCGAATTCCATGAGTTTGTAATTCTCAATCTTTAAAAGTCAATCTCAAGGATTGAGTAATATCAGGCTTAAAAGCTGATTTTTGATCTTTAAGGAGATTATCCTTTCTGGGGGTCTGATTAATTAGTCTTATCAAGCTAATTTGCACGGCGCCCTCCCCATTTTACGAGACAGATCCTCTCATGGTTAGGATAAGTCTGACCACTTGGCGACCCTGTTTGATGCTGAGGTCCGTAGATTTCCAGCTGATTTTTCAGAAAACTTTTCAAGGTTTTTTGTAGACTCTACAACTGGTCTGGACGACAACTTCATGACCTAAATCAAGAAGCGCGTGTCTTTTTCGAAAGACTTTACTTCCTTTTAATGATGAAATTGATTCATCGTGTAGATCCATATTTTCTTTCAAATATATTATAGTAAACCGGGTAAAACCTATTAGTATTGTCCAAAGCAAAAGTACCTACAATAAGCTTGTACAGATATGTGATATATGTTTTAAAGAACTTGGTAAATTCTTCCCACACTTAGCTTTTAGTTATATTTTCTTTGCCTTTTTATTCTCTTCTATTCCATTCTTAAATGAATTCAAGCGTTTTAGGTTGTTTCTCAATTTATGTCCTTTTCGAGGTAACAATAATTTCGGTGTTGACACCTAGTTTTATCGTTCATAAATATGTATAAACATGATTTTGAATTCATTTAGTTGAAAATTTTTCAAATTTTCACAAAATTTGGCAAATAAACTAAGTGTATAAATTAAATGTTTATATCGAAAGAATTTAACCCCTTCCCACACTTGAGATCTTGCAATGCCCTCATTTGCAAAAAATCAGTAAAAATTTAAATTCATGAGGGTGATTAGTGTAGAAAAATGATTAAAAATACTGAGTTTGCAAACCTATTGTTTTATATCACATTTGATATTTTACGTCTGGTCGTTAAAATTAGTAGCTTTTGCTGAACTTAATGCCAGTTTTTGAAAGTGTGCTATTTTACCCTGTTTTGTACATAATATAAACTACAAACAAATATATACATAATATTTTATTTTTATAAAACCTTTATTTATTAAAACAATTTAAATGAATAATTTTTAAAATTTTGTTTCCTTTTACTTTAGGTTGAGGTAGTTTTGGCACTTTTACCTAGTCCGTCCCTCAACAAAATTTAAAATTTGTCATTTTAAAGTGATTGTTTTAAAAGCAAAGATTTTCAGGTTTTTTTTTTAATGTTTTTGGCATACTTTAGATCAATAAGATTAAAAATAATGATAACAAAATTTCTCGTCCCGCCCTCGGGTAAAGCAATTTCGGTTCAACGACCTAGTCTTCAACTTACAACGAATTTTTGGAAACCACATTTTTAACTTAATGAAATAAGTAAATTTTTGTTTTTAAATTCACACCAAACTTAAATTTAAAATGCATAAAATTAAAAATTCATATTAATATTATTAAAAATTCACACCAAATTTATATTATATTTTTGTTTTTAAACATACAAACTTATATTAAAAATATTAATTTTTCAAATATTTACAAACTTAAATATATTGATTTTAAAAAGTTTACAATATTAATTTAATATTTATTTTAAAAACAAAGTAAAAATAAAAATTAAAAATCTTTTTAGTCTTTTATCCCACTTTAATCAATCAACTATTATCAAAAATATACGCTCCTCTTTTCGGTAAAGTAATTTCGGTTCCATAACCTAGTTTTACTCCTGACGAATTTCTGAAATATTTTGGATTGATTGATTAAAGATATTTATACCTTATGAATAAACGGTAAATTTCGCAGTGATGTAATAAATTTTTGTATGATATCAATAATTTCGGTCGCAAAACCTAATTTTATTGAGTATCAATTTAATACTTTATAGCGAACAATTTAGCGTTTATTATCAAAAGGTTAAAAGTAATAAAAATAAAAATAAAAACCGTACATACTTACCTGTGAGAAAAAATTCTCAGAGACCTGCTTTAGCCGACTCATACGAGAGTTGTGTGATTTGGTTTTCCATAGCTACGTAAGCATAACCACGAATATTTAATATCTTTTCTTCTAAACTTATAAACGGTCCTTCTCTGCATAGAGTAATAAATTCGGTATTTGAATATGTTTGATTATTTGAACATTTACCTTCATGTGACCATTTTTCGCATTTATAACATCTTTCAAGGTGTCGTGCTCTTCTTTTTGTTGCGGATTTTGATTTTCCTTTACCAAAATGTATCTTATGATGATCTTTTCTGAGCTCTTTTCTTACTCCGTCCATTTTTTCTCTTATGAATGATACCAGATCACTCGGAAGTGTGTCATTATTACGTTTAGTAATCATAGCGTGTAGCATTAGACCATGGTTCAGATCAAAGGAATTCTTCATCTCGTAAAACCTAAAAATAAATAAAAATTCAGAATGGGGGGGAGAAGACTAGTTCTTTAGGGTCTGCTAGGGAAAGACCATTCGGATTCCATTCTCGAGAACTACATGAAAACAGAATATCTAACTCTAACAGAAATACAAATTACCCTAAAAAGATTCGAACCTCCCCACACTTAGTTAGATGTGGTGTTGAAATTGTGATTAACTTCACTTTCAATTGGACTATCAACAACTTGTATATCTTTGACTTTTACTTCAAGCCAATTGTTGATTTCCTCTGTAACTTTCACAAATTCAACTAACATTGCCTTTTATTTTGACGATAAATTAGATACTAATCGGTTACATAACTTAAAGTTTCCCTTAATCCTAGCATCGTGAATCCGTTTATAAAGTTTCTTCGTTGAACTTTTAAAAACGGGTTCATCTAATTTCGTATCATCAACGGGGTTCTTTGTGATCAGATCATCATTAAGTGTTTCTTCATCTTCCCCACACTTATGTGTTTTTATTGGTTTAACAGTTTTGGTTGGTGGAGATCTAAACTTTCGGTTCACAAAGGTGATCGATTTATCACCATCCCTAAGTATCATTCTAACTTTTCTTACATCAATGAACGCCTCGGTGGTTGCTAAAAATGGGCGACCTAAAATTAGAGGAATATCAAGGTTTTCCTTCATATTAATAATTATGAAGTTTGCAACAAAGGTCAAACTTCCCACGTTAACAAGTAAATTATTTGCTATTCCAACTGGGTGTTTAATGGTTAGGTCAAATGATTGAACACCTATTTTGGTTGGTTTTAATTTACCCATACCTAATCTTTTGTATAAGGAAAGAGGCATAATATTTGCACTTGCTCCTAAATCTGCGAGTCCATTATATATAGCACCATCATTAAGCAAGCAAGAAATGATAAATTCACCCGGGTCTCCTGCTTTAGTAAGTCGAGTTGGTTTGTAAACCTTTTTCGGGTGTTCTTTTCTTGGTTCTTTCACTTCTATTTGAACTTCTTGTTCACATTTTTCTTCGTTTCTTGGAATGGGAGGTTTGTATAAGAATTCTTCTTCATCACTCCAATTTGAATCCTCCCTATTTTCCAATTTTGATTTTTCATATGTTGTTGATAACATATTTATGTTTTCATTTTGAAGGTTTTCTTGGGTGGTGAAATTATGATTGACTTCATTGTCAACTTCCATCGGACCATGTACGTAATGTTTAACTCTGTGACCATTAACTTTAAATTCAATCCCATTTGAATTTATTAATTCTACTGTTCCGTACGGGAAAACTCTTTTGACTATAAATGGTTCAGACCATCTTGATTTCAATTTTTCAGGAAATAGCTTGAATCGTGAATTGAAAAGAAGAACTCTGTCTCCTTCTTTAAATTCTTTTGAACTTCTGATTCTTTTATCATGCCATTTCTTTGTTCTTTCTTTATAAATTAACGAATTTTTGTATGCTTCATGTCTTAATTCTTCTAATTCGATTAGTTGGCTTAACCGTAGACGTCCGGCTTCATGTAAATCAAGATTACATATCTTCAAAGCCCAAAATGCTTTGTGTTCAATTTCTACTGGAAGATGACATGCTTTTATGTAAATGAGTTTAAAAGGTGTGGTTCCAATTGGAGTTTTGTAGGCTGTTCTAATAGCCCAGAGTGCATCCTCCAATTTCTTGGACCATTCCTTCAGATTTGATCCTACAGTTTTTTCTAGAATACGTTTTAAAGCTCGGTTGGTATTTTTAACTTGTCCACTTGTTTGTGGATGATAAGCGGTGGAGATTTTATGAGTTACTCCGTATCTTTTGAGAACTTTCTCAAGTTGATTATTACAAAAATGAGTACCCCGATCACTTATTAAAGCTTTCGGTGTTCCAAACCTTGCAAAAAGACGTTTTAAAAAGTTGACTACAACTCGTGCATCATTAGTTGGGAGAGCTTGTGCTTCCGCCCATTTAGATACATAATCAATGGCAACGAGAATGTAGAGATTTTTATGAGATTTTGGAAATGGACCCATAAAATCAATACCCCAAATGTCAAATACTTCACATACTTGAATGACATTTTGTGGCATTTCATCACGTTGACTTATTTTTCCAGCCCTTTGACAAGCATCGCATGATTTTCACAGAAGGTGTGCATCTTTGAAAATTGTAGGCCAATAGAATCCAGCATCGTAAACTTTTCTTGTTGTGAGCTGAGGCCCATAATGCCCTCCTGTTGGTCCTGTGTGACAATGGTTTAAGATTTGACTGGCTTCATCTCCGAATACACATCGGCGTATTATTCCATTGGGACAACTTTTAAATAAATGTGGCTCTTCCCAGAAATAGTGTTTTATATCACTAAAGATTTTCTTTCATTTTTGGTACGACAATCCTTTTTCAAGGAATCCACATACTAAGTAGTTTGCATAGTCTGCAAACCATGGAATTTCACTATAATCTATCTTCAATAGATATTCATCAGGGAAGTTGTCTTGTATGGCCGATTTATTTAGAACTTCTAATTCAGGATTTTCAAGACGAGAAAGATGATCAGCGGCGAGATTTTCTGCAACCTTTTTATCTCGGATTTCAATATCTAACTCTTGTAAGAGTAAGATCCAACGGATTAATCGTGGCTTGGCATCTTGTTTTGAAAATAGGTATCTAAGAGCAGAATGATCAATATAGACCACCGTTTTAGCTAGAACGAGATATGAACGAAATTTGTCAAAAGCAAAGACAATAGCAAGGAGTTCTTTTTCAGTAGTTGTATAATTCGTTTGTACTCCTTGTAACGTCTTACTAGCATAATATATAGGTTGAAATCGTTTTTCAATCCTTTGTCCTAAAACGGCTCCCATTGCAAAATCACTTGCATCGCACAAGAGTTCAAACGGTAGATTCCAATTTGGAGTTATCATAATCGGCGCATTAGTGAGTTTTTATTTAAGAATATTAAAAGATTTGATGCATTCATCCAAAAAGATGAATGGAGCATCCTTTTCTAGGAGTTTATTCATAGGAGTGGCAATTTTAGAAAAATCTTTTATGAAACGTCGGTAAAAACCGGCATGCCCTAGAAAACTCCTAACTCCTCTAACATTGGTGAGATGTGGAAGTTTAGCAATTACATCTACTTTAGCTCTATCCACTTCAATTCCTTCCTTTGAAATTTTATGACCAAGAACGATGCCTTCTTTAACCATGAAATGGCATTTCTCCCAATTAAGTACTAGATTTGATAGTTCGCATCTAATAAGCATTCGTTCAAGATTAAGTAGACATGTTTCAAATGTATCACCGAAGACTGAAAAGTCATCCATGAAAACTTCCATTCATTCTTCTATCATGTCATGAAAAATTGCCATCATGCACCTTTGAAAGGTTGCAGGGGCGTTGCAAAGTACAAATGGCATGCGTTTAACAACATCTTGCATATTAGGATTTAGTCTTCATTGACGTTGCACATACGTTTTATGACCTTCTTCCATAAGGATTTTATGTGTGCAATACGAAGGATTTATTCCTTTAATATCATGAATCTTCATGCAATAGCTAGTTTATGAGCTTTTAGCATAGAAATGAGTTGTGATTTTTCATTTTCAATAAGAGAAGACGATATTATTACAGGTAATTCAGATTCACCATGTAAATAAGCATATTCCAAATGGTTTGGAAGTGGCTTTAACTCTAATGTTGGTGGTTCTTCTATCGATGATTTGTATCGATATCTGTCTTCCTCTTTTAGCATTTGAATTTCTTCCATTGTTGGTTCATATCCATTAGCCATAAGTGTAGCTAACATTTCAGTTTCATCAATTGGTTCAGTTCCTTCTCCTAAAGAACATTCTCCTGTTCCTTGTAATTCTGGAAATTCTTCTAATAATTCTGCATGTGAATCTATAGTTTGAATATAATAACATGTATCATCTACAGATTGCGGTTGTTGCATGGCTCTATCAACTGAAAAGGTAACACTCTTGTCCTCTATACTTAGGGTCAGTTTCTTACCGAACACGTCTATTATTGCTTTAGCCGTTTTTAAGAATGGTCTTCCTAATATGAGAGGAACTCGAGAATCTTCTTCCATGTCCAGAATAACAAAATCTATTGGAAATACTAAAGTACCAACTTTAACTAGCATGTTCTCCATTATCCCTCTAGGATATTTTACTAATCGATCGGCTAGTTGTATGCTTATTCGTGTTGGTTTCAATTCTCCAAGGTCTAGTTTAGCGTATAGTGAATACGGCATTAAATTTATACTAGCACCTAAGTCTGCCAATGCTTCTATTGAACTAAGACTACCCAGAAAACATGGAATTGTGAAACTTCTGGATCTAATAATTTTTCTGGTGTCTTATTCAACAACACTGCAGAACAATTGGCATTCATAGTAACAGCCGAGAGTTCTTCCATTTTCTTTCTATTTGTGATTAGATCTTTCAGAAATTTAGCATATCTAGGCATTCCTGAAATTACATCAATGAAAGGAAGATTTACATTTATCTGTTTAAACATATCCAAGAATTTGGATTGCTCGGCTTCAAGTCTTTCTTTTCTCATTTTACTCGGGTAAGGAAGTGGTGGTTGGTATAGTTTAACATAAGGTTTAGCCTTAACTGTGTTATCTTCATTAACCTTTTCAACTACCAGTTCTGTTTCCTTATCTTGCTCAGATTATGGTTCTTGTGGAGTAGGAATAGCTTCATCAGAAATTACAGGCATTTCAGGTGGTTTAAGTGTAATTCCACTTCTTGTGGTAATGGCTTTAGCTGCTTCATTCTGGGGGTTAGCATTTGTATCACTAGGTAGACTTCCCGATTTTCTTTCACCTATCAACCTTGCTAGGTTGCTCACTTCTTGTTCTAAATTTTGAATAGAAGCTTGTTGATTTCTAAATGCTTGAGCATTTGGTTCATTGGTTTGTTTCTGAGATGTGAAAAATTGAGTTTGAGATTCAACTAGCTTCGACATCATATCTTCTAAATTTGGCTTTTTATCATCGGTTTGTGGTGGTTTGTTTTGAAAAATAGGTCTTTGCTGATTGTAAGTATTGTTAGATACTTGTTGATTACTAGGACTTTGTTGATTGTTGTATGGAACATTTCGGTTATAATTCTGATTTTGATTGTAGATCGGTCTTGAAGGTTGATAATTATTCTGATAATTATTTCCAGGCCTTTGGTTTAGGTATGAAACATTCTCTCTTTGTTCCATTGTTAGTTCAATACTGAGACAATCTTTTGTTAAATGTGGTCCTCCACACTGCTTACAACTAATTCGTATTGAGCGGATATCTTTAGTCATCTTTTCCATTCGTCTCTCGACAGCATCTATCTTTGCAGAAATGGAATCAAATTCATGGCTAGAATCGGCTCTAGCTGCTTTAGATGATCTAACGATATCTTTTTCTTGATGCCACTCATGTGAGTGGGAAGCATTGTTATCAATAATTTTATAAGCGTCAGTTGCGGTTTTCTTCATAATGGAACCACCAGCTGCTATATCGATGTCTTTTCTTGTAGTGATGTCGCATCCTTGGTAGAATATTTGTACTATTTGACAGGTGTCTAAACAATGTTGCGGACATCCTCTTAATAACTTTCCAAATCTTGTTCACGCCTCATATAGAGTTTCATTTGGCTTTTGCGTGAACGTAACAATTTCTCCTTGAAGTCTTACGGCTTTAGATGCCGGAAAGAATTGTTTAAGAAATTTTTCAACTAAAACATCCCATGTATCAATCGCCCCTTCAGGTAACGATTCTAACCAATTTTGGCTTCTCCCTTTAAAGTCCAGGGAAATAACATGAGATATATCTGTTCATCCTCCACTTCTCTTATTTTAAATAGAGTACAGATCCTATTAAAGGTACGAAGATGTTCATTTGGATCTTCCTTCGGCGCACCACTAAATTGGCATTGATTAGTTACCATGTGTAGAATTTGTCCTTCGATTTCATAATCTGGCGCATTAATGTCTGGTTGAGTAATTGCGTGACCTTGGCCAGTGCGTTTAGCTCTCATTCGGTCTTCCATACTTAGAGGTTCCAGATTTTCCATGATTGAATTTGTTGAATCTGAATCACTAAGGGATTCTGATTTAATGGGTTGTTCCTCAACAATCTCTGTTTGAATGATTGGTGGTTCCGGAGGAAAGATTAATGGTTCAGGATCTCTGAATTGTCCCTGAATATCCTCCGGATTCTCAATTGTGAGGTCGGGTTCAAAAAATAGATTATCGGAAATTTGAATTGGAGTACTTGGTCGACTGGATGACGTTTCTAAAGAAAAATCAACGGCGACAATATTTGCTAGGTGTCTTGATCGAGTTACAGGTGGTGAACGTACAAAAGGTGGTGAACGTTTTGCTCGGTGCATTCACTAAATATCCTATTAGTTATAAAAGATAAAAATTATATAAGTTATCAAATTAATAGACTTTTCTGCTTTTGCCCACGTTTCGAATAGCCAATAGATGTAGCAGGGAGCCAGAACCCTTTAAATCGGAAGCTCACAACTCAGCCACTAACAAATCCAACTATTACTACGAACCAGAAAATTTTGGATGTCTATCAATTTAACCACTTAAAAAAAAATTTTGTTGAAATTTAAAGAAATTTTAGATAAGAAATAGAAAATTCTATGTCCTAAAAACTAGAGTGGCGAAAAATAAGAAAGAAAAAAAGAGCGCGTCGAAAAAGGTCGAAAAATAAAAGGTCGAAAAATAAAAATAAGAAAGTAGCGCGTCGAAACTTAAAAGGGAACTAAAAACTAAGAATTAAAAGTTGCGCCTAAAGGTATTAAAGCTTAAAAGAAATTCTATATCCCAAAACGGTAATTACTTAAAAAGGTACTAAAATATTAAAACGGCGTCGCAAAATTCTAAAGCACCTAAATCTTAGTCTTAAAGAAAAAGTACTTAAGGGATTTTACGGCAAAGCTTAAAAATCTAGAAATGAAAATAACTATGGCAAAAACTATGACTTAAAACTAAATACGAACAAAAAATACAAATATTACGCTAAAACAAATAAAAGATACAAAATATAAAATATAAACTTAAAGTTGTAAAAAGTACAATTTTTATAAAAATATTATTTTTATATTATTTATTTTATAAAACTATTAATTTTATATATTAATAAAACTAATTAAACTAAAAATACAAATTAAATAAATAACTAAACTAAATAATTAAAAATTAAACCCTAATTGGGGTTTTAATAATAATAATAATAATATACTCCGTAATTATTGCTGTAATCAGGTCAACTTCGGCGTGTCAGAACAGGCCATGCGATCGCATGATCTTCACGTTATATATCCATGCGGTCGCATAGAGTAGGGTTTCGGGCCAGAGTTGGGCTGCTACAGTACCAGGCCGTTTGATTTCTTTTATATTTTTTTTCTGTTTTAAAATATATAGAATATTTATATAGAGTAAATAAAAACTTAATTGTTAAAAACTAAAAATAAAAATAGAAAAATTTATAATTTTATATATTTTTATCAATCTCTTAAAAATATATATTTTTTGTTTTTTCTTTTTATATTTTTGTATTTTTAATATTTAAAACGCATATTTTTTATACAAAGAACTTAATAAAAAATCTTTTTTTATAGCGTTGCGCTTTTGGCGTTTTAGTTTCCCCGGCAGCGGCGCCAAAAATACTTGATGTTATTAGAGGTGTATACAAAATAGTTATATTTTTACAAGGAAAATAATATTAAATAAGATACAATTTTACACAAGATATTTATTTATTTATAGAATGGATATACCTAAACCTTGCTACAACACTTATAGGCAGTGTACCTAATCGTACAGTAGTGTAGTTTTTAGTAAGTCCGGTTCGTCCACAGGGAACTCGCCAAGTTTAACGCTATATATTTTTTTAAAACTATATTTGTAAATATATAAGTAGTATTATTATTATAAAAGGGGGTTTTTACCGTTTAATGACCGGTTTGTCGATTTTAAAACTTTAGTCGCAGTTAAAACCTAATGTAAAATATTAAAAATAAATATAACTTAATTTAAAGCGTAAAGTAAATGACAATAATTAAAATGCGATAAATAAAATAACGGTAAATAAAATTGCGATAATTAAAAAGTACGATAATTAAAATGACAATAAATTGAAGTGCGATAATTAAAAGTGCAATTAAATATGAAATAAAGGAAATTAAATATGAAATAAAGGAATTATGCTTATTTAAACTTCTGTAATCATGATGTTCGACGTGTTGTTTTTAGTTTATTACCATGGGTTAATTGTCCTTTGTCCTGGATTATTCGATATGTCCATACGAATTTGTCCATAATAGTCCATCAGTCATAATCATAAAGTGTGGAAGTCTTCGTCAAATTATTCTTATTTTCGAAGTCAAATATTCCAACTAATTGGGGATTCGAATTGTAACAAGGTCTTAATACTTTGTTTAATGAATACACCAGGTTATCGACTGCGTGTAAACCAAGGTTTTACTACTTTGTTAACAATTACACCAATTACCCTTGAATGTAATCCACCCCTGTTTCAACAAGTCTATTAACTATTAATCCAGTTCCTTGTCCGGTAAAATGAACAATTATTGGTATTTATAGATATCCCGCCCACCGTACCCAGTCAAGCGTATGTGGTTATATATAAATACGTCAAATTATAAGTCTATATATTAAATCAATGAGGTATCATTTAGTTAATATAAAGCCCATTAATAGCCCATAGTCTAATTTCCACAAGTGTCTTTCTTTTATCCAAATCCCAATTATGGTCCAAAGCCCAATTACTCAATTTTAATATTTAGCCCAACATCACGATTACTTCGGCATTAAATAAGCATAATAATAACTTAGCTACGAGACATTAATTTAAAAAGGTTGAACATAACTTACAATGATTAATAATAGCGTAGCGTTACACGGACAGAATTTCGTCTTACACCCTTGCAACGTACATTCGCTAACATACCCTTATTATTAGAATTTAAAATTAAAATTAAAATTATAATATATATATATATATATATATATATATATATATATATATATATATATATGTATATATATATATGTATACGTGAGAGAGATAGAGAAAAAGATGTGTTAATTTGAGCCAAAACACGCGAAATTTATAGATGTGGCCTGGCTTATGCTGCCATGCGATCGCATGGAATTTTAGCTTCCAGCTCATGCGATCGCATGGCCTGCTTTTCCAGCTCACAAGAGTTTGTTTGCATCTTGCCGACGGTTTATAAATATATATATAATATATAAATAATTTTAAGAATTATTTAAATATTATATTATATTTATGTGCATAGTTGACTCGTAATTTTTAGTCCGTTGCGTCGAGCGTTGAGAGTTGACTCTGGTCCCGGTTTCGGATTTTCGAACGTCCTTGCGTATAATTTAATATCTTGTACTTTGCGTTTCGCGTCTTGTACTTTTGTAATTTCGAGACGTTTCTCATTAATAATTTGAACCATTTTGATTGTACTTTGTACTTTTTAGCTTTTTGGTAGTTTGCCTCTTCAATTCTTCGAATCTGTCTTTTGTCTTCACCTTTTATTATTTAAACGAATATCACTTGTAAATAGAACAATTGCAACTGAAAGCTTGTCTTTCTTGAGGGATAATGCTATGAAATATATGTTCATTTTTAGCATTATCAAAACCATTAAGTCAGAATCCTCTAGTTATTCAGATTCAACAAATTCAATCATGGAAAATCTAGAACCTCTAAGTATGGAAGACCTAATGAGAGCTAAACGCACTGGCCAAGGTCACGCAATTACTCAACCAGACATTAATGCGCCAGATTATGAAATCAAAGGACAAATCCTACACATGGTAACTAATCAATGCCAATTTAGTGGTGCGCCGAAGGAAGATCCAAATGAACATCTTCGAACCTTTAATAGGATCTGTACTCTATTTAAAATCCGAGAAGTGGAGGATGAACAGATATATCTCATGTTATTTCCCTGGACTTTAAAGGGAGAAGACAAAGATTGGTTAGAATCGTTACCTGAAGGGGCGATTGATACATGGGATGTCTTAGGTGAAAAATTTCTTAAACAATTCTTTCTAGCATCTAAAGCCGTGAGACTTCAAGGAGAAATTGTTACGTTCACGCAAAAGCCAAATGAAACTCTATATGAAAACAAGATTTGGAAAGGTATTGAGAGGATGTCCTTAACATGGTTTAGACACTTATCAAATAGTACAAATATTCTACCAAGGATGCGACATCACTACACGAAAAGACATCGATATAGCAGCTGGTGGCTCCATTATGAAGAAAACCGCAACTGAAGCTTACAAAATTATTGATAACACTGCTTCCAACTCACATGAGTGGCACCAAGAAAAAGATATTGATAATGCTAAAAACGAACATATATTTCATAGCATTATCCCTCAAGAAAGACAAGCTTTTAGTTGCAATTGTTCTATTTACAAGTGATATTCGTTTAAATAATAAAAGGTGAAGATAAAAGATAGATTCGACGAATTGAAGACGCAAACGACCAAAAAGCTCAAAAGTACAAAGTACAATCAAAGAGGTTCCAATTATTGATAAGAAACTTCTCAGAATTACAAGAGTACAAGATATTAAATTGTACGCAAGGACGCTCGAAAATCCGGAACCGAGACCAGAGTCAACTCTCAACGCTCGACGCAACGGACTAAAAATTACAAGTCAACGGAGTACAAGAATATAATATAATATATATAATTAAAATTAATTATATATATTATATTATATAATAAATAAATAAGCAGCCCACGTTTTTAAAGACTTTTGAGCCTCCTCAGCTGGCCATGCGATCGCATGGCCTTGAAGGGCAAAGCCCATGCGATCGCATGAGGCCCTTTTCCAGCCCACATGCCTATAAAAGTCGCAGTTTGGTGCATCAAAAAATATATATCCATCCATCCAACTCTCAACGTGTGTATATATATATATATATATATATATATATATATATATATATATATATATATATATATATATATATATATATATATATATATTATATATATTTATATTTTAATTTTAATTTTAAATTCTAATAATAAGGGTATGTTAGCGCATATTGTAAGGGTGTAAGTCGAAATTCTGTCCGTGTAACGCTACGCTATTTTTAATCATTGTAAGTTATGTTCAACCTTTTTACATTAATGTCTCGTAGCTAAATTATTATTATGCTTATTTAAAACGAAGTAATCATGATGTTGGGATAATTACTAAAATTGGGTAATTGGGCTTTGTACCATAATTGGGGTTTGGACAAAAGAACGACACTTGTGGAAATTAGACTATGGGCTATTAATGGGCTTTATATTTGTTTAACTAAATGATAGTTTGTTAATTTTAATATAAAGATTTATAATTGGACATACCTATAAATAACCATATACACTCGATCGGACACGATGGGCGAGATATTTATATGTACGAATAATCGTTCATTTAACCGGACACGGGAATGAATTAATAGTCTATGGAATTATTAAAACAGGGGTGAAATTATGTACAAGAACACTTGGCATAATTGATAACAAAGTATTAAAACCTTGGGTTACACGCAGTCGATAACCTGGTGTAATTATTAAACAAAGTATTAAAACCTTGTTACAGTTTAAGTCCCCAATTAGTTGGAATATTTGACTTCGGGTATAAGGATAATTTGACGAGGATACTCGCACTTTATATTTATGAATGATGGACTGTTATGGACAAAAACCAGATGAACATATTAAATAATCCAGGACAAAGGATAATTAACCCATGGGCATAAAACTAAAATCAACACGTCAAACATCATGATTACGGAAGTTTAAATAAGCATAATTCATTTATTTTCATATTTAATTGCACTTCTAATTATTGCACTTTTATTTATTGTCATTGTATTTAATTGCACTTTTAATTTTCGTACTTTTTAATTATTGCAAGTTTATTTTATCGCAATTTTATTTATCGCAATTTCATTATCGTTATTTACTTTACGCTTTAAATTAAGTTATATTTATTTTTAATATTTTACATTAGGTTTTAACTGCGACTAAAGTTTTAAAATCGACAAACCAGTCATTAAATGGTAAAAACCCCCTTTTTATAATAATAATATTACTTATATATATTTGTATTTTTATAAAATAAAACTAATATAGCGTTAAGCTTTGTTTAAAAGATTTCCCTGTGGAATGAACCGGAATTACTAAAAACTACACTACTGTACGATTAGGTACACTGCCTATAAGTGTTGTAGCAAGGTTTAGGTATATCCATTCTATAAATAAATAAATATCTTGTGTAAAATTGTATTATATTTAATAGTATTTCGTTGTAAAAATAAAGCTATTTCATATACACCTCTGCGCACATCAAGTATTTTTGGCGCCGCTGCCGGGGAACTTAAACGCCGAAAGCGCAACGCTAATGATATAAAAAATAATAATAATAATATAATTTTGTAAAAGTTTTTATTAAGTCTTTCAAGTAAAAATATAAGTTTTTTTTAAAAAAATATAAAAATATAAAAATACAAAAAGAGTTTGTTAAAAAAATATAGAAAGTTTAAAAGTATTTTTATTTTTGTGTTTAAATATAAGTATTTTATTGTTTTATATAAATATTTATTTATATTTATATATATATTAGATATTTATAGAAAAAAAAAGATTCTTAATTTTTAGTTTAATTTTATAAAAAAATACGCTTTTGTAAAAATACGTTTTAAATATTCTAAAATATAAAAAGAAAAACAAAAATATAAATTTTTTTAAGAGTTTGTTAAATATTTAAGTTCTATAAAAGTTTCTTTATCTTTATTTTATAAAAATATAAGTTTTATTTAAATTATAAAAATATATTATATATATTTATTTCAACACACCAAAAAAAAAAAAAAACACTCGAGTCCAGTACTGTAGCAGCCCAGACACTGGCCCGAAACCCTAGCCCATGCGATCGCATGGCTGGGTAACTTAGAACTCATGCGATCGCATGAGCCCAGCTGACACGCCACAGCTGACTGCAAACAGCAATCATTACGGTTTATTATTATTATTTTTATTAAACCCTAATTAGGTTATTATTATTATTATAATATTTAGTTTTAATTTTATTATTTTGTATTATTTAATTTTAATTAGTTTAATTAATTTATATAAAATTAATAGTTTTATAAAATAAATAATATAAAAATAATATTTTTATAAAAATTGTAATTTTTGCAAATTTTAGTATATTTTTATATTTTGTCTCTTTTTATTTGTTTTTAGCGTAATATTTGTATTTTTCGCTCGTTTTTAGTTTTAAATCATAGTATTTGCCATAGTTATTTTTATTTCTAGATTTTAAGGCTTTGCCGTAAAATCCCTTAAGTGCTTTTTCTTTAGACTAAGATTTAGGTGCTTTAGAATTTTACGACGACATTTTTTTTTATTTTAGTACCTTTTTAAGTTATTGCCATTTGGGATATAGTTTTACTTGTAAGCTTTAATATTTTTAGACGCAACTTTTAATTTTTAGTTTTTAGTGCCTTTTTAAGTTTAGACGCGCTACTTTCTTATTTTTATTTTTCGACGCCTATTATTTTTCGCCTTTTTATTTTTTGACGTTTTTCGATGCACTCTTTTTCTTTCTTATTTCTCGCCATTCTAGTTTTTAGGATTTAGAATTTTCTCTATTTCTTATCTAATATTTCTTTAAATTTCAAACGAAAATTTATTTTAAGTGGTTAAATTGATAGACATCAAAATTTTCTGGTTCGTAGTAATAGTTGGATTTGTACGTGGACCGGGTTATTGGAGCCAAACAGTACTCAATTATATTGAGACCAAACTAATCCTGCCCCTCTGCTGCATCTTTTGGCTATTCGAAACGTGGGCAAAATCAGAAAAGTCTATTAATTTGATAACTTATATAATTTTTCTTCCTTTTTAAAAACTACTAGGATATTCAGTGAATGCACCGAGCAAAACGTTCACCACCTTTTGTACGTTCACCACCTGTAACTCGATCAAGACATCTAGCTAATATTACCGCCGTTGATTTTTCTTTAGAATCGTCATCCAGTCGACCAAGTACTCCAATTCAAATTTTCGATAATCCATTTTTTGAACCCGACCTCACAATTGAGAATCCGGAGAATATTCAGGGACGATTCATAGATCCTGAACCATTAATTTTTCCTCCGGAATCACCAATCATTCAAACAGAGATTGTTGAGGAACGAACCATTAAATCAGAATCCTCTAGTGATTCAGATTCGACAAATTCAATCATGGAGAATCTGGAACCTTTAAGTATGGAAGACCGAATGAGAGCTAAACGCATTGGCCAACGTCACACAATTACTCATCCAAAAATTAATGCGCCAGATTATGAAATCAAAGGACAAATTCTACACATGGTGACTAATCAATGCCAATTTAGTGGTACGCCGAAGGAAGATCCAAATGAACATCTTCGTACCTTTAATAGGATCTGCACTCTATTTAAAATAAGAGAAGTTGAAGATGAATAGATATATCTCATGTTATTTCCCTGGACTTTAAAGGGAGAAGCCAAAGATTGGTTGGAATCGTTACCTGAAGGGGCGATTGATACATGGGACGTTTTAGTTGAAAATTTTCTTAAACAATTCTTTCCGGCATCTAAAGCCGTGAGACTTCAAGGAGAAATTGTTACGTTCACACAGAAGCCAAATGAAACTCTATATGAGGCATGGACCAGATTTGGAAAGTTATTGAGAGGATGTCCGCAACATGGTTTAGACACTTGTCAAATAGTACAAATATTTTACCAAGGATGCGACATCACTATAAGGAAAGCCATAGACATAGCAGCTGGTGGTTCTATTATGAAGAAAACAGAAACTGACGCTTATAAGATTATTGATAACACTGCTTCCCACTCACATGAGTGGCACCAAGAAAAAGATATCGTTATATCATCTAAAGCAGCTAGAGCCGATTCTAGCCATGACTTAGATTCCATTTCCGCAAAGATAGATGCTGTCGAGAGACGAATGGAAAAGATGACTAAAGATATTCACTCAATACGAATTAGTTGTGAGCAGTGTGGAGAACCACATTTGACAAAAGATTGTCTCAGTATTGAACTAACAATGGAACAAAGAGAGAATGTTTCATACATAAACCAAAGGCCTGGAAATAATTATCAGAATAATTATCAACCGCCAAGACCAATTTACAATCAAAACCAGAATTATAATCGAAATGTTCCATACAACAACCAACAAGGTCCTAGCAATCAACAAGTATCTAATAATACTTACAATCAGCAAAGACCTAATTTTTAAAACAAACCGATGATAAAAAGCCGAATTTAAAAGATATGATGACGAAGCTAGTTGAATCTCAAACACAGTTTTTCACATCCCAGAAACAAACAAATGAACAAAATGCTCAAGCATTTAGAAATCAACAAGCTTCTATTCAAAATCTGGAACAAGAAGTAAGTAACCTAGCAAGGTTAATAGGTGAAAGAAAACTGGGAAGTTTACCTAGTGATACAAATGCTAACCCCCGGAATGAAACAGCTAAAGCTATTACCACAAGAAGTGGTACAACACTTAAACCACCTAAAATACCTGTAATTTCTAATGAAGCTATTCCTACTACACAAGAACCACAACCTGAACAAGATAAGGAAAAAGAACCGGTAGTTGAAAAGGTTAATGAAGATAACACAGTTAAAGCTAAACCTTATGTTAAACCATACCAACCACCACTTCCTTACCCGAGTAAAATGAGAAAAGAGAGACTTGAAGCCGAGCAATCCAAATTCTTGGATATGTTTAAACAGATAAATGTAAATCTTCCTTTCATTGATGTAATTTCAGGAATGCCTTGATATGCTAAATTTCTGAAAGATCTAATCTCAAATAGAAAGAAAATGGAAGAACTCTCGGCTGTTACTATGAATGCTAATTGTTCTGCAGTGCTGTTGAATAAGATACCAAAAAAATTATCAGATCCAGGAAGTTTCGCAATTCCATATTTTCTGGGTAGTCTTAGTTCAATAGAAGCATTGGCAGACTTAGGTGCTAGTATAAATCTAATGCCGTATTCACTATACGCTAAACTAGACCTTGGAGAATTGAAACCAACACGAATAAGTATACAACTAGCCGATAGATCAATAAAATATCCTAGAGGGATAATGGAGAACAAGCTAGTTAAAGTTGGTACTTTAGTATTTCCAGTAGATTTTGTTGTTCTGGACATGGAAGAAGATTCTCAAGTTCCTCTCATATTAGGAAGACCATTCTTAAACACGGCTAAAGCAATGATAGATGTGTTTGGTAAGAAACTAACCCTAAGTATAGAGGATGAGAGTGTTACCTTTTCTGTTGATAGAGCTATGCAACAACCGCAATCTGCAGATGATACATGCTATTATATTCAAACTATAGAATCACATGCAGAATTGTTAGAAGAATTTCCAGAATTACAAGGAACAGGAGAATGTTCTTTAGGAGAAGGTACTGAACCAATTGATGAAACTGAAATGTTAGCTACACTTATGGCTAATGGATATGAACCAACAACAGAAGAAATTCAAATGCTAAAAGAAGAAGACAGATATCGATATAAATCATCAATAGAAGAACCACCGACATTAGAGTTAAAGCCACTTCCAAACCATTTGGAATACGCTTATTTACATGGTGAATCTGAATTACCTGTAATAATATCGTCTTCTCTTACTAAAAATGAAAAATCTCAACTCATTTCTATGTTAAAAGCTCATAAACTGGCCATTGCATGGAAGATTCATGATATTAAAGGAATAAGTCCTTCGTATTGCACACATAAAATCCTTATGGAAGAAGGTCATAAAACGTATGTGCAACGCCAATGAAGACTAAATTCGAATATGCAAGATGTTGTTAAGAAAGAAATTATTAAACTGCTTGATGCAGGTTTAATTTATCCAATTTCTGATAGTCCATGGGTAAGCCCAGTTCAATGCGTGCCTAAGAAGGGTGGCATGACTGTTATCACAAATGAGAAAAATGAGCTTATTCCTACTAGGACTGTAACAGGATGGCGTGTATGTATTGATTATAGAAAATTAAATGACGCCACCAGAAAAGATCACTTTCCCTTACCTTTCATTGATCAAATGTTGGAAAGATTAGCCGGAAACAGTTACTATTGTTTTCTTGATGGTTTTTCCGGATACTTTTAGATTACAATAGCACCCGAGGACCAAGAGAAAACCACATTCATGTACCCTTATGGTACTTTTGCTTACAAACGCATGCCATTTGGACTTTGCAACGCCCCTGCAACCTTTCAAAGGTGCATGATGGCGATTTTTCACGACATGATAGAAGAATGCATGGAAGTTTTCATGGATGACTTTTTAGTCTTCGGTGATACTTTTGAATCATGTTTAGTTAATCTTGAACGAATGCTTATTAGATGCTAACAATCAAATCTAGTACTTAATTGGGAGAAATGCCATTTCATGGCTAAAGAAGGCATCGTTCTTGGACATAAAATTTCAAAGGAAGGAATTGAAGTGGATAGAGTTAAAGTAGATGTAATTGCTAAACTTCCACATCCAACCAATGTTAGAGGAGTTAGGAGTTTTCTAGGGCATGCCAGTTTTTACCGACGTTTCATAAAAGATTTTTCTAAAATTGCCACTCTTATGAATAAACTCCTAGAAAAGGATGCCCCATTCATCTTTTCAGATGAATGTATCAAATCTTTTAATATTCTTAAAGAGAAACTCACTAATGCACCGATCATGATAACTCCAAATTGAAATCTACCGTTTGAACTTATGTGCGATGCAAGTGATTTTGCAATGGGAGCCGTTTTAGGGCAAAGAATTAAAAAATGATTTCAACCTATTTATTATGCTAGTAAGACATTACAAGGAGCACAAACAAATTATACAACTACTGAAAAAGAACTCCTTGCTATTGTCTTTGCTTTCGACAAATTTCGATCATATCTCGTTCTAGCTAAAACGGTGGTCTATACCAAGATTAATCCGTTGGATCTTACTCTTACAAGAGTTCGATATTGAAATCCGAGATAAAAAGGGAGCAGAAAATCTGGCCGCTGATCATCTTTCTCGTCTTGAAAATCCTGAATTAGAAGTTCTAAATGAATCTGCTATACAAGATAACTTTCCTGATGAATATCTATTGAAGATAGATTATAATGAAATTCCATGGTTTGCAGACTATGCAAACTATTTAGTATGTGGATTCTTTGAAAAAGGATTGTCGTACCAAAAACGAAAGAAATTCTTTAGTGATATAGAACACTATTTCTGGGAAGATCCACATTTGTTTAAAAGTTGTCCCGATGGAATAATACGCCGATGTGTATTCGGAGATGAAGCTAGTAAAATTTAAAACCATTGTCACACAGGACCAACAGGAGGGCATTATGGGCCTCAACTAACAGCAAGAAAAGTTTACGATGCTGGATTCTATTGGCCTACAATTTACAAAGACGCACACCTTCTTTGCAAATCCTGTGATGCTTGTCAAAGGGCCGGAAAAATAAGTCAACGTGATGAAATGCCACAAAATGTCATTCAAGTATGTGAAGTATTTGACATTTGGGGTATTGACTTTATGGGTCCATTTCCAAAATCTCATAATAATCTCTACATTCTGGTTGCCATATATTATGTATCTAAATGGGCGGAAGCACAAGCTCTCCCAACTAACGATGCACGAGTTGTAGTCAATTTTTTAAAACGTCTTTTTGCAAGGTTTGGAACACTGAAAGTTTAATAAGTGATCGGGGTACTCATTTCTGTAATAATCAACTTGAGAAAGTTCTCAAAAGATATGGAGTAACTCATAAAATCTCCACCACTTATCATGCACAAACAAGTGGACAAGTTGAAAATACCAACCGAGCTTTAAAACGTATTCTAGAGAAAACCGTAGGATCAAATCCGAAGGAATGGTCCATTAAATTAGAGGATGCACTCTGGGCTTTTAGAACAGCCTACAAAACTCCAATTGGAACCACACCTTTTAAACTAGTTTACGGAAAAGCATGTCATCTTCCAGTAGAAATTGAACACAAAGCATTTTGGGTTTTGAAGACATGTAATCTTGATTTACATGAAACCGGAAGTCTACGATTAAGTCAATTAGACGAATTAGAAGAATTAAGACATGAAGCATACGAAAATTCGTTGATCTATAAAGAAAGAACGAAGAAATGGCATGATAAAAGAATCAGAAGTTCAAAAGAATTTAAAGAAGGAGACAAAGTTCTTCTTTTCAATTCACGATTCAAACTATTTCCTGTAAAATTGAAATCAAGATGGTCTGGACCATTCATAGTTAAAAGAGTTTTTCCATACGGAACAGTAGAATTGATAAATTTAAATGGGATTGAATTTAAGGTTAATGGTCACAGAGTTAAACATTACATAGATAGTCCGATGGAAGTTGACAACGAAGTTAATCACAATTTCAACACCACAGCTAACTAAGTGTGGGGAGAATCAAGTCTTTAAAGGATAATATGTATTTCTGTTAGAGTTAGACTTTCTGTTTTCGTGTAGTTCTCGAAAATGGAACCCGAATGGTCTTTCCCTAGCAGACCCTAAAGAACTAGTCTTCTCCCCCCATTCTGAATTTTTATTTTTTTAGGTTTTTTCGAAATGAAGACTTTCTGTGAATTAAACCATGGTCTAATGCTACACGCTTTGATCACTAAACGTAATAATGACACACTTCCAAGTGAATTGGTATCATTAATAAGAGGTAAATTGGACGGAGTAAGAAAAGAATCCAGATGCGAAGATAATAAGTTACAATTTGGTAAAGGAAAATCAAAATCCGCAGCGAAAAGAAGAGCACGACACCTTGAAAAATGTCCAAATGCGGAAAATGGTCACACGAAGGTAAATGTTCAAATAATCAAACCTATTCAAACACCGAATTTGTTACTTTATGCAGAGACGGACCGTTCATATGTTTAGAAGAAAAAACGATAAATGCTCGAGGTTACGCCTATGTAGCTATGGAAAACCAATTAATCCGACTATCTTATGAGTGGGCTAGAGCATATCACTAAGAAATTTATTTCACAGGTAAGTTTGTACAGTTTTCATTTTTATTTTTATTTTTATTTTTAACCTTTTGATAATAAACGCTAATTTGTTCGCTATAAAGTATTAAATTGGTATTCGATAAAATTAAGTCTTGCGACCGAAATTATTGATATCAAACAAAAATTTATTACATCACTGCGAAATTTAACGTTTATTCTTAAGGTATAAATATCTTTAATCAATCAACCCAAAATATTTCAAAAATTCATCATGAGTTAAATTAGGTCATGGAACCGAAATTACTTTACCGAAAAGAGGGGCGCATATTTTTGATAATATTTG
This sequence comes from Rutidosis leptorrhynchoides, assembly GCF_046630445.1. Taxonomy (NCBI): domain Eukaryota; kingdom Viridiplantae; phylum Streptophyta; class Magnoliopsida; order Asterales; family Asteraceae; genus Rutidosis; species Rutidosis leptorrhynchoides. The sequence continues at coordinate 655,993,704 of NC_092333.1, read as the reverse complement.
ATTGATTAAAGTGGGATAAAAGCCAAAAAGATTTTTAATTTTATTTTTATTTTGTTTTTAAATTTAATATTAAAATAATATTGTAAACTTGTTAAAATTAATATATATTTAAAATTGTAAATATTTGAAAAATTAATATTTTTAATATAAGTTTGTATGTATAAAAACAAAAATATAATTTAAGTTTGGTGTGAATTTTCAATTTTAATAATATGAATTTTTAATTTTATGCATTTTAAATTTATGTTTTGTGTGAAATTAAAAACAAAAATTTACTTTATTTTGCTAAGTTAAATATATGATTTTTAAAATTCGTCGTAAGTTGAAGACTAGGTCATTGAGCCGAAATTGCTTTACCTGGGGGCGGGACGAGAAATTTTATTATCATTATTTTTAATCTTATTGACTTAAAGTATGCCAAAAAAAAATTAAAAAATCCAAAAAATATTAGCTTTTAAAACAACGCTTCAAAAAGACAAATTTTAAAATTTTGTTGAGGGACAGACTAGGTCAACGTACCGAAATGCCCTCATTCTTAAAAGAAACAAAATTTTAAAATTAATTAATTATTTGTTTTATAAGTTAAAGATAAAAAAAAAAAGAAAAAAATCCAATATGTTTGAAAACTTTGGTAAAATTTAATCATTTTTCTACGCTAATCACCCTAAATAATTTAAATTGTTACTGATTTCTTGCAAATGAGGGCATTGCAAGATCTTACGTGTGGGAAGGGGTTAAATTCTTTCGGAATTTTAAATTTTTTTTAATCTAAACACTTGGTTACCATTAAAAATACCAGTAACACAGTAGTTGTATTAGAATCTAGTGCTCTCTGATAATAAAGAACAGCCCTAGTCTTATATACTGACTACCCAATTCTAGTAAAAAATTTCAAAATTTTCAACTAAATGAATTCAAAATCATGTTTATACATATTTATGAACGATAAAACTAGGTGTTAACACCGAAATTATTGTTACCTTGGAAAGGACATAAATTGAGAAACAACTCAAAATGTTAGAATTCATTTAAGAATGGAATAGAGGAAAATAAAAAGGCAAAGAATGGAAAATAAAAGCCAAGTGTGGAAAATATTTACCAAGTTATTCAAATTATATATCACATATTTTTGTACAAATAATTGAAGATACTTTTGTTTTGAACGAAAATAATCAGTTTTACCAGGTTTATTGTAATATATATTTGAAAGAATAGATGGATCTACACGAAGAATCAATTCCATCATTAAAAGGAAGTAAAGTCTTCCGAAAAAGAAACGCGCTTCTTGATTTAGGTCATGAAGTTGTCGTCCAGACCAGCTGTAGGATGAGGAAAAATCTAGAAAAGTCATCTCTAAAATCAGCAGGAAATCCACGGACCTCAGCATCAAACAGGGTCGCCAAGTGGTCAGACTTATCCTAACCATGAGAGGATCTGTCTTGTAAAATGAGGAGGACGCCGTGCAAATTAGCTGGATAAGACTAATGAATCAGACCTCCAGAAAGGATAATCTCCTTAAAGATCAAAAATCAGCTTTTAAGACTGATATTACTCAATCCTAGAGATTGACCTTAAAGATTGAGAATTACAAACTCATGGAATTCAATGATATCTAAACTCGAGCTTGAACAAGAAAATATTTTGATCAAAATTACAAACCGAATTGTTTTCTGAAAACCCATTTTCAATGCGTTCATTACCATTGAACGTAAAATCCTAGGAATTCACCTGGAATTCATTAGGTCACCTGAACCAAATCGGGTGTCAACCGTAAGAACGGTGGTTGCATAGCATGGTCAAAGACAGGACCTTGTGCCAGACCGGAAAATTATAAGGGTGAGCTTTACTATTGCTTCTACAAAGGATAGTAATTACGTCCGACACGTTATAGACCATAATTAAAAGCATGTCAGGGGACATTGCCTTAACAGTTGCTTATTCAACGCTTTCCTTTACAACCGGACGGTAGTTTACCGAAAGGTAATATACGGAGCAAGTAAACTGGACGTGTTGCTTTCCCAATACAAGGTTAGCAAGTGGGTGACACAAAACCACAAGTTTTGAGCTAAAATTTTCAAATCTAAAACTCACCAAACCCACAAAAACAATTTGCAAACATCGGTGAAGGGTTATTCTGGAAAACTTATCTAGGGTAAAAACTAGATTGAATTTTCAAAAGATCAAATGTTTTCATAAAGATCCAATTTCCTTAATGGATATAAATTTTCATAAGTCATGTGAGACTGTAAACCACATCGTTACTACCATTGTTTATAACGCCGTATAGAAATCACTGATGTACAAAGTGTAAAGAATAAAGAGGTGATTCTAGTATTTCAAGACTATATTGCTTGAGGACAAGCAACACTCAAGTGTGGGAATATTTGATAATGCTAAAAACGAACATATATTTCATAGCATTATCCCTCAAGAAAGACAAGCTTTTAGTTGCAATTGTTCTATTTACAAATGATATTCGTTTAAATAATAAAAGGTGAAGACAAAAGACAGATTCGACGAATTGAAGATGCAAACGACCAAAAAGCTCAAAAGTACAAAGTACAATCAAAGAGGTTCCAATTATTGATAAGAAACGTCTCAGAATTACAAGAGTACAAGATATTAAATTGTACGCAAGGACGTTCCAAAATTCGGAACCGGGACCAGAGTCAACTCTCAACGCTCGACGCAACGGACTAAAAATTACAAGTCAACGGAGTACAAGAATATAATATAATATATATAATTAAAATTAATTATATATATTATATTATATAATAAATAAATAAGCAGCCCACGTTTTTAAAGACTTTTGAGCCTCCCCAGCTGGCCATGCGATCGCATGGCCTTGAAGGGCAAAGCCCATGCGATCGCATGAGGCCCTTTTCCAGCCCACATGCCTATAAAAGTTACAGTTTGGTGCATCAAAAAATATATATCCATCCATCCAACTCTCAACGTATATATATATATATATATTTATATTTTAATTTTAATTTTAATTTTAAATTCTAATAATAAGGGTATGTTAGCGCATATTGTAAGGGTGTAAGTCGAAATTCTGTCCGTGTAACGCTACGCTATTTTTAATCATTGTAAGTTATGTTCAACCTTTTTACATTAATGTCTCGTAGCTAAATTATTATTATGCTTATTTAAAACGAAGTAATCATGATGTTGGGCTAATTACTAAAATTGGGTAATTGGGCTTTGTACCATAATTGGGGTTTGGACAAAAGAACGACACTTGTGGAAATTAGACTATGGGCTATTAATGGGCTTTATATTTGTTTAACTAAATGATAGTTTGTTAATTTTAATATAAAGATTTACAATTGGACATACCTATAAATAACCATATACACTCGATCGGACACGATGGGCGGGATATTTATATGTACGAATAATCGTTCATTTAACCGGACACGGGAATGAATTAATAGTCTATGGAATTACTAAAACAGGGGTGAAATTATGTACAAGGACACTTGGCATAATTGATAACAAAGTATTAAAACCTTGGGTTACACGCAGTCGATAACCTGGTGTAATTATTAAACAAAGTATTAAAACCTTGTTACAGTTTAAGTCCCTAATTAGTTGGAATATTTGACTTCGGATATAAGGATAATTTGACGAGGATACTCGCACTTTATATTTATGACTGATGGACTGTTATGGACAAAAACCAGACGGACATATTAAATAATCCAGGACAAAGGACAATTAACCCATGGGCATAAAACTAAAATCAACACGTCAAACATCATGATTACGGAAGTTTAAATAAGCATAATTCCTTTATTTTCATATTTAATTGCACTTCTAATTATTGCACTTTTATTTATTGTCATTGTATTTAATTGCACTTTTAATTTTCGTACTTTTTAATTATTGCAAGTTTATTTTATCGCAATTTCATTATCGTTATTTACTTTACGCTTTAAATTAAGTTGTATTTATTTTTAATATTTTACATTAGGTTTTAACTGCGACTAAAGTTTTAAAATCAACAAACCAGTCATTAAATGGTAAAAACCCCCTTTTTATAATAATAATATTACTTATATATATTTGTATTTTTATAAAATAAAACTAATATAGCGTTAAGCTTTGTTTAAAAGATTTCCATGTGGAACGAACCGGACTTACTAAAAACTACACTACTGTACGATTAAGTACACTGCCTATAAGTATTGTAGCAAGGTTTAGGTACATCCATTCTATAAATAAATAAATATCTTGTGTAAAATTGTATCATATTTAATAGTATTTCATTGTAAAAATAAAGCTATTTCATATACACCTCTGCGCACATCAGATATCATTTGATCATCTAAAGCGGCTAGAGTCGATTCTAGCCATGACTTTGATTCCATTTCCGCAAAGATAGATGCTGTCGAGAGACGAATGGAAAAGATGACTAAAGATATTCACTCAATACGAATTAGTTGTGAGCAGTGTGGAGGACCACATTTGACAAAAGATTGTCTCAGTATTGAACAAACAATGGAACAAAGAGAGAATGTTTCATACCTAAACCAAAGGCCTGGAAATAATTATCAAAATAATTATCAACCGCCAAGACCAATCTACAATCAAAATCAGAATTATAACCGAAATATTCCATACAACAATCAACAAGGTCCTAGCAATCAACAAGTATCCAAAAATACCTACAATCAGCAAAGACCTATTTTTCAAAATAAACCACCACAAACAGATGATAAAAAGCCAAATTTAGAAGATATGATGTCAAAGCTAGTTGAATCTCAAACGCAGTTTTTCACATCTTAGAAACAAACCAATGAACAAAATGCTCAAGCATATAGAAATCAACAAGCTTCAATCCAAAATCTGGAACAAGAAGTAAGCAACCTAGCAAGGTTAATAGGTGAAAGAAAACCGGGAAGTCTACCTAGTGATACAAATGCTAACCCCCGGAATGAAACAGCTAAAGCCATTACCACAAGAAGTGCTATTACACTTAAACCACCTGAAATACCTGTAATTTCTGATGACTCTATTCCTACTCCACAAGAACAACAACCTGAGCAAGATAAGGAAACAGAATCGGTAGTTGAAAAGGTTAATGAAGATAACACAGTTAAGGCTAAACCTTATGTTAAACCATACCAACCACCACTTTCTTACCCGAGTAAAATGAGAAAAGAAAGACTTGAAGCCGAGCAATCCAAATTCTTGGATATGTTTAAACAAATAAATGTAAATCTTCCTTTCATTGATATGATTTCAGGAATGCCAAGATATGCTATATTTCTGAAAGATCTAATTACAAATAGAAAGAAAATGGAAGAACTCTCGGCTATTACTATGAATGCAAATTATTCTGCAGTGTTGTTGAATAAGATACCAGAAAAATTATCAGATCCAGGAAGTTTCATAATTCCATGTTTTCTGGGTAGTCTTAGTTCAATAGAAGCATTTGCAGACTTAGGTGCTAGTATAAATTTAATACCGTATTCATTATACGCTAAACTAGACCTTGGAGAATTAAAACCAACACGAATAAGCATACAACTAGCCGATCGATCAGTAAAATATCCTAGAGGAATAATGGAGAACATGCTAGTTAAAGTTGGTACTTTAGTATTTCCAGTAGATTTTATTATTCTGGACATGGAAGAAGATTCTCGAGTTCCTCTCATATTAGAAAGACCATTCTTAAACACGGCTAAAGCAATAATAGACGTGTTCGGTAAGAAACTGACCTTAAGTATAGAGGACGAGAGTGTTACCTTTTCTGTTGATAGAGCCATGCAACAACCCCAATCTGCAGATGATACATGTTATTATATTCAAACTATAGATTCACATGCAGAATTGTTAGAAGAATATCCAGAATTACAAGGAATAGGAGAATGTTCTTTAGGAGAAGGAACTGAACCAATTGATGAAGCTGAAATATTAGCTACACTTATGGCTAATGATTACGAACCAATAACAGAAGAACTTCAAATGCTAAAAGAGGAAGGCATATATCGATATAAATCATCGATAGAAGAACCACCAACATTAGAGTTAAAGCCATTTCCAAACCATTTGGAATACGCTTATTTACATGGTGAATCTGAATTACCTGTAATAATATCGTCTTCTCTTACTGAAAATGAAAAATCTCGACTCATTTCTGTGCTAAAAGCTCATAAACCAGCTATTGCATGGAAGATTCATGACATTAAAGGCATAAGTCCTTCGTATTTCACACATAAAATCCTTATGGAAGAAGGTCATAAAACGTATGTGCAATGCCAACGAAGACTAAATCCTAATATGCAAGATGTTGTTAAGAAAGAAATTATTAAACTGCTAGACGCAGGATTAATTTATCCAATCTCTGATAGTCCATGGGTAAGCCCAGTTCAATGCGTACCTAAGAAGGGTGGCATGACTGTCATCACAAATGAGAAAAATGAGCTTATTCCTACTAGAACTGTAACATGATGGCGTGTTTGTATTGATTATAGAAAATTAAATGACGCCACCAGAAAAGATCACTTTCTCTTACCTTTCATTGATCAAATGTTGGAAAGATTAGCCGAAAACAGTTACTATTGTTTTCTTGATGGTTTCTCCGGATATTTTCAAATTCCAATAGCACCCGAGGACCAAGAGAAAATCACGTTCACGTGCCCTTATGGTACTTTTGCTTATAAACGCATGTTATTTGGACTTTGCAATGCCCCTACAACCTTTCAAAGGTGCATGATGGCGATTTTTCACGACATGATAGAAGAATGCATGGAAGTTTTTGTAACACCCCAGCTTAACATGACCACAATATTGTCCGCTTTGCCCGTAGGCGCACGGCTTTTTCTTGGCGACCACACACGAGAAGCACTTTCCCAGGAGGTCACCCATCCTGGTAGTGCTCTGGCCCGAGCACGCTTAACCATAACGTACTCGCACTTTTACTCAGCCTGTGATCCCAAAACGCGTTGTGTCATATAAACGTGAGTATTACCTTATAATCCCATGATCACTCATGTCTGTGGGCGATGTGGGATTTGCCTAGGGTGTTACATTCACCCCCCCTCAGGGACTCATCGTCCTCGATGAGGTTTGCCCCACCACCCCCAACGGCACATGAGTGGCTCTGATACCATTCTGTAACACCCCAGCTTAACATGACCACAATATTGTCCGCTTTGCCCGTAGGCGCACGGCTTTTTCTTGGCGACCACACACGAGAAGCACTTTCCCAGGAGGTCACCCATCTTGGTAGTGCTCTGGCCCGAGCACGCTTAACCATAACGTACTCGCACTTTTACTCAGCCTGTGATCCCAAAACGCGTTGTGTCATATAAACGTGAGTATTACCTTATAATCCCATGATCACTCATGTCTGTGGGCGATGTGGGATTTGCCTAGGGTGTTACATGGCGAGAGCACTACCAGGATGGGTGACCTCCTGGGAAAGTGCTTCTCGTGTGTGGTCGCCAAGAAAAAGCTGTGCGCCTGCTGGCAAAGCGGACAATATTGTGGTCATGTTAAGCTGGGGTGTTACAGTTTTCATGGATGACTTTTCAGTCTTCGGTGATACATTTGAATCATGTCTAGTTAATCTTGAACGAATGCTAATAAGATGCGAGCAATCAAATCTAGTACTTAATTGGGAGAAATGTCATTTCATGGTTAAAGAAGGCATCGTTCTTGGTCATAAAATTTCAAAGGAAGGAATTGAAGTGGATAGAGCTAAAGTAGATGTAATTGCTAAACTTCCACATCCCACCAATGTTAGAGGAGTTAGGAGTTTTCTAGGGCATGCCGGTTTTTACCGACGTTTCATAAAAGATTTTTCCAAAATTGCCACTCCTAAGAATAAACTCCTTGAAAAGGATGCTCCATTCATCTTTTCAGATGAATGCATCAAATTTTTTAATATTCTTAAAAAAAACTCACTAATGCGCCGATCATGATAACTCCAAATTGGAATCTACCGTTTGAACTCATATGCGATGCAAGTGATTTTGCAATGGGAGCCGTTTTAGGACAAAGGATTGAAAAACGATTTCAACCTATTTATTATGCTAGTAAGACGTTACAAGGAGCACAAACGAATTACACAACTACTGAAAAAGAACTACTTGCTATTGTCTTTGCTTTTGACAAATTTCGTTCATATCTCGTTCTAGCTAAAACGGTGGTCTATACTGACCATTCTGCTCTTAGATACCTATTTTCAAAACAAGATGCCAAACCACGATTAATCCGTTGGATCTTACTCTTACAAGAGTTCGATATTGAAATCCGAGACAAAAAGGGAGCTGAAAATCTCGCCGCTGATCATCTTTCTCGTCTTGAAAATCCCGAATTAGAAGTTCTAAATGAATCGGCTATACAAGATAACTTTCCTGATGAATATCTATTGAAGATATATTATAGTGAAATTCCATGGTTTGCAGACTATGCAAACTATTTAGTATGTGAATTCCTTGAAAAAGGGTTGTCATACCAAAAACGAAAGAAATTCTTTAGTGATATAAAACACTATTTTTGGGAAGATCCACATTTGTTTAAAAGTTGTCCCGATAGAATAATCCGCCGATGTGTATTCGGAGATGAAGCCAGTCAAATCTTAAACCATTGTCACACAGGACCAACAGGAGGACATTATGGGCCTCAACTCACAGCAAGAAAAGTCTACGATGCTGGATTCTATTGGCCTACAATTTTCAAAGACGCACACCTTCTTTGCAAATCCTGTGATGCATGTCAAAGGGCCAGAAAAATAAGTCAACATGATGAAATGCCACAAAATGTCATTTAAGTATGTGAAGTATTTGACGTTTGGGGTATTGACTTTATGGGTCCATTTCCAAAATCTCATAATAATCTCTACATTCTCGTTGCCATTGATTATGTATCTAAAGGGGCGGAAGCACAAGCTCTTCTAACTAACGATGCACGAGTTGTAGTCAACTTCTTAAAACATCTTTTTGCAAGGTTCGGAACACCGAAAGCTTTAATAAGTGATCGGGGAACTCATTTTTGTAATAATCAACTTGAGAAAGTTCTCAAAAGATATGGAGTAACTCATAAAATCTCAACCGCGTATCATCCACAAACAAGTGGACAAGTTGAAAATACCAACCGAGCATTAAAACGTATTCTAGAGAAAACCGTAGGATCAAATCCGAAGGAATGGTCCATGAAATTGGAGGATACACTCTGGGATTTTAGAACAGCCTACAAAACTCCAATTGGAACCACACCTTTCAAACTCGTTTACGGAAAAACATGTCACCTTCCAGTAGAAATTGAGCACAAAGCATTTTGGGCTTTGAAGACATGTAATCTTGATTTGCATGAAGCCGGACATCTACGGTTAAGTCAACTAAATGAATTAGAAGAATTAAGACATGAAGCATACAAAAATTCGTTAATCTATAAGGAAAGAACGAAGAAATGGCATGATAAAAGAATCAGAAGTTCAAAAGAATTTAAAGAAGGAGACAGAGTTCTTCTTTTCAATTCACGATTCAAGCAATTTCCTGGAAAATTAAAATCAAGATGGTCTGGACCATTCATAGTCAAAAGAGTTTTCCCATACAGAACAATAGAGTTAATAAATTCAAATGGGATTGAATTTAAAGTTAATGGTCACAGAGTTAAACATTACATACATGATCCAATGGAAGTTGACAACGAAGTTAATCACAATTTCGACACCACAGCTAACTAAGTGTGGGGAGAATCAAGTCTTTTTAAGGATAATATGTATTTCTGTTAGAGTTAGATATTCTGTTTTCGTGTAGTTTCTGAGAATAGAATCCGAATGGTCTTTCCCTAGCAGACCCTAAAGAACTAGTCTTCTCCCTCCATTCTGAATTTTTATTTTTTTAGGTTTTACGAGATGAAGAATTCCTTTGATTTGAACCATGGTCTAATGCTACACGCTTTAATTACTAAACGTAATAATGACACACTCCCGAGTGACCTGGTGTCAGTAATAAGAGGCAGATGTGACGAAGTAAGGAAAGAACTCAGGAAAGATCACCATAAGACATATTTTGTTAAAGAAAAATCAAAATCCGCAACAAAAAGAAGAGCACGACACCTTGAAAGGTGTCATAAATGCGGAAAATGGTCACATGAAGGTAAATGTTCGAACAATCAAACATATTCAAATACCAAATTTGTTACTCTATGCAGAGAAGGACCGTTCATATGTTTAGAAGAAAAGTTATTAAAGAATCGAGGTTACGCTTATTTAGCTATGGAAAACCAAATCACACGACTCTCCTATGAGTCGGCTAAAGCAGGTCTCTGAGAATTCTATCTCACAGGTAAGTATGTAGAGTTTTTATTTTTATTGCTTTTAACCTTTTGATAATAAACGCTGAATCGTTCGCTATAAAGTATTAAATTGATATTCAATAAAATTAGGTATGCGAAACCGAAATTATTGATATCATACAAAAATTTATTACATCACTGCGAAATTTACCGTTTATTCTTAAGGTATAAATATCTTTAATCAATCAATTCAAAATATTTCAAAAATTCATCAGGAGTAAAACTAGGTAAAATAGCCGAAATTACTTTACCCAAAAGAGGGGCGTATATTTTTGTTAATATTTGATTGATTAAAGTGGGATAAAAGACCAAAAAGATTTTTCATTTTAATTTTTACCTAGTTTTTAAAATTAATATATAAATATTAAATTATTAATGTAAATTTTTAAAATTAATATATTTAAGTTTTAAATATTTTAAAAAAAATTAATATTTTCAATATAAAGTTTGTAAAATTAATGTATAAAAATATTAATGATATTTATATGAATTTTTAATTTTATGCATTTTAAATTTAAGTTTGGTGTGATTTTAAAAACAAAATTTTACTTTATTTCATTAAGTTAAAAATTGTGATATTTAAAATTCGTCGTGAGTTGAAGACTAGGTCGTTGAATCGAAATTGCTTTACCCAAAGGAGGGACGAAAAATTTTATTATCATTATTTTTAATCTTATTGATCTAAAGTATGCCAAAAACATTAAAAAAAACCCAAAAATCTTTGCTTTTAAAACAAACGCTTTTAAATGACAAATTTTAAAATTTTGTCGAGGGACGGACTAGGACAACGATCCGAAACGACCTCGTCCTAAATAACAAGGAAAATAAAATTTTAAATTTATTAATTTTTGTTTTATTATGTAAAAGGATTGTAAAAAAAAATCAGGGACCCATGCGATCGCATGGGATTTACCCTGAAACCTCATGCGATCGCATGAGGCCAAATAACTGGTCAGAAACAAAAAGCTCAGCGAGCTCTGTGACGATCGTTCCAAATCCATATGGACGAACACGTCATTCATAAATTTCATTGCGAGGTATTTGACCTCTATATGATACGTTTTGTAAACATTGCATTCTTTTGAAAAGGCACACCATAAATGAATATTTAAATCAAAGGTTTTCGACATCTGATGATTTCTACATATAGACAATCACCGTAAATAATAGTTTACAATAATACTTCCGTTGACAATGCAGTCAAAATAAGATACATGGTGATGATTTGGTGAATGCAACATTTCCTTGAAAAATATGTCATGTAAGACTCCATGCACATAGCTTGTCTAACATATAAGCAAATAGCGAAAGACTTCTAGGGAACCTGAGAATAAACATGCTAACAAGTGTCAACACAAAGGTTAGTGAGTTCATAGTTTTAATGTTTTGCATAATCTGTACATAAAGGTGGATCACAAGATTTAAGTTGTTTCATCCAGAAACGTTTATCAAAATATTCTACAAGATTGAGCACCCTGGTAACTAAGCTTTAACGTTATAATAAGTACCCATGTTTTAACATACATGCAATCAACATGTACAATACACGCAAACCAACGTATACTAAACTCAAATAGCATACGTCTGTTTAATAGTTCAGGCTAGAGTTTCTAAACCTGGAACAGACGGGGATGTCAAGCCCTATGGATCCATATATGACTACTCACGCCCACCAGTTCTTATAACCGGCAGTTACTAGTTACCAAAGCTAAGGGATTTTCGGTTCAAACTCAGTGTAGAATTAAGTATGTACTTGTGTCCATTGGTTTTAAAATAAAGTGCATGTATTCTCAGCCCAAAAATATAGATTGCAAAAGCAATTAAAAAGGGAGCAAATGAAACTCACCTTAGCAGCATATAAAGTCGTTCACCAAAATGTGACCGAAACTCGAATTACCAAATAACCGTAGATCTCAACCTAGAGAACATATGTTGGTCAATAAATATCTATCAAGCTAGGTCAGGTTATAGTGTATCACAATCCTAATGCTCGAGATCAACATACAAAGGTTATCAAAAGTTATTTCAAAAAGTCAATCTGATTCAATACAATAGTTGAATGATTATGATAATCGAATCATTTTAACATTTCTCATAGTTTCCCAATTCTTGTAAAATTAAACTATAGTTTTTATAAGGCTTTAAAATATGATAAAACAATCAGTTTTGACAATTGTTCAACAAAACGAGACGTGCCTTAAATAAGGATTCATTTACTCGGCTGGTAATATTTAAAAATCCATTTTATCAATCTCGTAAACAAGTTATTTAAATCTTAATTGCAGATTTAAAAATAATTTCAATTAACATCAATCATAATTCAGTTGATCATATCTTTTAATCCTTTCATCGAAACTATTCGATATCTAAATGAAAAGTTATTGATTTTTCGCCAGCTTTCCAAAAACATGCATATCATATACCTTTTATCAGTAATATATGTATTTAATTCATGATTCATCATAAACTGTTTAACGACGAAATTTAGCATACAAGCATGCCTAAACATATATACTCGAGCACTAGACATGTATACACTATTAATATATAAAAGATAAGATATGAATGCTCACGTATCAATATTGTGATTCAATATTGCAGGAAAGTACATAGACGCAACGGAGATGATAAACACTAGGTTTGACTTGCCAATAATACCCATGAACATTACCCATAACCTCCATAGTTATAACCCATAGTTTCCTTAGCTCAATCCTTCTCAAAAACCCATTTTTGAAAGTAACACGCTCATAACCTCGTCGTAGTATTTTATGTATAATACTAATAATAATACTCCTAATTATAAGATTAATAATAATATTAATCTTGATAATAATAATAATAACAACAACAACAACAATAATAATAATAATAATAATAATAATAATAATAATAATAATAATAATAATAATAATAATAATAATAATAATAATAATAATAATAATAATAATAATAATAATAATAATAATAATATGTAAGTGTATGTGTGCGAGAGATAGAGTGATACACAAACTGAAAAACGTTCGAACTTTATAGACCTGGCCTGTCTACCACAGCCATGCGATCGCATGGTTTGTGTGAGGGGATGCCATGCGATCGCATGGCTCCCATTTCCAGCTCACATCTGATTTTGTCCTAACGCTTGTCGACATATTTAAATATTAATATATAATATATATAATTTATATAATTGATTATATATTATATTAAATTCACGTGCATAGTTGACTTGAAATTTTCATTCCGATAAGTAGTACGTCGTCACTTGACTTATGTCCCGGTTCCGGTTTTTCGAACGTCCTTTCGTATACTGAGAAAACTTGTACTTTACATTTCGTGAATCGTACCTTTGTCAAAATATAGTCTTAAATTATCTATAAACTATACCACTTGAGATATAACTTATACATTTGAGTGTTTTGTTCATTTACTTCTATAAATCATCGTCTCGCTATTTATTAATATATATATAATATATACATTTTCATTTTGAAATAGTGTTTTACTGTAGCAAATAGTGATTTTTGAAAACACTGTAGCTTTTCGGGTACTGTAGTAATTTGAAAATACTGTAGCAAACTTATCTAAATATCAATCGAATCAATAATCGAATGTTACTATCGTTTACTAAATAACTTGAAATCATATATATATATATATATATATATATATATATATATATATATATATATACACACACACACACATTAAGTTATATATATATTGTTCGTGAATCTTCGAGAACAGGCAAAGAATAATTGATTACATGAATATAGTTCCAAAACTTTGAGACTCAACATTACAGACTTTGCTTATCATGTCGAAAACATTAAATCATTTAAAGATAAAGTTTAAATTTAGTCAGAAATTTCCGGGTCGTCACATGCTCTCTGTCTCTCACACTTCAACACACATACATACCCTAAAATACTCCCAAATCACCCCTAAAATCACCAATTTTTCATCAAAATCAACCAAATTTCTTGCTACAATCATGTCTTTCTTCAGATGGGGAAGCAAGAAGGTAAAGATTTCACCCCTAAAGTCTTTAAATTTTCAGTTTTAGTGTTCTTGAGCTAAATTTTACCTAATTTAATTTTGTTAATTTCTATTGTAATTATAGTTAAATTATTAGTATATTATGCATGTATAACCTAGATTGATGCTATTTAACATGATTTGAAGCCAAAAACTTCAAAATTTTTAGAAATCTAGGGTTTGTGTTCTTGAGCAATTTGGGGCTTTTTGATATAAACAGGTTATGGCCGATTTTTGTCATGAATTATTGCTAAATTAAGTAGTGTAACATGTTTAGGTAGCTAAATGATCCAAACTTTGATCCTAAACATGATTTTTGAGAATTAAAGTGGACTTTTTAGGTCTAAAATTCATGAACTTGATTAATTTGATATAAATGTCATTTGAAACTTGTTTAATTGCTAGTAATGATTATTTTGACATGTTATTTGAGTTGAATGCTTATGAACTTTGTAAACATTTTCATATATGCTTATTTGAAAAAGTGTATATTTGATAAAAATATGAAAATGAGTATAAGTTTAATATGGATTAAACATGTTATTGTAATTGTTTTAATTTGTTATATTGCTAACACTAATGCATATTTGGATGCACAAATTTTGTGTTTAATGTGTTTTGCAGAGATATACCGATACTGATGGTGCATCGTCATCATCAAGGCAACCTACTCCAGAACCTGAACCAGAAATGCAATATGAACCAGAACCTGAACATGAACAACAACAAGAACAACAATATCATAATGATCAACACATACCATACTATGATCCGCAACAAGAATATGTTAATGTCTACGTACAATTTCTGATTCATCCGATAATAGAACACCCAACGATTCATGAAGAACAGTTGCATCCCAATTTGAGATTTGATCGAAGTTGGAGAGATTACCCGACGTATCAAAGTAACAAATTTAAATTGGTAACGAAAAATGTAGAAGTACCGAGGGTAATCGATTGGGAGCCTTTGGAAAGGGTCCAACTAGCTAACTCAGTTAGGCAGCATCTGATCCAAAGGTATGGGAACTCTTCTTTTCCTGATTGGGAATGTTTATTCACCATTCGTAGGCCTGTACATAAAGAGTGGTGTGTTGAGCTTATGAGTACTATATCACTTGATACGGATGTAGTTAGGTTAGACGATAGGAATTTTCTTAGATTTTTACTTGGCCGTAGGATGTATAGGATGTCCATGCTGGACATGGCCAGGGCTTTACAGATTTACACTCCTGGTGAATTACTACTACCTGATTGTACAAATTTGATTTATCATGGTGAAAGGGTAGATAGGAATTTTGACGCGGACGCCGTCTGGAGGCGTATGTCAAATTATAATGTTTTTACGCTGGGAGGAAGACACTCCTATTTAGATATTAACAAAGCAGAGCTTCGTGTTATACATAGATTTTTAGCTAATTCGATTACACAAAGAGGTAAAAACAAGGAGAAGATGACCTTACATGATTTATTTTACCTTAAGTGTATTCGAAATATTAGAAGTGTTTTTAATATCCCCTACTGTGTTGGTTTTTATCTGTCCAAAATGGTGGCAGGAATACAGGACGGGGGAATAATAGGAGGAGGTATTTTTGTTACTCTCATTGGAGAGTATTTGGATGTAGATAGGGATCAAGGGGTCCACTGATGGTGTGTAGGGAACAGGTTGAGACTTTAGGATTGCGAGTCTATCAGGGTGCAAAGGTATTAAAGAGCAGACGCAATCAGGCAGTACCATATGAGGGCCGTCATCCACAGGTAGAGAGAGGTTCAGATGAGGAAATGGAGGAACCGGATGACATTAGGGATGTCATTAGGGAGGCTATTATTGACGTTTACCAGCGTATAGATGAGGTATAAATGACAAACGAGGCTAGACATAGTCAGTTCGAGCAGTGGTACGCCGAGAATGTGTACGAACATTCCAGGCAACGACAGCATGATAGATGGCACTATCATCAGCATCAGATCATGAGCCAGCTATCACCTCAGGTACCAAATAACTACATACCAACCCGACCTGCTTACTATCCGCCACACCAGCCCGATATGCGACCACCATTTACTCTCTACGACCCTAACCAAGCCTATCAGTACACCTATAACCAACCGTGGAACCCGACCGACGACATGAACTGGAACCCCTATCCAGATTGATACAGTTCCCGTTGGTGATTTTTATCTTTTATTATTTTTATTTACTTATGTTTAAAACATATAATATTGTGATACTTTAATGTAAGTTTTAATTTTTTTTATTATGTTGTACTAATATTTCATATTTGATTTGAAAGTGGGATGTTAAGTCCCATTTCAAATTACCATGCATGTTATTATTTGTATGTATGTATATTGTCAATTGTACACAACAGGGTAAAACAGCGAACTTTCAAAAACTGACATTAAGTTCAGCAAAAGCTACTAATTTTGACGACAAAACGAAAAACAAATGTGATGTAACAACAAAACGGAATGAACAAATGATGTGCACCATTTATCATTCAACAAACAAACGCCAATATGTTTGGAAACTTTGGTAAAATTTAATCATTTTTCTACGCTAATCACCCTCAATAATTTAAATTGTACTGATTTCTTGCAAATGAGGGCATTGCAAGATCTTAAGTGTGAGAAGGTGTAATGACCCGGAATTTTCCGACCAAATTATACTTATGAGATTAATATTTACATAAATTAAACCATACCAACATGATAAGCAATCCAAATTGTTAAGACTTGTGTTTTTGAAAAGAGTTTTACACAACGTTTGACCGTCCAATATGACCGATGATATCACGAACTATATAACATACGATAATTATACGTTTGTGTATATATATGTATTTATATATATTTAACATGATCTAAGGATAGTTAACATCTCATTGTGTACTAATGACAATGAGTTATAAGTATATTTTGAAACTACTAACTTAAGTTTTCAAAACGATAACTATACGTAACATTCTTTGATATATATACTTATAATCTATAATGCTTATACATGTATCGTATATATAATGTATTTAATCACTTTTTAAGGACTTAAATACATAAAACAATATAAGTATATTCACAAAAGATAGCTATATTTGAATTCTCGTTCCGTTTCCTCAAGATTTCTATACGTATATCTAGGGTATATGTACCCGTATCATACCCAGCTTCTATACGTATTTACTATTGGTATATACACATTAAATCAACATCCTAATCAACATTATTACTGCCCTAGATATGAGGTAACTAGAATTTGTCAAGTAGTATGAATTATTAGTAAGAAAACAAAATTAGGAATCCTTTTCTTTCTTTATAAACTAAAAACATTTTTATAAATGAACACCATTTCTTCACTCCATTTTCTCATACCTACACCCTCATTTCTCTCTCAAAATACTCCTAACTTCATACTTTATCATCTCCAAGCATTTTCCCCATCATTTAGCTTCAATTACAAGCCTTAAACACCATAAGAAAACTCTTTCAAGAACATATCAAAATAACCACCCATTTGAAGAAGTTTACTTCCAACCTTTTGATCTAACTCCACCACTATTTGATTCCAAGATTATTTCTTATCTTTTGCAGTAACTTTGTCCAAGTAACTTGAGGTAGTAACCTTGTTCATAATCTTATTCAATTCATATTCATATAGCTATCTTATTTTGTGGTATAAAATTTTAACAACAAGAACATAGTTTGAATGATTTCAAACTTGTTCGCAAACTAAATAGATCCTTCTAACTTGACTTTTAAAACACTTCAAGACCTGTAATATATCATAATGATATGCTAACCTAACAAGATATAACTTGGTTTTACAAAGAACATCTTAAAAACTGAATCTACGTCGTCGGAGTGCAACCGGGGGCTGTTTTGGGTTGGATAATTAAAAACCATCTTCAACTTTGAATTGGAAGTTTATGTTCTGGAAAAATGATATTTCTTATGAATATGTTAACACATAAAAATTTCATGGTTTAACTCAAAGTGTAAGTATTTTTAGAAAAATGATAATTAAATGTTGTTTTTATGATGGAAAATGATCACTTTCATAAGTTTCACCAAAGTTTGACCTATAACCTATGATTTCGAATACAAACTAAGGTATTTTTAGTTCATATTCTTAAAATTTGACTCGATCCAAGGAAGTGGCAAGTTGAACCAATAAAAACGGAGTTGTAATGAAGAAACTACGACTAAAACAAGATTGGGTATCCGAAGCTAGTTTAGCTACGAAAATATTTGGAGAAAAAGTAAATTAATCATATCTTTTCTAATTAATATGATATTTTATATATAATTACTTATGATTTGATTTTATATATTTCAGGACCACCCGTAAACAACACGAGAAGATTAATCATAAGACCTCATGATTGTACGCAACACGTCATTTGACAACACGGTACTTTATGTACGCAACACGTCATTTGACAACATGGTACCATGGGTCGAGATTAATTCTGATCAATACAAATACGATGGGGTCTTTATTTATTTTATTTAAGCAACTAATTGTGGACCACTAACATCGGACTGCTAACTATGGACTAAGAAAATATTAAAAGTATTAAAAGTATATATATATGTAACGATTACTTAAAAAGAAAATATGTTAATATATTATATATATGGTTAGGTTCGTGATATCTATCGGAGACCAAGTCGAATTAAATATCTTCAAGGCAAAAGTGAGTTTCATTTGCTCCCTTTTTAATTGCTTTTGCAATATATATTTTTAGGCTGAGAATACATGCGCTGCTTTTATAAATGTTTACAAAATAGACACAAGTACTTAAAAATATATTATACGTTGAGTTATACCACTGGCATATTTCCCTGTAGCTTGGTAACTACTATTTACATGGGCATTGTAAATGCGAATCCTGTTGATAGATCTATCGGGCCTGACAACCCCAACCGGGCTGGACGACCAGTATTCAACGGTTGCACAGTACTTCGTTTTGGTGACTACACTTGGTACGGTGTAGTGAGATTTCATAATAAAGGGAATATGCGACGTTGACTAAATGTTAAGTATGGTTACCAAGTGCTCAACCACTTAGAATGCTTTACATACACTTGCGAGTGTATTATGTTTATGATTATGAAATCTTGTGGTCTATTAACATATTGAAATGATTGTTATGATAAACCTATGGACTCACCAACCTTTTGGTTGACACTTTAAAGCATGTTTATTCTCAGGTACAAATTAAGTCTTCCGCTGTGCATTTGCTCAATATAAGGACATTACTTGGAGCCGATCATCGCAATGGAACCAAATGTTGATGACTTCGTCCAGGTGGATTAGGACGGGTCCTTTCAGTTGGTATCAGAGCGGTGGTCGTAGCGAACCAGGTCTTGCATTAGTGTGTCTAACTAGTAGTTGTTAGGATGCATTAATGATTCTGGACTTCGACCGTGTCTACATGTCAAAAGTTTTACTTATCATTTCTAGTCAGAAATCATCTGCTTATCATCCTTAGGAAATTACCTGCTTATCATTCATAAGTCTAGATACGTTTTACTGCATTGATAGTGTATAGACGAATTCTTATCTTAGCATATCTGTTATTGCGAACTTTGACTGATATCTTTTCAAAGATTCTCCGTAATTTACGGGATTTTGGTATTATATATACATATATAAATTATGTATTGAAGAGTACCAAATCTAACTCCTATAATCTATTCCATACCAAAAATTCATTTTCCCCATTATACAAGATGGATTCCGCATCTACTTTGAATTCTTCAGATTCCGACAGTTATGCCTATATGGATTTCCATTCGGGCTCCGAAAGCAGCATCACCGGAATGGATCAACCAATTTCCCATCATCTATTCTGGATGAATTGGGGATGGGTTCGTAATATACTAAATCACTGGAGACAAGAAGAAGGTGATCCATTCCATCCACCAAATTGCCCTCTTGGCGATGAACCTGAAGCGCTTACCGGCGAACCTATTCGAAACACCATTTTCTCTCTCATTTCTAGAGTATCTCGTAATGATTATATACTATCCCATATTACAAATCTTGTTCATTCGTTCGCTCCAACCGCCAATCATCCCGGTGTACTAGCAAAAGTTAACGAACTTCGCGCTCTTGTGACGGCTTTGGAGAACATGGTGCGAAGGTTGCAAACACCAGCAGCAGCACCAGCAGCATAATCAGCACCACCATCAATAACATCAACAATACCATCATCACCACTAACAAACAACATCCGCATCACACGTCTCGACATCATAATCTGTCCCACAAACATCAACATCATACGCACCATAGATACCAAGGAGTACCAACAATAATGAACGATGAAGTATTGATCCATAACTTCATTGATATTCTGCGAAGAATATGTGGTTTCAAAAAGTTTTAGAGATTTCTTATTCTAGCTCAAACCGAAAAGCAAATGAGATTAATATCATATTAACTAATTAAATTCATGATTTCATCTGAAGAAAATATATATGTATATATGTTTTCATAAAGATTCTAATTAAAAGTTCTTTTGTACAAAATATTAATGGTGAAAATTTTTTTTTTAACGAGTAGGTAATACCCGAGGAATAATTTGATTTCATCTCAATAAGTTACATTGTACATTCATCGAAGCTGATTCAACAGTCATTTACTATCCTACTTACATCCACCGATATACGTATCTGTTCACCGCAGAATAACCATTTTCATTCAATTTCATATTTGGATTTTGACTTCCCAGAATCCAACAAGTGGCATATGAAGAAAACATATGACAAAATAAAATCTGTTAGAAACAAACAAATTAACTATGAAAAATTTTGTTAAGAATCCACGCTAACTGTTCCAGCTAACTGTTCCTAGCTAACCGATTACATTTTATTTATCGCAGTTTATTTATCGCAATTTAATTATCGCACTTTTATTTATCGTCATTTAATTTCTGTAATTATTTTATGCACTTTAAATATCGGGACACGTATACAATATTTTGACATATCATATCGACGCATCTATATATATTATTTGGAATCACCATAGACACTCTATATGCAGTAATGATCGAGTTCTCTATACAGGGTTGAGGTTGATTCTACAATAATATATATAGTTTGAGTTGTGATCAAGTCTGAGAGGTATACGGGTCACGACACGTATTAATTAATTCGTATATTATATATTAAACTATATATGAATTATTGGACTGTTACTGTGGACTATCGACTGTGGACTAATGACATTGGAATATTAAAATGAATTAAAATATTGATTATAACATATGAAACTAAACATTTCTTCAAGATTGCCACTTGATTTCATCTTAAACCTCATTGTATCTCGACGATTACAATCAGCGTTCAAATCTATCATGATTCTTAAAAACATCTCAATCGAGAGGATAAACCAACTGCACTTCATCTACGGAAGAAAAGATTGATGCATATAGTTATGCACCTGAAAAACCCTCGAAAACTGAGTAAACGTTTGACACGTATATGTTCTAGTTCCTTTGACATTGTTATTACCGAAGATCGTTTTGCAATCCCTTTCCAAAATAGCTAATTTCCAAAGTAGCTATTCGGGAAAAATCTTGAATAAACCTTCTATAATAACCGGCTAAACCCAAAAATTGGCGCATCTGCGTTGGTGTCTTAGGAGTCTCCCATTTTTCAATGGCCTCAATTTTAGCTGGGTCAACCTGAATTCCGTTGCTACTAACAACATGGCCAAGAAATTGCACTTCTTTCAACCAAAACGCACACTTAGAAAATTTGGCGTATAATTGTTCTTTTCTTAACAATTCTAATACCAATCTTAAATGTTGTTCATGCTCTTGCTCACTCTTGGAATAGATAAGAATATCGTCAATGAAAACGATAACAAACTTATCTAAATACGGACTACAAACTCGATTCATGAGGTCCATGAATACAGCTGGCGCATTCGTTAATCCAAACGGCATGACCAAAAATTCATAATGACCGTAGCGTGTCCGAAAAGCAGTTTTCGGAATATCTTCTTCTTTGACGCGTAGTTGATGATAGCCCGACCTTAGGTCGATTTTTGAGTAAACACATGATCCTTGTAATTGATCAAATAAGTCATCAATTCTCGGTAGTGGATACCGATTCTTGATAGTTAACTTATTTAATTCACGATAATCTATACACATTCGGAAAGATCCGTCTTTCTTCTTGACGAATAAAATCGGAGCTCCCCACGGTGAAGTGCTCGGTCGAATGAAACCACGGTCCAGTAATTCTTGTAACTGGCTTTGTAACTCTTTCATCTCAGATGGTGCAAGTCTATATGGAGCACGAGCCACTGGTGCAGCTCCTGGTACTAGATCTATTTGAAATTCTACAGATCTAAATGGAGGTAATCCCGGCAACTCTTCCGGAAAGACTTCAGGAAAATCTCTTGCCACAGGCACGTCATTGATGCTCTTCACTTTCTCCTTCGTTTCGACTTTATTAACATGTGCTAAGATAGCATAGCACCCTTTCTTCAAGCACTTTTGAGCTTTCAAATAACTAATGAGTTTTAGCTTTGAGTTACCCTTCTCTCCATAAATCATTACTGGCGTTTTATCCTTACGAGGAATGCGAATTGCCTTCTTGGCGCACACAACTTCAGCTCCTATTTTGGACATCCAGTCCATGCCGACTATTACATCAAAACTTCCTAATTCTACGGGTATCAAATCAATCTTAAATGTTTCTCCGGCTAAATTTATTTTACAATCACGGCAAATTTTATCGGCTTTAATTAGTTTACCATTAGCTAACTCAATCATGTACTTAGCATCTAGAGGTAATGATGAACAATTCAATTTAGCGTAAAAGTCTCTACTCACGTAACTTCTATCGGCACCAGTATCAAATATAATAGATGCGGATAAGTTATTAATGGTAAACGTACCCGTAACAAGCTCCGGGTCTTCACACGCCTCTCTTGCATTAATAACAAATGCTCTTCCACGTGCAGATCCATTATTCTTCTCTGGATTCGGATACTGGCTCTTATAATGACCTTGTTTCCCACACCCATAACAAGTAACAGTGGCCAAGGCAGTTCTATTTGCATTGGTGGCAGGAGTCTTGGTACCGTTTGTATTTGTAGCGGGAACCCTACAATCTTCAGCAAGATGACCTTTTCGATTACAATTGTTGCACACCACGTTACAATAACCAGAGTGATGTTTGTGGCATCTGTTACATAAAGGATTTCGTCCTTTGTAACCTGAGTTTGAACCGCTACCCGCACCTTGCGTGGTTTCTTGTTTCTTGTTGGATTGTTGATGATTACCTTCCCACTTTCTTTTGTTTCCCGATGTCTTAACATCGGTGTTCTTATCCAGAATAATCTGGTCCATTAATTCATTCGCCATGGTGATAGCTTCATGAATAGTCTTGGGTTTGGATGCTGTAACATTTGCCTTGACCTTTTTAGGCAAACCGTCTTTGTACAGTTCAATCTTCCGTTCTTCGGTTGGTACCAATTCGGGACATAGCAAAGCTAATTCCATGAATCACTGATTGTAGTTGGTGAGTTCAGTACCAACAGCTTTCAGGCTTCGTAATTCAGCTTCCAACTTCCTAACCTCGTTCCTTGGACAATATTCGTTGATTAGCATTGTTTTGAATTCTTCCCAAGGAGTATCATAAGCTACATCTCCTCCTACGGCCTTCACATAGTTTTTCCACCACGTGAGTGCACTATCTTGTAGGGTACACGATGCATACTTGGTCATGTCCTTCTCAATACAACCACTGATTTTAAACACAGACTCAATCTTTTCGATCCACCGGGTTAAACCGACCGGTCCTTCTGTTCCACTGAATGATGAGGGCTTGCAACCTTGAAAAGTTTTGTAAGTGCACCCCAAACGAGGATTTGGGTTAACTGCAGCACCTCTTGCAGCCTCGACCCATAACATTCTGTCATTCACTCGCTGATTGATGAGTTCCTGGATTTCTTGTTCCGTCATTCGGTTCAATCGCGCCATAATCTTCAATAAGAATGAAAAAAAATAATTATTCACATGGAATATTATAGATGTAGTATGTATTTACAGTACATCGTAGCTTATTAATAATATGAACCAGTTATTATTATAAAAGCCTTTTCTTCTTATTAGCATTTTATAATTATATCTAGGGCAGTACCTACCCGTTAAAGTTCATACTTAATAGCTTAGTACGAAAATCAATTACTACCACCCAAATAATACTTAACCATGGAAAATTATTGCATTTCACACTTCACTATTTTACATATGCTTATCTTACATCAAACATTAAGCAAACCACACTAGTAATATTATACAAAACATTATATGATCCCATGGTTTAAAACAACAGCGCATCATTTAACCCAAAGCGTTTGTGTTCAAAGAAATCGCTTAAAGGTTATCCTGGTTGTCTCCCTGCGTTTTGGCTGAGGAACCGAAGAACTGGATGTCGGGATAGAACTAATAGGAATAGCGGGAATAGGTGTGGAAGTATCTGGTAGAGTTGGTTCCACAACATCCTCTCTAGACTCGGAATTTAGATTTTCCATTTCAGTAGCCTTTCATTTCTTTCCTCGTTCGAACTTGTCTTTCGTAATTTCCTGTATTTCTTCCTCCTCAGGATCACTTTCCGGTTCCTCTTCAATTGATTCATCTGGAACTTGTGAGTCTTCCCCAAAGGTGTCGTTTTCATCATCGGATAGATTAATGACTGGAACACCATCTGAAGAGTCTGGTTCGGAGTCGCTGAATGTGATAATAAGTTCTAAGCCAGACATCTATCACATAACAACTAGCACGTTAATACTACATAATATTTACATATTAATTTTTAACCAACAAGGATAAGCAATAGTTTTCGAAATCAAACACGGTCAAAGTCCAGACTCACTAATGCATCCTAACAAACTCGATAAGACACACTAATGCAAATTCTCTGGTTCTCTAAGACCAACGCTCTGATACCACATGTCATAACCCGACCTTAACCATAAGGACGAATACAATAACATATGATTTCATCGCGAGGTATTGACCTCTATATGCGACATTTTTCAAAAACTGCATTTGTTTTTACAATACAAACCATAGCTTTTATTACAAATACAAGGTTTAAACAACTTAATAATGATTATCGTTTAGCGATAATCTTAGACTTACAAACTTTACATGTGATAATAACAATACGACCTCCAACATATTTTACATTACAAATCCTCCGATATGCAGTTTTATTTTTGACACAAATATGCATACTCAAGATCTTGCTTAAATTCAACATGTTGCAGCGGAAGCTTTTAGTTATCACCTGAGAATAAACATGCTTAAAACGTCAACATAAAGTTGGTGAGATATAGGTTTAATGCCGGCAGCGTTATAAATATAGACCACAAGATTTCATATATAAACGTTTCAATAAAAATATTCTAAGTTGTTGTGCACTTGATAACCATACTTAACATTTAATCAACGTCGCATATTCCCTTTATTATGAAATCTTACTACACCGTACCAAGTGTAGTCACCGAAACGAAGTACTGTGCAACCGTTGAATACTGGTCGTCCAGTCCGGTTGGGGTTGTCAGGCCCGATAGATCTATCAACAGGATTTGCGTTTACAATACCGCATATAAATAGTAGTTACCAAGTTACAGGGAGATATGCCAGTGGTACAACTCAACGTAGAATATATTTTTAAGTACTTGTGTCTATAACGTAAATCATAAAATGCATGTATTCTCATCCCGAAATATTTAGAGTTTAAAAGTGGGACTATATACTCACCTTTTCCTTGAAGGTATTTAACTCGACTTGGTCTCCGATAGATATCACGAACCTAACCATATATATGATATATCAACATATTTTCTTTTTAAGAAATAAACGTTTCATATATATACTTTTAATACTTTTAATAATTTCTTAGTCCGTAGTTAGCAGTCCGATATTAGTAGTCCACAATTAGTTGCTAAAAAAATAAAGACCCCATCGTATTCATGTTGATCGAAATTAATCTTGACCCACGGTACCGTGTTGTCAAATGACGTGTTGCGTACATAAAGTACCGTGTTGTCAAATGACGTGTTGCGTACGTACATGAGGTCTTATGATTAATCTTCTCGTGTTGTTTACGGGTGGTCCTGAAATATATAAAATTAAATCATGAGTAAATATATATGAAATATCATATTAATTAGGAAAGATATGATTTATTTAATTTTTCTCCAATTATTTTCGTTGTTAAACAAGCTTTGGATACCCGATCTTATTTTAGTCGTAGTTTCTTCGTTACAACTCCGTTTTTGTTGATTCAACTTGCCACTTCCTTGGATCGAGTCAAATTTTAAGAATATGAACTGTAAATACCTTAGTTTACATTCGGAATCACAGGTTATAGTCCAAACTCTAGGTGAATCTTATGAAAGTAATCATTTTTGTCATAAAAACAACATTTAATGGTCATTTTTCTAAAAATACTTATACTTTGAATTAAATCATGAAATTTTTTATGTGTTAACATATTCATAAGAAATATCATTTTTCCAGAACATGAACTTCTAATTCAAAGTTCAAGATGGTTTTTAATTATCCAACCCAAAACAGCCTCCGGTTACACTCCGACGACATAGATTCAGTTTTAAGGTGTTCTTTGTAAAAACAAGTTGTATCTTGTTAAATTAGCATATCATTATGATATATTAAAAGTCTTGAAGTATTTTAAAAGTTAAGTTAGAAGGATCTATTTAGTTTGCGAACAAATTTGAAATCATTCAAACTATGTTCTTGTTGTTAAAATTTTATATCACAAAATAAGATAGCTATATAAATATGAATCGAATAAAATTATGAACAAGGTTACTACCTCAAGTTACTTGGACAAGATTGCTGTAAAAGATGAGTAAAATCCTAGAACCAAAAGAGTGGTGGAGTTGGATCAAAAGGTTGGAAGTAAACTTGTAAATTTGGATGGATTTTTGAAGTGTTCTTGGAAAGATTTTCTTATGATGTTTAAGTGTTGTTTTTGAAGCTAGATCTTCATGGTTGTTTGCTGAGATGTTTAAGGTGTTTAAGGCTCATGAATATGTGTGTGTTTAGCTAGGAAATGAAGGTAAAAGATTGAATTAGAAATGGAATGGGGGGAGGTCTTAAAAATGTGAAAATGGGGAACATGGACAAATTTTCATTTTGTTATTTTGTAAAATTAGTCATGCATACTTCCAATTCTAGTTACCTAGCCTTAAGGGCATGAACAAGAGCTGAATAGATGTTGATTTGACATGTATATACCAATAGTAAATACATCTAGAAGATGGGTATGATACCGGTACATATACCCTAGGTATACGTATAGAAATCTTTGAGAAAATGGAACGAGGATTCAAATATAACTATCTTTTGTAAATATACTTATATTGTTTTATGTATGTAAGCCCTTTAAAAGTGATTAAATACATATCTATACGATGCATGTATAAGTATTATAGATTATAAGTATTTATGTCAAAGAACGTTACGTATAGTTATCGTTTTGAAAACTTAAGTTAGTAGTTTCAAAATATACCTACAACTCATTGTTATTAGTACACAATGAGATGTTAAACATCCTTAGATCATGTTAAATATATATAGATACATATATATACCCAGACGTATAATTATCATATGTTATATAGTTCGTGATATCATCGGTCAAATTGGACGGTCAAACGTTGTGTAAAACTCTTTTCAAAAACATAAATCTCAACAATTTAGATTGCTTATCATGTTGGTAAGGTTTAATTTATGTAAATATTAATCTTATATGCAATAAACGATCGGAAAAATCCGGGTCGTTACATTACCTACCCGTTAAATAAATTTCGTCCCAAAATTTTAAAATTGTACCTATTTTGCGTCATCGGGAAACAAATGTGGGTACTTTTGTTTCATTTGATCCTCTCGTTCTCAAGTAAACTCGGGACCCCTTCGAGCATTCCAACGAACATTGACGATTGGTATGTTGCTCTGCTTAAGCCGTTTAACCTCACGGTCCATGATTTCGACTGGTTCTTCTATGAATTGTAATTTCTCGTTGACTTGAATTTCTTCAAGAGGAATGGTGAGATCTTCCTTTGCAAGACATTTCTTAAGGTTTGAGATGTGAAATGTATTATGTACTCCGGCGAGTTGTTGTGGTAATTCGAGTCGATAAGCTACCGGTCCAATGCGTTCGATGATCTTGAACGGGCCTATATACCTTGGGTTCAGTTTACCTCTTTTTCCAAAATGTATTACACCTTTCCAAGGTGACACCTTTAACATAACCATGTCACCGATCTGAAACTCTAATGGTTTCCTTCGGACATCGGCGTAGCTCTTTTGGCGACTACGGGCTGTTTTCAATTTCTCCTTGATTTGCACTATCTTCTCAGTAGTTTCATGGATGATCTCGGGTCCAGTTAATTGTCGATCTCCTACTTCGTTCCAACAGATAGGGGATCTACACTTCCTTCCATACAGTGCTTCGAATGGTGCAGCTTTAATGCTTGCATGATAACTATTATTATACGAGAATTCTGCTAATGGTAGATATTTATCCCATCCATTTCCAAAATCGATCACACATGCCCTAAACATGTCTTCAAGAGTCTGAATTGTTCTTTCACTCTGCCCGTCAGTTTGCGGATGATATGCGGTACTCATATCCAAACGAGTTCCTAGGGCCTCCTGTAGTGATTGCCAGAACTTTGATGTAAATCTACTATCACGATCGGATATAATGGAAATAGGTATTCCATGCCTTGAAACAATTTCCTTTATGTATAATCGTAATAGTTTCTCCATTCTATCCGTTTCCTTTATAGGCAAGAAATGTGCAGATTTGGTGAGACGATCAACTATTACCCAAATGGTGTCATAACCCCAGGCAGTCTTAGGTAATTTTGTGATGAAATCCATGGTAATACCATCCCATTTCCATTCTGGGATTTCTGGTTGTTGAAGTAATCCTGACAGCTTCTGGTGTTCTGCTTTGACTTTGGAACAAGTTAAACATTCCCCAACATATGTTGCAACATCTGTCTTCAAATTAGGCCACCAATAATGCGTCTTAAGATCTTGATACATCTTTCCAACTCCAGGATGTATCGAGTATCTTGTCTTATGTGCCTCATTCAATATTAACTTCCTTAATCCACCCAACTTTGTTACCCAAATACGGTTTGCAAAATATCGAATTCCATCTTCCCGCATAATGGGTTGTTTCCCATACTTCTTCATTATTTCATTTCCTATGTTTTCTTTAGTAAGAGCTTCTCGTTGAGCCTCTTTGATTTGTGAGTTGAGATTCATGCGAATTTTTATGTTCATTGCTCGTACTCGAATTGGTTCTCGTTCCTTTCTGCTTAAAGCGTCGGCCACTACATTCGCTTTCCCAGGATGATAGCGAATCTCACAATCGTAGTCGTTTATCAGCTCGACCCACCTACGTTGCCTCATGTTCAGCTGTTTCTGATCGAAAATATGTTGAAGGCTTTTTTGATCAGTAAACACAGTGCATTTAACTCCATATAAATAGTGTCTCCATATCTTCAATGCAAACACTACTGCCCCCAATTCTAGATCATGCGTCGTATAATTCTGCTCGTGAATCTTCAATTGTCGGGATGCGTATGCAATAACTTTCTTTCGTTGCATAAGGACGCAACCAAAACCTTGTCGCGAAGCGTCACAATATATCTCAAAATCATCGTTCCCTTCAGGTAACGATAAAATAGGTGTCGTGGTCAACTTCTTCTTGAGTAATTGAAATGCACTCTCCTGTTCAAAGGTCCATTCGTACTTCTTCCCTTTTTGTGTTAACGCTGTCAATGGTTTAGCTATTCGGGAAAAATCTTGAATAAACCTTCTATAATAACCGGCTAAACCCAAAAATTGGCGTATCTGCGTTGGTGTCTTAGGAGTCTCCCATTTTTCAATGGCCTCAATTTTAGCTGGGTCAACCTGAATTCCTTTGCTACTAACAACATGGCCAAGAAATTGCACTTCTTTCAACCAAAATGCACACTTAGAAAATTTGGCGTATAATTGTTCTTTTCTTAACAATTCTAATACCAATCTTAAATGCTGTTCATGCTCTTGCTCACTCTTGGAATAGATAAGAATATCGTCAATGAAAACGATAACAAACTTATCTAAATACGGACTACAAACTCGATTCATGAGGTCCATGAATACAGCTGGCGCATTCGTTAATCCAAACGGCATGACCAAAAATTCATAATGACCGTAGCGTGTCCGAAAAGCAGTTTTCGGAATATCTTCTTCTTTGACGCGTAGTTGATGATAGCCCGACCTTAGGTCGATTTTTGAGTAAACACATGATCCTTGCAATTGATCAAATAAGTCATCAATTCTCGGTAGTGGATACCGATTCTTGATAGTTAACTTATTTAATTCACGATAATCTATACACATTCGGAAAGATCCGTCTTTCTTCTTGACGAATAAAATCGGAGCTCCCTACGGTGAAGTGCTCGGTCGAATGAAACCACGGTCCAGTAATTCTTGTAACTGGCTTTGTAACTCTTTCATCTCAGATGGTGCAAGTCTATATGGAGCACGAGCCACTGGTGCAGCTCCTGGTACTAGATCTATTTGAAATTCTACAGATCTAAATGGAGGTAATCCCGGCAACTCTTCCGGAAAGACTTCAGGAAAATCTCTTGCCACAGGCACGTCATTG
Organism: Rutidosis leptorrhynchoides; assembly: GCF_046630445.1. Lineage (NCBI taxonomy): Eukaryota > Viridiplantae > Streptophyta > Magnoliopsida > Asterales > Asteraceae > Rutidosis > Rutidosis leptorrhynchoides. The sequence goes on along the minus strand of NC_092333.1, from coordinate 655,962,616 downwards.
ATGCTCTTCACTTTCTCCTTCGTTTCGACTTTATTAACATGTGCTAAGATAGCATAGCACCCTTTCTTCAAGCACTTTTGAGCTTTCAAATAACTAATGAGTTTTAGCTTTGAGTTACCCTTCTCTCCATAAATCATTACTGGCATTTTATCCTTACGAGGAATGCGAATTGCCTTCTTGGCGCACACAACTTCAGCTCCTATTTTGGACATCCAGTCCATGCCGACTATTACATCAAAACTTCCTAATTCTACGGGTATCAAATCAATCTTAAATGTTTCTCCGGCTAAATTTATTTTACAATCACGGCAAATTTTATCGGCTTTAATTAGTTTACCATTAGCTAACTCAATCATGTACTTAGCATCTAGAGGTAATGATGAACAATTCAATTTAGCGTAAAAGTCTCTACTCACGTAACTTCTATCGGCACCAGTATCAAATATAATAGATGCGGATAAGTTATTAATGGTAAACGTACCCGTAACAAGCTCCGGGTCTTCACACGCCTCTCTTGCATTAATAACAAATGCTCTTCCACGTGCAGATCCATTATTCTTCTCTGGATTCGGACACTGGCTCTTATAATGACCCTGTTTCCCACACCCATAACAAGTAACAGTGGCCAAGGCAGTTCTATTTGCATTGGTGGCAGGAGTCTTGGTACCGTTTGTATTTGTAGCGGGAACCCTACAATCTTCAGCAAGATGACCTTTTCGATTACAATTGTTGCACACCACGTTACAATAACCAGAGTGATGTTTGTGGCATCTGTTACATAAAGGATTTCGTCCTTTGTAACCTGAGTTTGAACCGCTACCCGCACCTTGCGTGGTTTCTTGTTTCTTGTTGGATTGTTGATGATTACCTTCCCACTTTCTTTTGTTTCCCGATGTCTTGACATCGGTGTTCTTATCCAGAATAATCTGGTCCATTAATTCGTTCGCCATGGTGATAGCTTCATGAATAGTCTTGGGTTTGGATGCTGTAACATTTGCCTTGACCTTTTTAGGCAAACCGTCTTTGTACAGTTCAATCTTCCGTTCTTCGGTTGGTACCAATTCGGGACATAGCAAAGCTAATTCCATGAATCACTGATTGTAGTTGGTGAGTTCAGTACCAACAGCTTTCAGGCTTCGTAATTCAGCTTCCAACTTCCTAACCTCGTTCCTTGGACAATATTCGTTGATTAGCATTGTTTTGAATTCTTCCCAAGGAGTATCATAAGCTACATCTCCTCCTACGGCCTTCACATAGTTTTTCCACCACGTGAGTGCACTATCTTGTAGGGTGCACGATGCATACTTGGTCATGTCCTTCTCAATACAACCACTGATTTTAAACACAGACTCAATCTTTTCGATCCACCGGGTTAAACCGACCGGTCCTTCTGTTCCACTGAATGATGAGGGCTTGCAACCTTGAAAAGTTTTGTAAGTGCACCCCAAACGAGGATTTGGGTTAACTGCAGCACCTCTTGCAGCCTCGACCCATAACATTCTGTCATTCACTCGCTGATTGATGAGTTCCTGGATTTCTTGTTCCGTCATTCGGTTCAATCGCGCCATAATCTTCAATAAAAATGAAAAAAAAATAATTATTCACATGGAATATTATAGATGTAGTATGTATTTACAGTACATCGTAGCTTATTAATAATATGAACCAGTTATTATTATAAAAGCCTTTTCTTCTTATTAGCATTTTATAATTATATCTAGGGCAGTACCTACCCGTTAAAGTTCATACTTAATAGCTTAGTACGAAAATCAATTACTACCACCCAAATAATACTTAACCATGGAAAATTATTGCATTTCACACTTCACTATTTTACATATGCTTATCTTACATCAAACATTAAGCAAACCACACTAGTAATATTATACAAAACATTATATGATCCCATGGTTTAAAACAACAGCGCATCATTTAACCCAAAGCGTTTGTGTTCAAAGAAATCGCTTAAAGGTTATCCTGGTTGTCTCCCTGCATTTTGGCTGAGGAACCGAAGAACTGGATGTCGGGATAGAACTAATAGGAATAGCGGGAATAGGTGTGGAAGTATCTGGTAGAGTTGGTTCCACAACATCCTCTCTAGACTCGGAATTTAGATTTTCCATTTCAGTAGCCTTTCGTTTCTTTCCTCGTTCGAACTTGTCTTTCGTAATTTCCTGTATTTCTTCCTCCTCAGGATCACTTTCCGGTTCCTCTTCAATTGATTCATCTGGAACTTGTGAGTCTTCCCCAAAGGTGTCATTTTCATCATCGGATAGATTAATGACTGGAACACCATCTGAAGAGTCTGGTTCGGAGTCGCTGAATGTGATAATAAGTTCTAAGCCAGACATCTATCACATAACAACTAGCACGTTAATACTACATAATATTTACATATTAATTTTTAACCAACAAGGATAAGCAATAGTTTTCGAAATCAAACACGGTCAAAGTCCAGACTCACTAATGCATCCTAACAAACTCGATAAGACACACTAATGCAAATTCTCTGGTTCTCTAAGACCAACGCTCTGATACCACATGTCATAACCCGACCTTAACCATAAGGACGAATACAATAACATATGATTTCATCGCGAGGTATTGACCTCTATATGCGACATTTTTCAAAAACTGCATTTGTTTTTACAATACAAACCATAGCTTTTATTACAAATACAAGGTTTAAACAACTTAATAATGATTATCGTTTAGCGATAATCTTAGACTTACAAACTTTACATGTGATAATAACAATACGACCTCCAACATATTTTACATTACAAATCCTCTGATATGCAGTTTTATTTTTGACACAAATATGCATACTCAAGATCTTGCTTAAATTCAACATGTTGCAGCGGAAGCTTTTAGTTATCACCTAAGAATAAACATGCTTAAAACGTCAACATAAAGTTGGTGAGATATAGGTTTAATGCCGGCAGCGTTATAAATATAGACCACAAGATTTCATATATAAACGTTTCAATAAAAATATTCTAAGTTGTTGAGCACTTGATAACCATACTTAACATTTAATCAACGTCGCATATTCCCTTTATTATGAAATCTTACTACACCGTACCAAGTGTAGTCACCGAAACGAAGTACTGCGCAACCGTTGAATACTGGTCGTCCAGTCCGGTTGGGGTTGTCAGGCCCGATAGATCTATCAACAGGATTCGCGTTTACAATACCGCATGTAAATAGTAGTTACCAAGTTACAGGGAGATATGCCAGTGGTACAACTCAACGTAGAATATATTTTTAAGTACTTGTATCTATAACGTAAATCATAAAATGCATGTATTCTCATCTCGAAATATTTAAAGTTTAAAAGTGGGACTATATACTCACCTTTTCCTTGAAGGTATTTAACTCGACTTGGTCTCCGATAGATATCACGAACCTAACCATATATATGATATATCAACATATTTTCTTTTTAAGAAATAAACGTTTCATATATATACTTTTAATACTTTTAATAATTTCTTAGTCCGTAGTTAGCAGTCCGATGTTAGTAGTCCACAATTAGTTGCTAAAAAAAATAAAGACCCCATCGTATTCATGTTGATCGGAATTAATCTTGATCCACGGTACCGTGTTGTCAAATGACGTGTTGCGTACATAAAGTACCGTATTGTCAAATGACGTGTTGCGTACGTACATGAGGTCTTATGATTAATCTTCTCGTGTTGTTTACGGGTGGTCCTGAAATATATAAAATTAAATCATGAGTAAATATATATGAAATATCATATTAATTAGGAAAGATATGATTTATTTAATTTTTCTCCAATTATTTTCGTTGTTAAACAAGCTTTGGATACCCGATCTTATTTTAGTCGTAGTTTCTTCGTTACAACTCCGTTTTTGTTGATTCAACTTGCCACTTCCTTGGATCGAGTCAAATTTTAAGAATATGAACTGTAAATACCTTGGTTTACATTCGGAATCACAGGTTATAGTCCAAACTCTAGGTGAATCTTATGAAAGTAATCATTTTTGTCATAAAAACAACATTTAATGGTCATTTTTCTAAAAATACTTATACTTTGAATTAAACCATGAAATTTTTATGTGTTAACATATTCATAAGAAATATCATTTTTCCAGAACATGAACTTCTAATTCAAAGTTCAAGATGGTTTTTAATTATCCAACCCAAAACAGCCTCCAGTTACACTCCGACGACATAGATTCAGTTTTAAGGTGTTCTTTGTAAAAACAAGTTGTATCTTGTTAAATTAGCATATCATTATGATATATTACAAGTCTTGAAGTATTTTAAAAGTTAAGTTAGAAGGATCTATTTAGTTTGCGAACAAATTTGAAATCATTCAAACTATGTTCTTGTTGTTAAAATTTTATATCACAAAATAAGATAGCTATATAAATATGAATCGAATAAAATTATGAACAAGGTTACTACCTCAAGTTACTTGGACAAGATTGCTGTAAAAGATGAGTAAAATCCTAGAACCAAAAGAGTGGTGGAGTTGGATCAAAAGGTTGGAAGTAAACTTGTAAATTTGGAAGGATTTTTGAAGTGTTCTTGGAAAGATTTTCTTATGATGTTTAAGTGTTGTTTTTGAAGCTAGATCTTCATGGTTGTTTGCTGAGATGTTTAAGGTGTTTAAGGCTCATGAATATGTGTGTGTTTAGCTAGGAAATAAAGGTAAAAGATTGAATTAGAAATGGAATGGGGGGAGGTCTTAAAAATGTGAAAATGGGGAACATGGACAAATTTTCATTTTGTTATTTTGTAAAATTAGTCATGCATACTTCCAATTCTAGTTACCTAGCCTTAAGGGCATGAACAAGAGCTGAATAGATGTTGATTTGACATGTATATACCAATAGTAAATACATCTAGAAGATGGGTATGATACCGGTACATATACCCTAGGTATACGTATAGAAATCTTTGAGAAAATGGAACGAGGATTCAAATATAACTATCTTTTGTAAATATACTTATATTGTTTTATGTATGTAAGCCCTTTAAAAGTGATTAAATACATATCTATACGATGCATGTATAAGTATTATAGATTATAAGTATTTATGTCAAAGAACGTTACGTATAGTTATCGTTTTGAAAACTTAAGTTAGTAGTTTCAAAATATACCTACAACTCATTGTTATTAGTACACAATGAGATGTTAAACATCCTTAGATCATGTTAAATATATATAGATACATATATATACCCAGACGTATAATTATCATATGTTATATAGTTCGTGATATCATCGGTCAAATTGGACGGTCAAACGTTGTGTAAAACTCTTTTCAAAAACATAAATCTCAACAATTTAGATTGCTTATCATGTTGGTAAGGTTTAATTTATGTAAATATTAATCTTATATGCAATAAATGATCGGAAAAATCCGGGTCGTTACATTACCTACCCGTTAAATAAATTTCGTCCCGAAATTTTAAAATTGTACCTATTTTGCGTCATCGGGAAACAAATGTGGGTACTTTTGTTTCATTTGATCCTCTCGTTCCCAAGTAAACTCGGGACCCCTTCGAGCATTCCAACGAACCTTGACGATTGGTATGTTGCTCTGCTTAAGCCGTTTAACCTCACGGTCCATGATTTCGACTAGTTCTTCTATGAATTGTAATTTCTCGTTGACTTGAATTTCTTCAAGAGGAATGGTGAGATCTTCCTTTGCAAGACATTTCTTAAGGTTTGAGATGTGAAATGTATTATGTACTCCGGCGAGTTGTTGTGGTAATTCGAGTCGATAAGCTACCGGTCCAATGCGTTCGATGATCTTGAACGGGCCTATATACCTTGGGTTCAGTTTACCTCTTTTTCCAAAACGTATTACACCTTTCCAAGGTGACACCTTTAACATAACCATGTCACCGATCTGAAACTCTAATGGTTTCCTTCGGACATCGGCGTAGCTCTTTTGGCGACTACGGGCTGTTTTCAATTTCTCCTTGATTTGCACTATCTTCTCAGTAGTTTCATGGATGATCTCGGGTCTAGTTAATTGTCGATCTCCTACTTCGTTCCAACAGATAGGGGATCTACACTTCCTTCCATACAGTGCTTCGAATGGTGCAGCTTTAATGCTCGCATGATAACTATTATTATACGAGAATTCTGCTAATGGTAGATATTTATCCCATCCATTTCCAAAATCGATCACACATGCCCTAAGCATGTCTTCAAGAGTCTGAATTGTTCTTTCACTCTGCCCGTCAGTTTGCGGATGATATGCGGTACTCATATCCAAACGAGTTCCTAGGGCCTCCTGTAGTGATTGCCAGAACTTTGATGTAAATCTACTATCACGATCGGATATAATGGAAATAGGTATTCCATGCCTTGAAACAATTTCCTTTATGTATAATCGTAATAGTTTCTCCATTCTATCCGTTTCCTTTATAGGCAAGAAATGTGCAGATTTGGTGAGACGATCAACTATTACCCAAATGGTGTCATAACCCCAGGCAGTCTTAGGTAATTTTGTGATGAAATCCATGGTAATACCATCCCATTTCCATTCTGGGATTTCTGGTTGTTGAAGTAATCCTGACGGCTTCTGGTGTTCTGCTTTGACTTTGGAACAAGTTAAACATTCCCCAACATATGTTGCAACGTCTGTCTTCAAATTAGGCCACCAATAATGCGTCTTAAGATCTTGATACATCTTTCCAACTCCAGGATGTATCGAGTATCTTGTCTTATGTGCCTCATTCAATATTAACTTCCTTAATCCACCCAACTTTGGTACCCAAATACGGTTTGCAAAATATCGAATTCCATCTTCCCGCATAATGAGTTGTTTCCCATACTTCTTCATTATTTCATTTCCTATGTTTTCTTTAGTAAGAGCTTCTCGTTGAGCCTCTTTGATTTGTGAGTTGAGATTCATGCGAATTTTTATGTTCATTGCTCGTACTCGAATTGGTTCTCGTTCCTTTCTGCTTAAAGCGTCGGCCACTACATTTGCTTTCCCGGGATGATAGCGAATCTCACAATCGTAGTCGTTTATCAGCTCGACCCACCTACGTTGCCTCATGTTCAGCTATTTCTGATCGAAAATATGTTGAAGGCTTTTATGATCAGTAAACACAGTGCATTTAACTCCATATAAATAGTGTCTCCATATCTTCAATGCAAACACTACTGCCCCCAATTCTAGATCATGCGTCGTATAATTCCGCTCGTGAATCTTCAATTGTCGGGATGCGTATGCAATAACTTTCTTTCGTTGCATAAGGACGCAACCAAAACCTTGTCGCGAAGCGTCACAATATATCTCAAAATCATCGTTCCCTTCAGGTAACGATAAAATAGGTGCCGTGGTCAACTTCTTCGTTGCATACTGTAATGACCCGGAATTTTCCGACCAAATTATACTTATGAGATTAATATTTACATAAATTAAACTATACCAACATGATAAGCAATCCAAATTGTTGAGACTTATGTTTTTGAAAAGAGTTTTACACAACGTTTGACTGTCCAATATGACCGATGATATCACGAACTATATAACATACGATAATTATACGTTTGTGTATATATATGTATTTATATATATTTAACATGATATAAGGATGGTTTAACATCTCATTGTGTACTAATGACAATGAGTTATAAGTATATTTTGAAACTACTAACTTAAGTTTTCAAAACGATAACTATACGTAACATTCTTTGATATATATACTTATAATCTATAATGCTTATACATGTATCGTATATATAATGTATTTAATCACTTTTTAAGGAATTAAATACATAAAACAATATAAGTATATTCACAAAAGATAGCTATATTTGAATTCTCGTTCCGTTTCCTCAAGATTTCTATACGTATATCTAGGGTATATGTACCCGTATCATACCCAGCTTCTATACGTATTTACTATTGGTATATACACATCAAATAAACATCCTAATCAACATTATTACTGCCCTAGATATGAGGTAACTAGAATTTGTCAAGTAGTATGAATTATTAGTACGAAAACAAAATTAGGAATCCTTTTCTTTCTTTATAAACTAAAAACGTTTTTATAAATGAACACCATTTCTTCACTCCATTTTCTCATACCTACACCCTCATTTCTCTCTCAAAATACTCCTAACTTCATACTTGATCATCTCCAAGTATTTTCCCCGTCATTTAGCTTCAATTACAAGCCTTAAACACCATAAGAAAACTCTTTCAAGAACATATCAAAATAACCACCCATTTGAAGAAGTTTACTTCCAACCTTTTGATCTAACTCCACCACTCTTTGATTCCAAGATTATTTCTTATCTTTTGCAGTAACTTTGTTCAAGTAACTTGAGGTAGTAACCTTGTTCATAATCTTATTCAATTCATATTCATATAGCTATCTTATTTTGTGGTATAAAATTTTAACAACAAGAACATAGTTTGAATGATTTCAAACTTGTTCGCAAACTAAATAGATCCTTCTAACTTGACTTTTAAAACACTTCAAGACCTATAATATATCATAATGATATGCTAACCTAACAAGATATAACTTGGTTTTACAAAGAACATCTTAAAAACTGAATCTACGTCGTCGGAGTGCAACCGGGGGCTGTTTTGGGTTGGATAATTAAAAATCATCTTGAACTTTGAATTAGAAGTTCATGTTCTGGAAAAATGATATTTCTTATGAATATGTTAACACATAAAAATTTCATGGTTTAACTCAAAGTGTAAGTATTTTTAGAAAAATGATCATTAAATGTTGTTTTTATGATGGAAAATGATCACTTTCATAAGTTTCACCAAAGTTTGACCTATAACCTATGATTTCGAATACAAACTAAGGTATTTTCAGTTCATATTCCTAAAATTTGACTCGATCCAAGGAAGTGGCAAGTTGAACCAACAAAAACGGAGTTGTAATGAAGAAACTACGACTAAAACAAGATTGGGTATCCGAAGCTAGTTTAGCTACGAAAATATTTGGAGAAAAAATAAATTAATCATATCTTTTCTAATTAATATGATATTTTATATATAATTACTTATGATTTGATTTTATATATTTCAGGACCACCCGTAAACAACACGAGAAGATTAATCATAAGACCTCATGATTGTACGCAACACGTCATTTGACAACACGGTACTTTATGTACGCAACACGTCATTTGACAACATGGTACCATGGGTCGAGATTAATTCTGATCAATAAAAATACGATGGGGTCTTTATTTATTTTATTTAAGCAACTAATTATGGACCACTAACATCGGACTGCTAACTACGGACTAAGAAAATATTAAAAGTATTAAAAGTATATATATATGTAACGATTACTTAAAAAGAAAATATGTTGATATATTATATATATGGTTAGGTTCATGATATCTATCGGAGACCAAGTCGAATTAAATACCTTCAAGGCAAAAGTGAGTTTCATTTGCTCCCTTTTTAATTGCTTTTGCAATATATATTTTTAGGCTGAGAATACATGCGCTGCTTTTATAAATGTTTACAAAATAGACACAAGTACTTAAAAATATATTCTACGTTGAGTTGTACCACTGGCATATTTCCCTGTAGCTTGGTAACTACTATTTACATGGGTATTGTAAACGCGAATCCTGTTGATAGATCTATCGGGCCTGACAACCCCAACCGGACTGGACGACCAGTATTCAACGGTTGCACAGTACTTCGTTTTGGTGACTACACTTGGTACGGTGTAGTGAGATTTCATAATAAAGGGAATATGCGACGTTGATTAAATGTTAAGTATGGTTACCAAGTGCTCAACCACTTAGAATGCTTTACATACACTTGCGAGTGTATTATGTTTATGATTATGAAATCTTGTGGTCTATTAACATATTGAAATGATTGTTATGATAAACCTATGAACTCACCAACCTTTTGGTTGACACTTTAAAGCATGTTTATTCTCAGGTACGAATTAAGTCTTCCGCTGTGCATTTGCTCAATATAAGGACATTACTTGGAGCCGATCATCACAATGGAACCAAATGTTGATGACTTCGTCCAGGTGGATTAGGACGGGTCCTTTCAGAAGGGGTTAAATTCTTTCGGATTTTTAAAATTTTAAATTTAAACACTTGGTTACCATTAAAAATACTAATAACGCAGTAGTTGTATTAGAATCTAGTGCTCTCTGATAATAAAGAACAGCCCTAGTCTTATATACTAACTACCCAATTCTAGTAAAAAATTTTAAAATTTTCAAATAAATGAATTCAAAATCATGTTTATACATATTTATGAACGATAAAACTAGGTGTTAACACCGAAATTATTGTTACCTCGGAAAGGACATAAATTGAGAAACAACCCAAAATGTTAGAATTCATTTAAAATGGAATAGAGGAAAATAAAAAGGCAAAGAAATGAAAATAAAAGCCAAGTGTGGGAAAAATTTACCAAGTTATTTAGAACATATGTCACATATTTTTGTACAAATAATTGAAGATACTTTTGTTTTGCACAAAATTAACTGTTTTACCCGGTAAATTGTAATATATTTGAAAGAAAGATGGATCTACACGATGAATCAATTCCATCATTAAAAGGAAGTAAAGTCTTCCGAGAGAAAAATACACGCGCTTCTTGATTTAGGTCAGGAAGTTGTCGTCTAGACCAGTTGTAGAGTCTACGAAAAACCTTGAAAAGTTTTCTCGAAAATCAGCTGGAAATCCATGGACCTCAGCATCAAACAGGGTCGCCAAGTGGTCAGACTTATCCTAACCATGAGAGGATCTGTCTCGTACAATGGGGGGGGGCACCGTGCAATTTAGCTTATAAGACTAATGAATCAGATCCCCAGAAAGGATAATCTCCTTAAAGATCAAAAATCAGCTTTTAAGCCTGATATTACTCAATCCTTGAGATTGACTTTAAAGATTGAGAATTACAAACTCATGGAATTCGATGATATCTAAACTCGAGCTTGAACGAGAAAATATTTTGATCAAAATTACAAACCGATTTGTTTTCTGAAAACCCATTTTCAATGCGTTCATTACCATTGAACGTAAAATCCTAAGAATTCACTGGAATTCATTAGGTCACCTGAACCAAATCGGGTGTCAACCGTAAGAACGGTGGTTGCATAGCATGGTCGAAGACAGGACCTTGTGCCAGACCGAAAAACTATAGGGTGATCTTTACTATTGCTCCTACAAAGGATAGTAATTGCATCCGACACGATATAGACCATAATCAAAAGCATGTCACGGGACATTGCCTCAACAGTTGCTTGTTCAACGCTTTCCTTTACAACCGGACGGTAGTTTACCAAAAGGTAATATACGGAGCAAGTATACTGGACGTGTTGCTTTCCCAATACAAGGTTAGCAAGTGGGTGACACAAAACCATAAGTTTTGAGCTAAAATTTTCAAATCTGAAACCCACAAAACCCACAAAAATAATTTGCAAACACCGGTGAAGGGTTATTCCGGAAAACTTATCTAGGGTAAAAGCTAGATTAAATTTTCAAAAGATCAAATGTTTTCATAAAGATCCAATTTCCTAAAGGATCTAAATTTTTATAGTCATGTGGGACTGTAAACCATAACGTTACTATCATTGTTCATACCGCCGTATTAAAATCACTGATGTACAAAGTGTGAAGAATAAAGTAGTGATTCTAGTATTTTTATTTCAAGACTATATTGCTTGAGGACAAGCAATGCTCAAGTGTGGGAATATTTGATAATGCTAAAAACGAACATATATTTCATAGCATTATCCCTCAAGAAAGACAAGCTTTTGGTTGCAATTGTTCTATTTACAAGTGATATTCGTTTAAATATTAAAAGGTGAAGACAAAAGACAGATTCGACGAATTGAAGACGCAAACGACCAAAAAGCTCAAAAGTACAAAGTACAATCTAAGAGGTTCAAATTATTGATGAGAAACGTCTAAAAGTTACAAGAGTACGAGCCGCAAAACGCAAAGTACAAGATATTAAATAGTACGAAAGGACGTTCGAAAATCCGGAATCGGGACCAGAGTCAACTCTCAACGCGCGATGCAACGGAGCTAAAATTACAAGTCAACTATGCACACAAATATAATATAATATTTAAATAATTCTATAAATTATTTATATATTATATTTATATTAAAAACTGTCGGCAAATAAAAAACAAAAGTACCTGAGCTGTAAAAGAAGGCCATGCGATCGCATGGCCAGGAAGACCAAAAACCATGCGATCGCATGGTGCACTGTAGCGTGTCAGGTCCTATAAGATGCACGAGTTCTGGCCGAATTTTATACATAATATATCAATCTCTCTCACTCTCATATATATAATTATATTTATATTTTAATTTTAATTTTAATTTAAGATTAATAATAATAAGGTTATGTTAGCGAATGTTGTAAGTGTGTAAGTCGAAATTCTGTCCGTGTAACGCTAGGTTATTATTAATCATTGTAAGTTATGTTTAACCTTTTTAAATTAATGTCTCGTAGCTAAGTTATTATTATGCTTATTTAAATCGAAGTAATTGTGATGTTGGGCTAAATATTAAGATTGGGGTTATTGGGCTTTGAACCATAATTGGGGTTTGGACAAAAGAATGACACTTGTGGAAATTAGACTTTGGGCTATTAATGGGCTTTATATTAACTAAACGATACCTCGTTAATTTAATATAAAGATTACAATTTGACGTATCTATATATGACCACATACGCTTAATCGGGTACGGTGGGCGGGATAACTATAAATACGAATTATCGTTCATTTTACCGGACACGGGGATGGATTAATAGTTAATGGACTCATTAAAACAGGGGTGGATTACATTCAAGGGTAATTGGTGTAATTGTTAACAAAGTAGTAAAACGTTGGATTATACGCAGTCGATAACCTGGTGTATTCATTAAACAAAGTATTAAGACCTTGTTACAGTTCAATCCCCAATTAGTTGGAATATTTGACTTCGGGTATAAGGATAATTTGACGAAGACTCTCGCACTTTATATTTATTACTGATGGACTATTATGGACAAAATCGTATGGACATATCGAATAATCCAGGACAAAGGACAATTAACCCATGGTAATAAACTAAAATCAACACGTCCAACATCATGATTACGGAAGTTTAAATAAGCATAATTCCTATATTTTATATCTCATCGCACTTTTATTTACTATCATTTTATTTATCGCACTTTTTAATTAACGTACTTTTTAATTATCGCAATTTTATTTATCGCCATTTTATTTATCGCATTTTAAATTATCGCACTTTTATTTATCGTTATTCACTTTACGCTTTAAATTAAGTTTTATTTATTTTTAATATTTTACATTAGGTTTTAACTGCGACTTAAGACATAAAATCGACAAACCGGTCATTAAACGATAAAACCCCCCTTTTATAATAATAATACTACTTATACACACACACACACACACACACACACACACATATATATATATATATATATATATATATATATATATATATATATATATATATATATATATATATATATATATATATATATATATACAAATATAGTTTTAAAAAATATAGCGTTAAACTTGGCTAGTTCCCCGTGGACAAACCGGACTTACTAAAAACTACACTACTGTACGATTAGGTACACTGCCTATAGTGTTGTAGCAAGGTTTAGGTATATCTACTCTATAAATAAATAAATAACTTGTGTAAAATTGTATCGTATTTAATAGTATTTCGCAATAAAAATATAACTATTTCGTATACACCTCTGCACACATCAGTAAACCAAATGAGTTTAATACTATATTAACTCATTAAATCCATGATTACATCTGAAGAAAATATATATGTATATATGTTTTCATAAAGATTGTAATTAAAAATTCTTTTGTACAAACTGTTAATGGTGAAAATATTTTAACGGGTAGGTAATACCCGAGGAATATTTAGATTTCACATTAATAAGTTACACTGTACATTCTTCGAATCTGATTCAACAATCATTTACTATCCTACTTACATCCACATATATACGTATCCGTTCACCGCAGAATAACCATTTTCATTCAATTTCATATTTGGATTTTGACCTATCAGAATCCAACAAGTGGCATAATGAAGAAAACATTGAACAAAATAAAATTTGTTAGAAACAAACGAATTAACTATAAGAAAAATTTTGTTAAGAATCCACGCTAACTGTTTCCAGCTAACTGTTCCTAGCTAACTGATTACATTTTATTTATCGCAGTTTATTTATCGCAATTTAATTATCGCAATTTTATTTATCGTCATTTAATTTCTGTTATTTATTTTACGCACTTTATTTATCGTCATTTAATTTCTGTTATTTATTTTACGCACTTTAAATATCGGGACACGTATACAAGGTTTTGACATATCATATCGACGCATCTATATATATTATTTGAAATAACCATAGACACTCTATATGCAGTAATGCTTGAGTTAGCTATACAGGGTTGAGGTTGATTCTACAATAATATATATACTTTGAGTTGTGATCGAGTCTGAGACATGTACACGGGTCACGATACGTATTAATTAATTCGAATATTATATATTAAGCTATATATGAATTATTGGACTGTTAACTGTGGACTATCAACTGTGGACTACTAACATTGGACAATTAAAATGAATTAAAATACTGATTATAACATATAAAATTAAATAATTCTTCAAGTTTGCCACTTGATTTCATCTTAAACCTCATTTGTATCTCGACGATTACAATCTGCGTTCAAACCTTTCATGATTCTTGAAAACACCTCAATCGAGATGATGAACCAACCGCACTTCATCTACGAAAGAAAAGATTGATGAATATAGTTATGCACCTGAAAAACTCTCGGAAACTGAGTAAACGTTTAACACGTATCCGTGCTAGCTCCTTTGGCATTGTTATTACCGAAAATAACATTGCAATTATTTTTCAAATTAGTCAATTTTGTCACAGCTCCAGCAAATCAGTTTCAATTTTTTTTTCATTCGAATAAACCTTATTATAAAGATTACCCCTTCAATATCGTTACCGGAGAACCGTTTATATTCCACCACATTAGCAGTAAACTTACCAGCAACTTCATTACTCAATGACTTAAGTCTCTCTGAAGAATCATTATATTTGTTCGTTAAAACCTATTCATATACTCATCCACATCTTTAACAAGAACTACCATACCAATTATCGGGAATCGGCAATCAGTACTTTGAAAACTCGCAACATGCCTACATCAACAGTTATATGTATATATATAATGTTTATCTCTTAAAATTACGATCTTCCATTCTGAAATTCTGAAAAGCACCCAGTCCACGAATCAATACTCCAAATTTTGAAAAAGTTAGAATGAAGCAGCAGAAACTGTAAACAATTGTAAATGACCTTAACAGTCAAAAGTTTAATGATAAAGAATGGAGTGTTGGAGACACTCAATGGAAAATTTGTACTGGAAAAATGGATTGAGCAAACTATAAAGGAGACTCTGAACAAATCACAAGGACTAAACTTGTACATAAAGAATCCTGATGATTCTGATTCTGATGAAATCTTTAGCGAATATCTTGCTCCTTAATCGCTCTAAATCATCGTGAATGAATTTCTTCATCACAATTTGATTCTAAAATCCTAAGATATTATCGTATCTTTCATTATGAATATCCTCAATATTTCTGAAGATATCTTCATAAATATTCTCATCCGATATTAATTATCTCTCCGCACTATCTGTGATATATCATAAAAGGAAACTATTTTAGTTTCTAAATTCTGAAAAAAAATTCGAATTTAAATTATGAATGATTTTGAAGTAGTGTTGGAAATTGATGCATGAGTTAGTATAATATAATGACACTTGATCAACGTGATTATATTACAGTAAGTCATGCTGAGTTTCTAATAGAACGTGATGATTCACAGATTATAACCTCATCAGGTGCCATGTTACACGACTCTTACATTCTATCTAGTCTCTAAACATATCAAGAACATATTTTCTTGATATTTCTATCTTTCCCCTTAAATTCTGGTAATTTGACAAATCAAGATCGTGCCATTACAATTTCCTTATTAGAACATTAACCATGTTCATTCGAAACTCCATAACTACAAATTCTGGACCATTATTTGCTATTCGAAACTCCATAACTACAAATTCTGGACCATTATTTGCTTGACTTAAAGTTGGGAAGAGAAAACAAAAGTATGAAACTCCGAAATATAAGAGAGAACCCGATAACAACACATAAATTACAAACCGTGGATATCAATATTTATCGCAACATAAAGACACGGGAGAATTAAAAATACTATAACCCCAAGGGCGAAGTAGAAGAAAACAGATTCCTCCGGTAGAAGTTGGAAAAGGAGAATGATTGTTGTGATAGTAAGGATAAGAACAAGGATTAAAACTGGATTAAGCATTTTCACAATCTTTTGGATGTATGAACTAAGAAAGAAATATAGGACTGGTGAGAATAATGGAACGGAAGAGCTTAATTTATAATGGAAATATCAGACAGAGTAATCGAGGCAGATCACCGTATTTAATCATAGAGATCTTAATTTTCTTATTCACCGAATAATCAAATCTTTTAGATTTCGAAGATTTTCTTTTAAATCCCTTGAATTCCGAAATTCAACCCTGACTACGTCAAAAACTAAGGCGAATCTCTATTCAAATCTTTTGCGATAGCTTCTCTCATACGCTCCGAGTAATTTAATTATTCTATTCAAATACTTAGCAATGATAAAACTCTATTTATCAACTCATATTGTCATGAAAACATTTTTTTATTGTTAGCTATGACGACCTCACTCAAATTTCGGGACGAAATTTCTTTAACGGGTAGGTACTGTGACGACCCAGGAATTTTTGACCAAATTTAAACTTAATCCTTATATGTTTCTGACATGATAAGTAAAGTCTGTAATATTGAGTCTCGAAAATTTTGGAA
Source organism: Rutidosis leptorrhynchoides (assembly GCF_046630445.1). Lineage (NCBI taxonomy): Eukaryota > Viridiplantae > Streptophyta > Magnoliopsida > Asterales > Asteraceae > Rutidosis > Rutidosis leptorrhynchoides. The sequence continues at coordinate 655,945,652 of NC_092333.1, read as the reverse complement.
CTATGTACATATATGCAATTACCCTTCGACCGCTTCCGACGATTCACGAACCACTGGATGTAAATAAATATGTATTTAAATAAATAAACAAATATAAATATGAGTATATAGAATTGAAACATTATAATCAGATATGTAAAATAATATACAAGATAATAATGTTGTTATTAAAATAAATCTATATAAATATATATGGAATCTGTACATTATATGTATATTGTAATATATACAAAATATGTAAATATTCAAATATGTTATTACTTAATATATAAGTATTACATAATATGTAATAAGTTAAATTTAATAACAAATTAAAAATATAGTTGTTATATAAATATTATTATTACTTTCATTATTAATATAATCATTAATCATTAATATTAATATCAGGTTTGATACATGTAATTTGATATATTATTATTAGAAATCATTATTATAATTATCACTAGTATTAATTATTATCACACTTATTATTTTTATAAATAAATCATTAATGTCATTATTAAAATTTTCATAGTATTATTAATTATTAGTATTTTCGTTATATACAATAATGTTATCAAAGTTACTATTATTAACATATAACATATTTATTAATAATAATCATTAATTAAATATAAACTAAAAGTCATGTATATGTACAAAATCTGTTATATCTCTTCACCTGCTTTTTAATTTTATCGATTCATACATGGGAACAAAAAAAAATTTAGTTGAAATTAATAACAGTTAATTGGTACGAACCTGTAATATATTTATGCTGTTTTATTTACCTTGTTCCTGATTGAAGAAAATAATTCGTCCTTTCTGTTTGCAATTGATAAAAGTCGATTTCATCAACTATTTAGAATCAAATTAACTGTAATACACATCCTTAATCAATCAATATAATTGACAGCCCGCAATTAGATTGAAAAACAAAGAAAAACCAAGTAAAAGAAAATATAAACCTCTGTTCTTCACTTTTTCATCATATCTCGAATTTGAACCAAACTCCAAAATGTATCAATGCAGCTAGGATAGGAATCTTACACTTAAACTATATGAGAGATCTCAAGTCTCAATTCCCTCTATCGAGTTTCAATTGACGAGTCAAACTTTTGTGTCAAAAAGTCAAACGTATGAACATTGATCAAATTCGAATTCATATGAATGTTTCAAGGTAAATTGATGATTCCATTAGTTTCTATAAACAATTTACAAACAAATTCGTGTTATAAACTTTATCTAAATCGTAGCCATTTGAAAAATCAAATTTTTTTTTAAACTATAACAGCGACGGTTGCTGTAGTTTTTTTTGTTTCTTTTATTTTTTTTATTAATCCAGTTAATAATAATTATTAGTTGTTTCAAACTCCATATAACCTCATGATTCAAACCAAGTAATTGCTGTTATGTTTATCAAAAGAGTTTTGTGGATTCGATTCATTGAAGAAGATGAAGAGGGAAATAGGAACGAGGTAATAATTAGATTATATATAATACGGGGGTGTTTAAATCAGAAAAACAGAAGTCAGTCGAGTGGTCTTGGGTGTTGGAAAGAGGAGCGAGGGGTCTTGGGTTCGAACCCGGCTTGGTGCGTTTTCTTTTTGGAAGAGGTTTTTGAGGTAGTCTACATGTATTTACTTATTATTATCATTATTACTTATTAATATTAATTATTATTATTATTATTGTTAATATGATTCTTATTGTTATGATTATTGTTGTTATTGTTATTATTAGCATTAGTATTATCAGTATTAGTATTAATAGCACAATCATAATTATAAAGTATTATAATCGTATTATTATTATTACAAATCGTATTATTATTATTATTATTATTATTATTATTATTATTATTATTATTATTATTATTATTATTATTAACATAAGTATTATTAATATGATTAACATCTTGTTATCACTAAAACTATATTATTATTGTTAGTATCATTATTATTAATAACATTATTATTATCGTCATTGGTGTTATTATTACTCGTTATTAGTATTAGATAATATTATCAATATTGTTTTAAAAATAAAATAACCTATCATTATTATCAAAACTATCATTTTAGTAAATAAATATTTTGAACATTAAATATACTTATTACAGGTACTATAATTATAATTAAATTTCACATAACTATATATATTAAACCTATTAAGATTATTGATATAAATACTTACAAATGACAACTATCGATTTATAAATGTAACACTAAACAATTATGTATATAAAGATGGACATATTAACATGACTATATAAATATTAATCATTTTGAATATATATATATATATATATATATATACACACACAAATTAACTATAAATAATATATAAATTAAAACATAATAAAAATAATTGTTCAGTTACGATTATATATTTTAATATAAATATACAAATGATATAGGTTCGTGAATCCAAGGTCAACCCTGCATTGTTCAGTTTTGTCATATGTATTTTTACTACAAAATACAGTATGGTGAGTTTCATTTGCTCCCTTTTTAAATGCTTTTGCAATATATATTTTTGGGACTGAGAATACATACGCTATTTTTATAACTGTTTTACGAAATAGACACAAGTAATTGAAACTACATTATATGGTTGAATGGATCGAAGCCGAATATGCCCCTTTTAGCATGGTAATCTAAGAATTAGGGAACATCACTAATTTTGAGAATTAGTGCACCCCTAATTGACGCGAATCCTAAAGATATATCTATCGGGCCCAACAAGCCCCATTCTGAAATTTGGAATGCTTTAGTACTTCGATTTTATCATGTCCGATGGGTATCCCGGAATGATGGGGATATTCTATATGCATCTTGTTAATGTCGGTTACCAGGTGTTCACCATATGAATGATTTTTATCTCTATGCAGTTTGCGAAATGCCTGATATGAGAAGTATATTTATGGAAAGAATGAAAATCTTGTGGTCTATTAAAATAATTGAAATGATTGTTTATGATAAACTAATGAACTCACCAACCTTTTGGTTGACACTTTAAAACATGTTTATTCTCAGGTATGAAAGAAATCTTCCGCTGTGCATTTGCTCATTTTAAAGATATTACTTGGAGTCTTTCATGGCATATTTCAAAAGACGTTGCATTCGAGTCATTAAGTTCATCAAGAGTGATAAGAAGTCGTTGATAGATTGATATATTAGGAAATGGTTTGCATGCCTATTTAACTTTCGATGAAATGAAAGTTTGTCTTTTAAAAACGAATGCAATGTTTGTAAAATGTATCATATAGAGGTCAAGTACCTCGCGACGTAACCAAATGTAATGTATTCGTCCAGATGGATTAGGACGGGTCGTTATAAAGAGATTAAGTGTACGTTCATGGTTATGATTGCTTAATGATCGGATGAAGAATCGACATCAGTTTGGAAGAAAAGTTGGGATCGTGTAGTTAAGGTTTTTGGGTGGATTGATTAGGGCGATATTATATTAAAAAGTAATTTTTTAAAGTGTTTTCTATTGATCAATATATATATATATATATATATATATATATATATATATATATATATATATATATATATATATATATATATATATATATATATATATATATATATATATATATATATATTAATATATTACAAAAAATTAGGGTATAACTCACTACAACAACATATGAAAATTTAAATTTAAACTAGTTCTCTAAATTTATCATGATGTTACTTGGTCTATAAATATATTCCTAATACCTCTATCATTTTTTTAATCTTTATCTTTAATTAAAACTAGTTATTGAATCCTCGCTTCGCTCCGGTGGTTCGATTTTTTATGTATTTTATTGCGTTTAGTAAAATTATTTTGTGGCTAACGATGATGTCATTGAAGCGCAACTCGAGTCGAACTAAAAGGTACAACCCGTGAGAGATTTAAATGTTATTTTAAATTAACAATATATGTGCATCTCCGCGTTTCGCTATGGAATTGTTGACTTTTAAAAATTTAACGCAAAATCAACGTGTATGAAAAGTACCCCAAATATTTAGCGTTTTTTAAAAAGCGTCCGTTTTGCGTATAGTTAGTGACATTGTGTTCCTAAAATTATTTCGAGTTTAACGATGGTGTCGGAAAAATTTAACTCGTTGCGAGCGAGAAGATATGACCCGTTGAATATTTGGGTGGAGTTTATTTAAGATTTTTTTTTATGAAAATGGTTATTTGACACTTTACCCCCGTGTTTGGGGGGTCGATTTGAATTTTTCAAAAAGTGTGGGGGCCTTTGTTGGTAAAATGAAATTTAGTTAAAATAAATTAAAAAAAACAGGTGAAAAGTCGAAAATGACCCTAATACTATTCATAACTTTTGTCTATTAGTTAATATGTAAATTAAATTAACTCACGAGAGACATAGTAGTCAAAACATTAATATACCTTAAATTCCAAAAAAAAATTAACAAAACAACAACAATAACCAATCCGGGTATAAGGGAGATGAGATGTAGACAATAATTCATTTACCTTAAAATAAAAGAGAAGTCATTTTTTCAACAACGAGTCGAGAAAAAAAAAATATAATTTATGCTCTAAACGGCAGTTAAGGATGGCAATTTTCATGTAACGTCTCAAACCTATAAAGCAAACTCGAATATAATCCAATCATAAGGTTAGATTTAGATGAATTAATATTGGTTACTCGTCTATTAGACTAGATGACCTAAATTCAATCAGCCCACTATCAAAAAAATAGTCAAATAGTCCCAGTCGAGTTTTACTACTTTCACCTTGTTTTACAAACACACAAATCCCCGAATCAATTACTTTCCGTGCTTAGATTCAAGTAACAAAGTGACAATATTAATATTAATAAATATATTAATTTTAATAATATTATCTCCCATATATCCCTATATTTCATCAATTTAACGTCAATTAAATTTCCCCAAAATTAACGCAAGAACCGCCGCCGCAGTTTCAGTCACCGCCGCGAGACCTAATCCCCTCGATGACTCCGTTCAAGAAACGACTTCTTCATAGAGTTGAAGACCCTCAATTTGGTACTTTTTTTTTTTTATCTATTTTATTCCTGTTTTCTTCAATTATCACTTTTTTTTATATATATATGTACACAAGTTTTTAGTACAAGATTCAAACCCTGGTAATGAATTTTCATCTCAGTACGGGTATATTAATTAGCAGTTAATTGGTTTTGTTAAAATAGAACAATTTTGCTACTTTTATTTTGACTTGTTTGCTAATTAAGTCAACTCTATGAATTTAATGTTGAATGTTGAGTTTGTTGTAGACTAGCTTGTTTCAGTTTTTTAGGTAAAAACAACCTGATTTTTAATCAGATATTTATATATTTATGATCTTATTAGTTTTTTATTTTATTTTTCTAATTGAGATGATTTCACTTCTATACATGGCTTTATTTATTCAGCTTAGCTGTATTGTATCGCATCAAGATTTTAAATTGATCTGCAGTTAGGTCTAAAATCGCGATTTATTTGCCAAAAACAAGTTCTTATAAGTTTTCTTGAATTTTTTTTTTTTTTATAAGCTAATTGTATTGTATGTATATAAAGAATTTTTAACTTATACTTGAATATACTTTTGCTGTGTATGTATATCAGAGGAAAAGGAAGATGAAGAATTTGCAATAGAAAAACAAGAGAGATTGGAGATTGAATATAAGGCCCCTTCGTACGTTGAAGAAGGAGAATATGCACGAGGCGTTGACCAAGTCCGAGGAGAGAGAACTGAGAGAGAATACATGAATGAACGTGAAGAAGGGAAACGTGATGAGGAAGAATTAAGTGAGGATAATTTCTACGATGAACATGGTTTGGATCCCGATGGGTACAAGAAAGAACGACATGACGTAGTTAGAGAAAGGCAAAAAAAGAAAGAATTAGAAGTGTTTGTTGGTGGATTGGATCGTGAAACAACTGAAGTAGATCTTAGGGAAGTTTTTAATCAAGTGGGTGATATTACTGAAGTTAGGCTGTTGATGAATCCTTTGACCAACAAGAATAAAGGCTTTGCTTTTATACGGTTTGCTACTGTCGAACAGGCGAGACGTGCTCTTAATGACTTCAAACGTCCGACGGTAAAATGTCTTATATTTTATTTTTTGTTTTTTAAGTAGGGGTAAATGCATAAAAAGGTAATGGCTTTGATCAGTTATTTATATAGGGGGATGACATTTGTCTGCAACCAGGACAGATAAATATTCAGCAAAGATTAGTTAAAAGTCTCAACTTTGTAATAATTTTGTCTATTTGCCTTAAATAAATACCCGACCAATGTTCATTATCTTTTTATGCATTTTGCATTTTTTTTCATATATATGAAAATTTGTGCATGATGTAAGTTTTACTTCTTGACGAGTGTATAGTGTTTATGCAATTTGCAAATGATAGATAAACTTGATTTCAGATTAACGGAAAACAATGTGGAGTGGCTCCAAGTCAAGATAGCGATACTTTGTTTGTTGGTAACATTTGCAAGACCTGGTCAAAAGATATGGTACGCTCTGTTGACTTAATACTCATATGTGTTGTTTTTGTTTTTGATATTATGATGACTGAGGTTAAAAATATGCAGTTGAAGGAAAAACTAGTGCGTTATGGCATAGACAAGTTTGAGGAGTTGACATTAGTTGAAGATGTTAAAAACGAAGGTATGAATCGGGGATTTGCGTTCTTAGATTTCCCTTCTAGAGCAGATGCCTTGGAAGCCTGTCGACGCTTGCAGAAAAGAGATGTCATATTTGGAACAGATCGGACGGCCAGGGTGGCCTTTGCTGACACCTTTATTGAACCTGATGATGAGATCATGGCACAGGTATATATATTTATCGTTGTGTTTGGGTGCAAGTTACAACCACACTAATCTATTAATATCATTCTTATTAATGTTACTCTTGTATGTGACACAATGGATAGGTCATGTGGGTTGGGTAGTATGCTAAAACTGTTCGTGGTCAAAATGGGTTATTTATTTACTGGTTTTCAGAGGAGACGGGCTGGTTGACCTAAAAAGTTTTAAGTCTTCCGAATCCTTTATATATATACAGTTAGCTTGTCAAGTATATGTACTTTTTTATAAATATAGTTAAGTATTTTATAATAAAGTATTCTGGGAGGTCTTCTTTATCAAATATAATCTTAGGGTGACTTTTGACCCGTTTCATTCTAAGATATTTTTATACTTTACCCGATAGGCAGGGGTAAAAATATATAACCGAATCGACCTATTAATGACTGTATTTATACCTCTATTTTTAAATGTCTGACATCCTTTAATCTATATTTATAATATTATAATTATAATAATATGACATATAATAATATATTTGGAAATCCAGGTGAGGACAGTATTTGTTGATGGTTTGCCTCCTTCGTGGGAGGAGGATATTATTAAGGATCATCTGCGACAATTTGGGAAAATTGAGAAGGTTGAACTAGCTCGAAATATGCCTGCTGCTAAAAGGGATGATTTTGGTTTTATAACATTCAGCACACATGAATCTGCAGTATCTTGTGTTGATGGTATTAATGATTCGGAACTCGTTTTCAGAAACAAGAAGGTTTTTCTCTTTCTTCTTTGTTTTTGTCATTCCAACTTTTCATATTATCATATATATTCTTCTTCACAAGATGGGTTTAACGAGTTGTTCTGATTATAGGTGAAAGTTCGAGCAAGGCTATCCAGACCCCGCCAAAGAGGTAAATCTGCTAAATACGCACGAGGAGGTTACACAGTTGGTGCAGATAACTATGGCGGTTACAGTAGTTCTTGGGAGCCTAGTAACCGTATGGATGCTTCTAGATTCACAGATAGAGGTAGAAGAAGCATTCGAGACCGTAGTCCATATGAAGGAAGTCGTAGACGTTCATTCAGTTCTAGAGATGATAGAGGATATGATATGTCTGTTTCTGATCGAACTGGTAGCAGAAGACCATATACTTCTTCTACAGATAGATCTTTGAAACGACGATCTCCAGGTATGCATTAATCATGTTGGAATATGTCTTATAATATGAGTGTAAATATAAGATAAATATAGACGTTGAGTAGTTAGAGCTCTGTTTTGGTTTTTCAGTTTATGAAAGGAGAAGCTTCAAAAGTGATTACATGAGGCAAAATGTTGAGAGGCAGCCGTATAGAGATTCTTACTCTTCACGTGGGGCCGGGTACATGGAAGATTCTTCGAGGACTGTTTCCCGTGCTCCTAATCGGGGAAGTTCTCATTTCTATGATGATAATGATGATGATGGTGGAAGATACACATATGTAGACCATCCATCACGATATAATGATGGCGGTAGCCGCAACTTTAGTTCCACATCTGGCTTAAAGCGACCTTATTCATCAATTGTAAGTCAATTACTTTTTATCTACTCCTTAAATCAAAGCTCCCTTCACCTACAATTGGTTTATGGGTGGATTTCGTTAATGTTGTCCGTCTCACTTCATTTACTATCGGTTGATGGGTTGATTTCGTTTATGTTGTCCGCCACACAGTTAAAAGAAGAGCTTTATCATTTCTTATAAAAAAGTTATAATATTTTTCCCTGTTCGGGTTACCCAGGAGGGCCCATACTCTACTAAACCTGGGAGGGCGGGTATCGGACCCCATACTCTAGTGTATGCAGCCTAGAAGGATTACTCTCTGGCTGTTTCCAACCCTTTACTAGCCACCACAAAATTTGAACTTGAGACCCGAGACCTTTTGCAAGGATATCATTTCTTATAATTATTAATAAATATAAATATAAATATAAATATAAATATATTGTACTTAAAATGCCCCTTAGTCGGGTGCAAAAATTATGCATCTTCATCATTACCGCTACTTACCTTTGTTTTGCTGACCGGGGTGTATATAGGAGGAACAAGAACATCATCCACGTTATACGGAAACATCCAGGAGGCAGTCAAGGACAGATTTTGATTATGGAAATAGTTCGGATATGGTGTATAATGATAGGATATATGGAAATGAACCTACTAGGTTTGTCGATTTTCAGTTTTCCTATATGTAATAATTAAATTAAATTAATTAACGTTTCTAATATGTAAGCTTTTTGTCAGGGTGGCACGTGGATCCCGTTCTGGGTATAATGGAAGTAATCAAAGCTCTTCTCATGGACTGTATGATAAGAATACCTCCAGTGTAGGCTATCGACGAGGTATGAAGTTGTAGTATTTCTTATCTTTATGTGTATTTTGATTATATTGTCCTTAAGCTAAAACCATTTTTGGTCTTTATATCTCAAATATATCAGTGGGTATCGACAACGAGGATACCGAAGAGATGTACCCTAGATATGGCAGAGAACGTGAGTCAAGAGACTACATCCCTTCACGATCAGAAGTATGTTTCGTTGTTTTTAATTTTTTTATTATAGGTGACAAGATGAATGTCTTGTGTCGATTGTGTTATGGTTGTCAAAACCGGTTGAGTTGACCCGTAACACTTAATGGGACAAAAGGGGAGTTAACTTTACCTAATTTCTCATTTTGGGTACAGAGCCTTTATTTCTATTTTTAGAAGGTATCTAAGTTTTTTAAACTTTCAAAATGGGTTCATCATTAGTTTTAAAAAAGGTTTTTTGATAAAGGGCTATTGGGTCATGTGATGCTTCAAAAGGTTTAAAATCGGTTTTTGATGTCCACGTAACATTATTGTGGTGTCATGTTGATTCAAAAGGTAAATAAAAAAAACAAAAACAAAAAAAAACAAAAAAAAAAAAATCCCACTCGGTCTCAAAATTATGTACTTCAAATTGATGAGTAAAAGTTGAAACTTGATTACCCAAAATGGGATATTTGGTAAAGTTGGGTACTAATTTGTGCATTTAATCATAAAAATTATAATAATTACAAAAAACGTAATAATAATAATAATTATAAGATTTATATTAGTACAATAACCATTTAAATGCTGAAATGAGGTGACTTACAATGGTTCAAGCGTTGTTATACACATTGGAAAAGTTCAATACAACCAGAATCAACCATTCAAAAGTAGATAGGGCTCAGATTCCCATCTCTAGTTTTTATTATGTTCTATCTTTTATGTATGTTGCTAACATTATTCCAATATTTTTTTATAATCAGATGCGTGCAGAATCATATTCTCCTGCCTACTCAAATCATCGTATGAGTGGTGATGGCTATGTGGGTGGTGGCAGGGTTTCCGACTCATACTACTAAGGTGAGTTATTACCTCGCATGGGTAAATAAATAACAGAGAGAAAACAGGTTTCACGAGTAACATCCTAGTGTTTGCGTGCATGATTTAGAGGCTTACATCAATAGTTTCGGGATCAATAAATCCATATGTTGTGTCGGGATTATTGATATGGGATGGAGGTGGTTAAGTGGATTTTGTCAGTTATTACTTCAATAAGACTCGTTGTGTATGAATGAATTAAGAGGATTTTGTCGCTTACTTGAATATGTTGGAAATATGTACAATTAAAAGTATTATTGAGATTGAGATTTCTAATAACAACACGTGGATAAACAGTTAAAAGACTTAATAAGCTTCTGTTTGAGATTTCAACGCTTGACATAGAGGATAAGTGCCCTTTTTAGAAGTTTTATTTGGCACCGTTTTAGAGGATGTAAATGATAATAAAACATCCGAGGATATAATAATAGATTCCAGATTTTGAGATTGTTTGAACATTTTCAACTGGAAGGTCATTGATTCTCATTTCACAGAAACATTGTTTTTGCAAAATGCAAACTTTGGTTCTGAGGATCTATTTTGAGAGTGAAGTGGATGATTGATCTTTCGTAGTACAGGAAAATGACTACTAACCGTTGTGTAAATACGTCTACTAGCACAGGTTTTTAGAATCAGGTAAACAAAACATTTAACACTCGGTATGATTGATCTTATCATCATCTTGAGATGGTCGATTATGTTACTTCTTTCAACAGATAAAGAAGATTGTTGAGCATATGTTAATCATATTTGACCCATTTAATCATGCAACGGGGTCTAATCCTGTTCTGTCAACTATTCAAGGAGAATCATATGCTCACATCTTTATAATCTGGTATCAAAGTTAACATGAAAATAGATGGTGCCAATGTCATTAAAAATTAGATGTTGGTGGTGTTTAGCCATATTTAGCAGGTGATGCATGATCTTTAGTTCTAACTTTACTTTGGCCAATCCAAATTTTCATATTTTCTGTTGGATATGACATGAAGAAATGAGATGGGTCAAGGTGGGATGACTCAACTTGTTTGGATCTATAAACTCGAGCCGTACTTTTTAATTCGGACAGCTATGCGAACTTTCGTGTTTCTGAAATTTGCTTGGTTTTGAATCACATCCAGCTGGTTCTTGTTTTACTTTCTGCATTTCGTCATTGTTCTCGGGTTTCACTGATTCTAAGGTGGGTTATTTAATTTGAACATCTTGAGCTCGCTCAGTTACGTGGAGTTCAAGTAGTTGACTACAAATATTAGGGCTTTAAATGGATAGAGTCGAGCTTCAGGTTATACCGATTCAACTTGAAATATTTTCAACCTCTTAATTGTTTTGCGCTTGGAGCTGTTTATGAGTTTGGATTTTATGAAGTCACCTGAGCTTAATCCACTCGAAAGTTATCAATTTTGAGTCAAAATCTAGCTTGCTTAACTGAGCATGATAATTAATGGGGTCGCATCAAGCTTAAATTTTGAGGGAGCTGAGCCCTAGCTTTTGCTTAATAGTGACATAAAAAGTTTGAGCTCAAGTGTGGCTCAGCTCACTGGCAGCTAAGTTGGGACAACCTTCAAGGATTGGGGAATTAAGTTCCAACTTCGTACCAAGCCCAAGTAGACTTCTGATCCTAATAAGAGCCACTTAAAATTCAAATTTTGAATGGAGAAAAAAAATTATAAACTTACTGTTTTGGTCGAGTCTAGTTTCAGTTCTTTGATTATGTAGTTTCGTGACTACTTCAAGATCGTTGCCTGCAAGATAATAGTCACATAAATCAACAGTCAACACTAAAGGCAGTCAACATAAAAGCAAACAAGTTTTCAACATGAGCTCTCGCAATGCAAAGCTTTTCTGTCTAATTACCAACTCACCCTCCCTTGTGGATTTATGAATGCTATCTCAATGCAAAGCTTTTCTGTCTAATTATAAACACCCTCTCTTGTGGATTTACGAATGATATCTCAAGCAATCTACTGGTGCTTTCATGTCTAATTACCAACCCACCCTTGTTCGATTTACGATTGCTATCCCAAGCCATCCAGTGGTGCCTGTGCTAAAGGTCAACATTCTAAAACAATCTTATCTCAATCACTATACTATAAGTTTAAAGAAACACCAAGCATTGATCTTTCTTAATATACAACTTTATATGTCCATGATACAACCCTTATATGACATAAAACCAAATCAAGAACAATCCCAGTTTTAATTGAACAAACTAGAGTTAAAAATTTAACATTGAGGAATTTAACATTGAGGGTGTGTTTGACACACAAATTTATGGAAACTTATAGGAATTTGAACTTATGATTTTAATAAGTTTCAAGTCATAAGCTTCATCTGATAGATATAAAAAGTAGAGTTTATAAAAATAATAAGTTCTTAAAAAATAAGCTCATCATAACTAGCTTGTGAATTGAAAAATTACTAAAATGTCTATTATTATATAATTTTACATATTATTATTGTCCTTTTTAGTAAATTTACAATCATAAGTTTCAACTAGTTTATCAAACTCTTACAGAAAAATAATAAGCTTCAGCAATCAACTTCAAAATAAACTTCAACCCCAGCTCCAGCTAATTTCATTCAAATACACCTCAATACTATTAACGGTGGAAGCTTATATTGACGTTCAAATTCACTTGATTGTAGCCTTTTATTCCTATTCCTTTTTCATAATAATTTTTTTACTAAATATTCAATTGTTTAATTTTAAACATATAATTTAACTATACTTTATCTATTACTCCGTATATACTTTTCCCGTCTCAAAAAATTGTCCTAGTTTGACTTTTGAGATCTTTCTTTTTCAACTATGATTTTAAATATTTTTTATTTTTATGATATAATATTTGATAATAATTATATAAATGAATTGAGTTTTAAATGTATTTTTCATTGGTATAATTTATATTAAGTACTCCGTATTTTATAACAAAAATAAAACAATTTAAAGTCAAAGTTGAAGAATAAAGATTTTGAAAAATCAAATGAGACAGTTTTTGTGGAACAAAGAGATTATAATAGATTACTCCCTCTGTCTTAATATAATTGTCACCAAATACATACTGTAGTAATTTTACAAGTTTACTCTTTACCTATTATTTTTTTACATGCGTACATTTTAAGAGTATAAATGAACTTTAAATCTTTATTCTTATTTATTTATACACAAGTAGACTATGAAGAGAGTCAAGTTTCACATTTTTTGTCTTTCTATTTTTACTAATGCTTTGTATTTCTTTATTTGTTCTTTGTGTGTTTCGCTGTGATCCAAGGAGTGGTATTGGTCCGAAATTGATCGGAGTTTGTGATGTGGGAAGAAAGAAACAAACGAAGGTCGATATGTTAATGGATGGGTGATTGATTTTTTTAGTGTTTAAAGGATTTCTTTTTTGTATTTATTATTTTAATTTATTTAATATTATAATAATCATAATAATCATAATCTTGAATATTAGAAAATAAAAACTAAGATCGACTAATTGATTAAGTCGCTACTTCTATTTTTTTAATTGAATCAATCATTTGAAGCCGATTGATTGACTGAGTTATCACTCCTTGTGCTATAAAGGTGCTCCAAGAGTACAAATACGAAATTGTTATAGGTTTTTGTTTACATAAGCAATTATTAAGGAGATTAATTATAAAGATCTTATGTAATAAACTATAAACTTGAGTTGTGATATAAAACAAATAAAGAACATAAGTTAAAAAATATAACTAGATAAAACGATTTTGAAAGTGGATTCTGAATTTGTGAGCAAAATATGCTACTAGAATTCATTAATTGTCATTGGTCATTGGGTCAGTTGGCCACTACTGCATAACACTGGATCCACTCTTGCATAACAATGGATCTGCCCTCGGCCCTTGCTAACCAGTTTGAACTTAATTACAGGGGCATTACGATATTACTTACACAAGATTTAGGTGACAGGAGTTTTCTTAATATTTGTTCCTTAATCCTTCAATTCCACTCAAAGGTGCCTTCTGCACATCGTGTTGCGGGGCAGTGAGGGAGGGGGTTTTACCGTGCATGTCTTCGGATTGGGCCGGGTTTCCTCCTGGGCAGCAGTTAGGAGAGGGTTATACAACTACGAAGATGAATGCGTGGGTGATTTAGTCCCCTGAGTGATCCGAACTGCTCTTAAAAAAAGATGTATACTTAGCAGGTGATGACAAATCCTTTTGCAACATTTCGAATAATTAAGTACGAAGTATATGATAATTAGTAGTTGATTTTTGTAACGCTTTCTTAAATTGGATTTGGATCACTTTCACATGCATTTTAGAACAATAAAATTAAAATGAATACGTGCCTAAGGAAAAAGGATTAGGTTGGATAATTAATTAATTAATCTAGTACTCATTTGATAATTGCATTATTGGAAAGTTGACCAGCAGCATGTTTGGTTCAAGGGTTGGCTGGAATAATTCGTGGTTTGGTTCGTCGGTTTCTCTTCTTCTACGACGAGTCTCCTTTTCCGGTGAGTGTCGAAGTTGGCCGGCCATCGTACTTTTCCTCCGTTGCCGATTGGTAAGCGAATATCGTGGTTCTACCACCGTATCATGACGGTCCTTGTGTTAGGTTTGAGGGTGGGTGGCTCTCTATTCTCTCGGCGGTTTGTGTTGATTTTGTATTTTTTTGGCGAGGGTTGGTTTCGTTTTGGTTCCTGTCCGGGTTGTTCTCAGATTGTGACAGTTTCTTTTCCGCTTTTTATCTTAGGGCATCGAGCTTTTGGGTGGGGGGACCAGGTATTATGGATTTGTGAACTCGTGGTCAACCGGTGACTTGGATTATCAGAAACCTTCTTCTTTGTCGAATCTCATTAGAGATTGTTGAGGTGTTTTTAGTACCAAGATTGGTGGTTGGATTTTTGGTATGATAAGCTGACATGTTTCCCTTTCTTGGTTCGATGTTGTTCGGTTTTTGATTTGCTATATCTGTGTTTCGTTTATTACTGCTCTTCCACCTGGACGCAACCTTTGACCGGTTCTGGATTCGTGGCGTTGTAGGTCTTCTTTTGGTTGCGGCCCATGAGTTTCACTGATTCTCTTCCAGTATCCATTTGATTTTTTTTTCATCCTCTTAGGCATTAATTTTGGTCTCCTCGAGTTGTTTTGCGTTAGTAGATTCACGTTTCCTGATATGTGGCCTGTTGGATTTTATGAGGTAGTTAGGGTGATTCCTTATTTAATTTTAGTTGCGGTTGTTGGAAGCTTCGACGAGCCCAACACACCCACTATAGAGGATCTAGACTATACTAGACTCACTACACCAACACTTTGGCGTTGATTAGCCTTTAATTTTATGAATTCTTAGTGCACAATAGTACTTAGGCGACAGTGTCGACCATATATTATTTAGGCGGTATAACCGACCATGTATCACTTAGGCGGCAGAGCAGACCATATAATAAGAACAACACAAGTGCACTAAGAACTTAAACACAAACTAAGGCTTAACCGGGAAACTTAACAAAGAACACTTTTATTAATACAAAATACAATTATAATATTACTTACTTACAAGCTTTTCTTCTCTACTCACACTCTTCTCACTTTTTCTACTTCTTCTCTACTTAACTCACTCTTTTCACAACTTACACACAAATGAAACACTCACCTCTATTTATACTACTCCATGGAAGTTTTTACACACTAGATATTTCCATGGATAAATATCTAGATATTTCTCACCTACAAATATCTATATTATCTAGATTTTTCTACATATAAATATCTAGATATTTCTTTTACATATTAATATCTAGATATTTTCTTATACATATTAATATCTAGATATTTTTCCATACATATTTACAAATTCCATAATATTCCAAATTTGCATTGTATTTTAACACTCCCCCTCAATGCAAATTTTCTCCCAACGATGACTTGCAGACCATTCCAAGTGCTTCTCTGAATTTTGTAAACTTTGGTTTACTTAGGCTCTTGGTGAATATATCTGCAACTTGTTCATCTGTCTTTGTTGGCACCATATTGATCTCCCCTTCAAGAACCTTTTCGCGAACATAGTGATAGTGCACTTCTATATGTTTTGTTCTCGCATGAAAGACTGGATTTTCTGCTAGACGTATAGCTGATAGGTTATCGCAGAAAAGCTTTACTTGATAATCTGCTGATTGATGTAGATCTTCCATTAATTGCTTCAACCACATAATTTCTTGTGTTGCTGATGCCGCCGATCGATATTCTGCTTCAGTGCTTGATAAGGATACTGTTGGTTGTCTCTTGCTGCACCATGATATTACTCCCGATCCAAGACTAAACATGTATCCAGTTGTTGACCGTCGTGTATCATAGTCTCCAGCATAATCGGCATCACAATATCCAATCACATGACATTCTTTTATTTTCCTGTATAAAATGCCAAAGTTAATAGTGCCTTTAACATACCTTAAGATGCGTTGTACAACATCAAGGTGAGGCTTCTTCGGATTGCTCATGTATCGACTAACCACTCCAACTGCATAAGATATGTCTGGCCGGCTTAGTGTCAGATAAATAAGACTTCCGACCATCTTTCGATACATGGTAACATCTTGAAGACTTTTTCCTTCACCTGCTCGTAGTTTTGTATTCGGATCCATCGGAGTTGAGATAGGTTTGCAATTAAGCATTCCGTACTTTTGTAAAAGATCACGCGCATATTTCTGTTGTCCCAGAAATAATCCTTCTCTTTTCTGTTCTATTTCGAGTCCAAGAAAATGTTTGAGTTCTCCAAGCTCCTTCATATGAAATCTGATAGACAGATTCTCTCTTGCTCTTTGGATCTCCTCACAGTGATCTCCCGTGATGATTAAGTCATCCACATATACTAGCACTATGGCTAGTTTTCCTTGATCTTGTTTCACAAATAAACTAGAATCTGAAGGAGCAACTATGAAACCACTTTGTACTAAGAACTCGCCAATCTTCCCGTACCAAGCTCTTGGAGCCTGCTTCAAGCCGTATAGTGCTTTCTTTAATTTGCAGACATGCTCGGGATGGATTTTGTTCTCAAAGCCTCTTGGTTGATCCATATAAATGTCTTTGTCAAGTTCTCCATGTAAGAAAGCGTTCTTGACATCCATCTGTCACAGCTTCCAAGATTTGCTAGCGGCTAAAGCTAGTAGAGCTCGAATTGTTGTGATCTTCGCCACTGGACTAAACGTTTCTTCATAATCCAGCCCATATTGTTGAGAAAAACCTCTAGCAACAAGTCGAGCTTTATACCTTTCAATGGAGCCATCTGATCGAGTCTTCACCTTGTAAACCCACTTACAAGATATTGGTTTCACATCTTTTGGCTTTGGAACTAAATTCCATGTCTGATTTTCTGTTAGTGCATTAATTTCTTCTTCCATTGCTTTCTGCCACTCTTGACTTTGTGCTGCTTCTTCATAAGTGGAAGGCTCAATAGGTATTGATTCATCTACATGAGCAGCATTGGCATACCTTGGATTAGGTTGTCTCAGCCTTGTTGATCTCCTTAATTCTTGTGCATGCTCCTCGACTTCCATTTGGCTTGGACGAACCTCCTCAGATATAGATTGATGTACACCAGTTTTTCATGGACTCTTTTCCTTAGAGTACGACCCTTCTCCTTCTTTTATTGGATCCAATATCTGCTCTTTAGGTTCTTCTTTTTCTTCTGGACCTTCTTCTAATCCATGAGATTCTGGAAGCTCTATCTTTTGAGGTGACCACCATGAAGAAGTTTCATCAAATACCACATTTCTTGAAGTATGACATTTTCCAGTATTTGGATCACAACATCTCCATCCTTTTCTTGAATCATCATAACTGACAAAAATGCATCGAATTGCCTTCTTATCAAATTTGCTTCGGAGATGATCTGGCACGAAGACGTAGCATACACATCCAAAAACCTTGAGATGATTGACGGTTGGCTCGATCTTCCATAATCTTTCATATGGTGAAATATATCCCAACGTTGTTTGTGGGAGTCTGTTAATCACGTATGAAGCCGTCCTCATACATTCGGCCCAAAATCTTCCTGGTACATTCTTACCATGAAGCATACTTCGACAAGTTGCAGCAAGATGACGATTCTTACGTTCTGCCACTCCATTCTGTTGTGGAGTATTAGGGCAAGTTAATTTCCTTCTGATATTGTGCTTCTCAAGATACATATTGAACTCAGTCGATAAATATTCTCCTCCATTATCTGTGCTTAAGCACCTAATCTTATTATTGAGCTCACTTTCTATCTTCTTCTTGAACTCTTTAAACTTCTGAAAAGTCTCCGACTTTTCTTTCATGAAGTAAACCCACACATACCTTGAGAAGTCATCAATGAATGTCACTATATACTTCATGCCTCCAAGTGATGTTTGTTTCACTGGGCCGAAGACATCTGAGTGTATGAGCTCTAGTGGTGTCTTGGACTGATGCGCTGACTCCTTGAATGACAATTGGTGAGCTTTGCCAAATTGACATCCAGCACAAATTGTATCTGTTCGGATATCAATTTGAGGAAGCCCATTTACTATGTGTTTCACCATCATCTCCTTTAACTTGTTGTAGCCCACATGCCCAAGACGTTCATGCCAAAGATCAGCCGTCTCATTCTTTCGAGTCTTATCCACATATGCTGTTTCAGTAGATAGTACATAGACCGACTCTATTCTTCTTCCTTGCATAATTGGATTGCCAACCACCTTCACTCTCTTGAATACGGACACATCTTCTGGTCCAAAGAGCACATAATTTCCTTCTGCTGTCAATTGTGGTACTGACAGTAAATTCTTCTTTAGGCCAGGGACAAGATACACCTTCTCGAGTTGAAGCTTATGAGATCCACCTTCACTTGGAATTATTGTCTTTCCAATGTGAGAATTAGACAACCTTGAATTGTCGGCTGTCAACACGACTCTCTTTCCTTTGTAATCATCCATTTCTTGCAGCTTCGTCTCATCATTGGTCATATGATTTGAGCACCCAGAATCAATGATCCAATCATCTTTGTAGTTTATTTTTGACTTTAAGGTTGCTGCAAGAGCTTGATCATCCATGTCAGCTTCAACGGAGAGTCCTGCTTCTGCATCCCAAGTTTCCTCATTAATGGATGCTTCGAATGTGACCTCTTTCTTCTCATTTCTTGCGGCGGCCACATTTCCTTCGAAAGTTCGCCTTCTGGGGAATCTACAATCTCGAGCAAAATGACCCTTCTTGCCACAATTGAAGCATTCACCATTCTTTCTCTTATCATTTTCCCCGTATTATTGGCGATGATCTATTCTTCCTTGTTGAGCTCCCCCTGAAGCGTTGCCTTTTGATTTTGGGTGACCCTTCCACCCATATGTCTTACTTTCTTTCATCGCCTCTTGTCTTCGAGATGTTGCTTTCTTCTTATTGGTGAAGAGTGCATTTTCTCCGTCTTTTATGGTTACTTCATTCATCTGCTTGGCTAATGCCTCTTGATTAGCCAATAAATTCTCCAGCTCTATTAATGATGTTTGAGTAGGCCATCCTCTCACAACGGCTATAAATCCATTATACTCGGATCTTAAGCCGTGGATGATAATTCTCTTCATCCTTGCATCACTCACTTTCTCTTCAGGAGCAAGTTGAGATATCTCACGACAAATAGATTTCACCTTGGTGAAATACCGAGAAATAGATAGACTTCCTTGTGAGATAACTGCGAGTTCATTTTCTAAGAGCTGGAGGCGTGCTTCATTCTTCTTTGAAAATAATTTTTCAAAAGTTTTCCAAGCTGCCTTTGGTGTTTTCTCGTCACGGATGTGCTCCAATAGATCCTCCTCGATTGTAGTCTTCAATGTAAATAAAGCCTTCCCGGCCTTGATGTTCCATTTTCTCAAAGCTTCTGCATTTTCTTTCGGTGGAGGCGTTGTGTCACTGCCAGCAACTATTTCCCATAAATCCTGTCCTTGTAGGTAGGATTCTATGCAAGTCCGCCAATAACCATAGTTGTGGTTATTGAGACTCTTGATTCCACTGCTCGTATTTGCAAGATCTGCCATTATGACGTCCAACATCCAATAAGCTTGGTCCCTGACCGATGAGCTTTCACAGTTCCTAACTGTGCTCCGACAGAATCTCCCTTAGAGCCTTGGTGAAAACAAGTCGATGTAAACGTCCAACGCTTACCGATTTTCTCCACAAGAAATGGTCCCGAACGACCCGCTCTGATACCAATTGTTGGAAGCTTCGACGAGCCCAACACACCCACTATAGAGGATCTAGACTATACTAGACTCACTACACCAACACTTTGGCGTTGATTAGCCTTTAATTTTATGAATTCTTAGTGCACAATAGTACTTAGGCGACAGTGTCGACCATATATCATTTAGGCGGTATAACCGACCATGTATCACTTAGGCGGCAGAGCCGACCATATAATAAGAACAACACACACTAAGAACTTAAACACAAACTAAGGCTTAACCGGGAAACTTAACAAAGAACACTTTTATTAATACAAAATACAATTATAATATTACTTACTTACAAGCTTTTCTTCTCTACTCACACTCTTCTCACTTTTTCTACTTCTTCTCTACTTCTCAACTCACTCTTTTCACAACTTACACACAAATGAAACACTCACCTCTATTTATACTACTCCATGGAAGTTTCTACACACTAGATATTTTCATGGATAAATATCTAGATATTTCTCACCTACAAATATCTATATTATCTAGATTTTTTTAGATATAAATATCTAGATATTTCTTTTACATATTAATATCTAGATATTTTCTTATACATATTAATATCTAGATATTTTTTCATACATATTTACAAATTCCATAATATTCCAAATTTGCATTGTATTTTAACAGCGGTTTGCGGTGGTTGTTGCCATTGTTGCAATCGTTTACTTGATTGTTTTTCTGCCTTTCGAAGACATTTTGGCATCGTTTTAGGTCACGCATATTTTAGGAAGTTTCATTTATAGGTCCCTTGTGATTTTCAATTGATCAACAATTGTGCAATGTAATGTGTCATAATAGGGTTAGTTGTATGTGTTTCAGTTTTAATTGTGGGGTTTGTTATTTGTTTAAGTAGATTGGTGTTTTTATTCAAGCAGATCATATGATCTACATCATTTGTAACTTTATTAGATCTTTTGTTCTATCGTTAATTATTTAATGTTTTTATGAAAAAGCATGTTTGGGATCTAAATTGCAGGCTTTTCTGATATGAGCTAATATTGGGTGGACCCAACTACCTTTTCTAGATGTGACTTTGGTGAATTTAACTCAAATTTCAAAAGATCTCATATTATAAAAATGGATGTTACTAAACATACTCCCAAAATGTAAATTCTATCCCTGCAAAAAGTCAAATCCATCACTTTATCCACTTTACCCCATTTCTCTTTTTCTTTTATTAATACATACGGAGTATATATATATATATATATATATATATATATATATATATATATATATATATATATATATATATAAAGTTGTAATTATTTAGCAAGTTGTAGAGAGTATTATTTAGCAAGTTGATAAATAATTATTAAAAAATAAAAAAGATGGGTGCATATTCTATCATCAATTTAACTTGTATGTAATTATTTGACGAGACTAAAGCAAAAGTTGAAATTATTTTGAAAGGACCCGTTCATATACATTATAAATGATTCTCAATAGTTGATTACATCGCGAGGTATTTGACCTCTATATGATACATTTTTTAAACATTTCATTCGTTTTTTAAAAGATAAACTCTCTTTACATCGAAAATTGACAAGAATGCATACCATTTCATAATATCCAACTATAAATGACCTAATCTGTCATTTACTTAATAATAATCTCTATTGAACTCAACGACTTGAATGCAACGTCTTTTGAAATATGTCATGAATGACTCCAAGTAATTATCTTTAAAATGAGCAAATGCACAGCGGAAGATTTCTTTAACACCTGAGAATAAACATGCTTTAAAGTGTCAACCAAAAGGTTGGTGAGTTCATTAGTTATCATAATCATTCATTTTCATCATTTTAATAGACCACAAGAATTTCATTTCCAGTTCTCATAATATACGTCTCATGCATAGAGACAAAAATCATTCATATGGATTGAACACCTGGTAACCGACATTAACAAGATGCATATAGAATATCCCCATCATTCCGGGACACCCATCAGACATGATAATTTCGAAGTACTAAAGCATTCCAAATTCCAGAATGGGGCTTGTTGGGCCCGATAGATCTATCTTTAGGATTCGCGTCAATTAGGGGGTCTGTTCCCTAATTCTTAGGATACCAAGTTTAAAGGGGCATATTCGGCTTCGATCCATTCAACCATATAATGTAGTTTTAATTGCTTGTGTCTATTTCGTAAAACAGTTATAAAAGTTGCGCATGTATTCTCAGCCCAAAAATGTAAAGGGTAAAAAGGCAAATGAAACTCACCATACCGTATTTCGTAGTAAAAATACATATAACGTCAATGAACAAGTGCAAGGTTGGCCTCGGATTCACGAACCTAAATTAAGTATATATATTTATATGTTGGTCAATATTTGTCTAACAAATTAGGTTATGTCATAGTGTACCACAATCCTAATGCTCGAGACTAATATGCAAAAGGTCAACAAAAGTCAATTTGACTCAAAATAATTTCCAAAATCTATACATGATTAATATATAGTTTAAATATCGTCATTTTATATTTTTAAATATTTTTAAAAGATTTATTAAAGTAAATTATATAAATCATTTATTAATAAATAAAATTTTATATTAAAATTTATATAATAAAATATACTTTTATATATATTAAGTAATAAAATTTATAGAGTTCATTTAATATCATAAAGATAATATGATAGGCATTATTAAAGTAATTTTATTACACGTAGTAAAATATGTTTGTATCACATATTTATTTGATAAAATAATATCTATAATTGAAATGTCCCGTTCTTATTGATTAAAAACGTTCCATATTAATTGATTTCGTTGCGAGGTTTTGACCTCTATATGAGACGTTTTTCAAAGACTGCATTCATTTTTAAAACAAACCATAACCTTTATTTCATAAATAAAGGTTTAAAAAGCTTTACGTAGATTATCAAATAATGATAATCTAAAATATCCTGTTTACACACGACCATTACATAATGGTTTACAATACAAATATGTTACATCGAAATCAGTTTCTTGAATGCAGTTTTTACACAATATCATACAAACATGGACTCCAAATCTTGTCCTTATTTTAGTATGCAACAGCGGAAGCTCTTAATATTCACCTGAGAATAAACATGCTTTAAACGTCAACAAAAATGTTGGTGAGTTATAGGTTTAACCTATATATATCAAATCGTAACAATAGACCACAAGATTTCATATTTCAATACACATCCCATACATAGAGATAAAAATCATTCATATGGTGAACACCTGGTAACCGACATTAACAAGATGCATATATAAGAATATCCCCATCATTCCGGGACACCCTTCGGATATGATATAAATTTCGAAGTACTAAAGCATCCGGTACTTTGGATGGGGTTTGTTAGGCCCAATAGATCTATCTTTAGGATTCGCGTCAATTAGGGTGTCTGTTCCCTAATTCTTAGATTACCAGACTTAATAAAAAGGGGCATATTCGATTTCGATAATTCAACCATAGAATGTAGTTTCACGTACTTGTGTCTATTTTGTAAATCATTTATAAAACCTGCATGTATTCTCATCCCAAAAATATTAGATTTTAAAAGTGGGACTATAACTCACTTTCACAGATTTTTACTTCGTCGGGAAGTAAGACTTGGCCACTGGTTGATTCACGAACCTATAACAATATATACATATATATCAAAGTATGTTCAAAATATATTTACAACACTTTTAATATATTTTGATGTTTTAAGTTTATTAAGTCAGCTGTCCTCGTTAGTAACCTACAACTAGTTGTCCACAGTTAGATGTACAGAAATAAATCGATAAATATTATCTTGAATCAATCCACGACCCAGTGTATACGTATCTCAGTATTGATCACAACTCAAACTATATATATTTTGGAATCAACCTCAACCCTGTATAGCTAACTCCAACATTCACATATAGAGTGTCTATGGTTGTTCCGAAATATATATAGATGTGTCGACATGATAGGTCGAAACATTGTATACGTGTCTATGGTATCTCAAGATTACATAATATACAATACAAGTTGATTAAGTTATGGTTGGAATAGATTTGTTACCAATTTTCACGTAGCTAAAATGAGAAAAATTATCCAATCTTGTTTTACCCATAACTTCTTCATTTTAAATCCGTTTTGAGTGAATCAAATTGCTATGGTTTCATATTGAACTCTATTTTATGAATCTAAACAAAAAAATTATAGGTTTATAGTCGGAAAAATAAGTTACAAGTCGTTTTTGTAAAGGTAGTCATTTCAGTCGAAAGAACGACGTCTAGATGACCATTTTAGAAAACATACTTCCACTTTGAGTTTAACCATAATTTTTGGATATAGTTTCATGTTCATAATAAAAATCATTTTCTCAGAATAACAACTTTTAAATCAAAGTTTATCATAGTTTTTAATTAACTAACCCAAAACAGCCCGCGGTATTACTACGACGGCGTAAATCCGGTTTTAAGGTGTTTTTCGTGTTTCCAGGTTTTAAATCATTAAGTTAGCATATAATATAGATATAGAACATGTGTTTAGTTGATTTTAAAAGTCAAGTTAGAAGGATTAACTTTTGTTTGCGAACAAGTTTAGAATTAACTAAACTATGTTCTAGTGATTACAAGTTTAAACCTTCGAATAAGATAGCTTTATATGTATGAATCGAATGATGTTATGAACATCATTACTACCTTAAGTTCCTTGGATAAACCTACTGGAAAAGAGAAAAATGGATCTAGCTTCAATGGATCCTTGGATGGCTCGAAGTTCTTGAAGCAGAATCATGACACGAAAACAAGTTCAAGTAAGATCATCACTTGAAATAAGATTGTTATAGTTATAGAAATTGAACCAAAGTTTGAATATGATTATTACCTTGTATTAGAATGATAACCTACTGTAAGAAACAAAGATTTCTTGAGGTTGGATGATCACCTTAAAAGATTGGAAGTGAGCTAGCAAACTTGAAAGTATTCTTGATTTTATGAAACTAGAACTTTTGGAATTTATGAAGAACACTTAGAACTTGAAGATAGAACTTGAGAGAGATCAATTAGATGAAGAAAATTGAAGAATGAAAGTGTTTGTAGGTGTTTTTGGTCGTTGGTGTATGGATTAGATATAAAGGATATGTAATTTTGTTTTCATGTATATAAGTCATGAATGATTACTCATATTTTTGTAATTTTATGAGATATTTCATGCTAGTTTCCAAATGATGGTTCCCACATGTGTTAGGTGACTCACATGGGCTGCTAAGAGCTGATCATTGGAGTGTATATACCAATAGTACATACATCTAAAAGCTGTGTATTGTACGAGTACGAATACGGGTGCATACGAGTAGAATTGTTGATGAAACTGAACGAGGATGTAATTGTAAGAATTTTTGTTAAGTAGAAGTATTTTGATAAATGTATTGAAGTCTTTCAAAAGTGTATAAATACATATTAAAACACTACATGTATATACATTTTAACTGAGTCGTTAAGTCATCGTTAGTCGTTACATGTAAGTGTTGTTTTGAAACCTTTAGGTTAACGATCTTGTTAAATGTTGTTAACCCAATGTTTATAATATCAAATGAGATTTTAAATTATTATATTATCATGATATTATCATGTATGAATATCTCTTAATATGATATATATACATTAAATGTCTTTACAACGATAATCGTTACATATATGTCTCGTTTAAAAATCATTAAGTTAGTAGTCTTGTTTTTACATATGTAGTTCATTGTTAATATACTTAATGATATGTTTACTTATCATAGTATCATGTTAACTATATATATATCCATATATATGTCATCATATAGTTTTTATAAGTTTTAACGTTCGTGAATCACCGGTCAACTTGGGTGGTCAATTGTCTATATGAAACCTATTTCAATTAATCAAGTCTTAACAAGTTTGATTGCTTAACATGTTGGAAACATTTAATCATGTAAACATCAATCTCAATTAATATATATAAACATGGAAAAGTTCGGGTCACTACAGTACCTACCCGTTAAATAAATTTCGTCCCGAAATTTTAAGCTGTTGAAGGTGTTGACGAATCTTCTGGAAATAGATGCGGGTATTTCTTCTTCATCTGATCTTCACGCTCCCAGGTGAACTCGGGTCCTCTACGAGCATTCCATCGAACCTTAACAATTGGTATCTTGTTTTGCTTAAGTCTTTTAACCTCACGATCCATTATTTCGACGGGTTCTTCGATGAATTGGAGTTTTTCGTTGATTTGGATTTCATCTAACGGAATAGTGAGATCTTCTTTAGCAAAACATTTCTTCAAATTCGAGACGTGGAAAGTGTTATGTACAGCCGCGAGTTGTTGAGGTAACTCAAGTCGGTAAGCTACTGGTCCGACACGATCAATAATCTTGAATGGTCCAATATACCTTGGATTTAATTTCCCTCGTTTACCAAATCGAACAACGCCTTTCCAAGGTGAAACTTTAAGCATGACCATCTCTCCAATTTCAAATTCTATATCTTTTCTTTTAATGTCAGCGTAGCTCTTTTGTCGACTTTGGGCGGTTTTCAACCGTTGTTGAATTTGGATGATCTTCTCGGTAGTTTCTTGTATAATCTCCGGACCCGTAATCTGTCTATCCCCCACCTCACTCCAACAAATTGGAGACCTGCACTTTCTACCATAAAGTGCTTCAAACGGCGCCATCTCAATGCTTGAATGGTAGCTGTTGTTGTAGGAAAATTCTGCTAACGGTAGATGTCGATCCCAACTGTTTCCGAAATCAATAACACATGCTCGTAGCATGTCTTCAAGCGTTTGTATCGTCCTTTCGCTCTGCCCATCAGTTTGTGGATGATAGGCAGTACTCATGTCTAGACGAGTTCCTAATGCTTGCTGTAATGTCTGCCAGAATCTTGAAATAAATCTGCCATCCCTATCAGAGATAATAGAGATTGGTATTCCATGTCTGGAGACGACTTCCTTCAAATACAGTCGTGCTAACTTCTCCATCTTGTCATCTTCTCTTATTGGTAGGAAGTGTGCTGATTTGGTGAGACGATCAACTATTACCCAAATAGTATCAAAACCACTTGCAGTCCTTGGCAATTTAGTGATGAAATCCATGGTAATGTTTTCCCATTTCCATTCCGGGATTTCGGGTTGTTGAAGTAGACCTGATGGTTTCTGATGCTCAGCTTTGACCTTAGAACACGTCAAACATTCTCCTACGTATTTAGCAACATCGGCTTTCATACCCGGCCACCAAAAATGTTTCTTGAGATCCTTGTACATCTTCCCCGTTCCAGGATGTATTGAGTATCTGGTTTTATGAGCTTCTCTAAGTACCATTTCTCTCATATCTCCAAATTTTGGTACCCAAATCCTTTCAGCCCTATACCGGGTTCCGTCTTCCCGAATATTAAGATGCTTCTCCGATCCTTTGGGTATTTCATCCTTTAAATTTCCCTCTTTTAAAACTCCTTGTTGCGCCTCCTTTATTTGAGTAGTAATGTTATTATGAATCATTATATTCATAGATTTTACTCGAATGGGTTCTCTATCCTTCCTGCTCAAGGCATCGGCTACCACATTTGCCTTCCCCGGGTGGTAACGAATCTCAAAATCGTAATCATTCAATAATTCAATCCACCTACGCTGCCTCATATTCAGTTGTTTCTGATTAAATATGTGTTGAAGACTTTTGTGGTCGGTATATATAATACTTTTGACCCCATATAAGTAGTGCCTCCAAGTCTTTAATGCAAAAACAACCGCGCCTAATTCCAAATCATGTGTCGTATAATTTTGTTCGTGAATCTTCAATTGTCTAGACGCATAAGCAATCACCTTCGTTCGTTGCATTAATACACAACCGAGACCTTGCTTTGATGCGTCACAATAAATCACAAAATCATCATTCCCTTCAGGCAATGACAATATAGGTGCCGTAGTTAGCTTTTTCTTCAATAACTGAAACGCTTTCTCTTGTTCATCATTCCATTCAAATTTCTTCCCTTTATGCGTTAATGCAGTCAAGGGTTTTGCTATTCTGGAAAAGTCTTGGATGAACCTTCTGTAGTAACCAGCTAGTCCTAAAAACTGGCGTATGTGTTTCGGAGTTTTCGGGGTTTCCCACTTTTCAACAGTTTCTATCTTTGCCGGATCCACCTTAATACCTTCTTTGTTCACTATGTGACCGAGGAATTGAACTTCTTCCAACCAAAATGCACACTTTGAAAACTTAGCGTACAATTCTTCCTTCCTCAATACTTCTAACACCTTTCTCAAATGTTCATCGTGTTCTTGGTCATTCTTTGAGTAAATAAGTATGTCATCAATGAAAACAATGACAAACTTGTCAAGGTATGGTCCACACACTCGGTTCATAAGGTCCATGAACACAGCTGGTGCATTAGTTAAACCAAACGGCATGACCATAAACTCGTAATGACCGTAACGTGTTCTGAAAGCAGTCTTTGGAATATCATCTTCTTTCACCCGCATTTGATGATACCCGGAACGTAAGTCAATCTTTGAATAAACAGACGAGCCTTGTAGTTGATCAAATAAGTCGTCGATTCTCGGTAGTGGGTAGCGGTTCTTGATGGTAAGTTTGTTCAACTCTCGGTAGTCGATACACAACCTGAATGTACCATCTTTCTTCTTGACAAACAAAACAGGAGCTCCCCACGGTGATGTGCTTGGTCGAATGAAACCACGCTCTAAAAGTTCTTGTAATTGGCTTTGCAGTTCTTTCATCTCGCTGGGTGCGAGTCTGTAAGGAGCACGAGCTATTGGTGCAGCTCCTGGTACAAGATCTATTTGAAATTCAACGGATCGATGTGGGGGTAATCCCGGTAATTCTTTCGGAAATACATCGGGAAATTCTTTTGCAATGGGAACATCATTGATGCTCTTTTCTTCAGTTTGTACTTTCTTGACGTGTGCTAGAACAGCATAGCAACCTTTTCTTATTAGTTTTTGTGCCTTCAAATTACTAATAAGATGTAGCTTCGTGTTGCCCTTTTCTCCGTACACCATTAAGGGTTTTCCTTTTTCTCGTATAATGCGAATTGCATTTTTGTAACAAACGATCTCCGCTTTCACTTCTTTCAACCAGTCCATACCGATTATCACATCAAAACTCCCTAACTCTACTGGTATCAAATCAATCTTAAATGTTTCGCTAACCAGTTTAATTTCTCGATTCCGACATATATTATCTGCTGAAATTAATTTACCATTTGCTAATTCGAGTAAAAATTTACTATCCAAAGGCGTCAATGGACAACTTAATTTAGCACAAAAATCTCTACTCATATAGCTTCTATCCGCACCCGAATCAAATAAAACGTAAGCAGATTTATTGTCAATAAGAAACGTACCCGTAACAAGCTCCGGGTCTTCCTGTGCCTCTACCGCATTAATATTGAAAACTCTTCCACGGCCTTGTCCATTCGTGTTCTCCTGGTTCGGGCAATTTCTAATAATGTGGCCTGGTTTTCCACATTTATAACAAACTACATTGGCATAACTTGCTCCGACACTACTTGCTCCGCCATTACTCGTTCTGACACCATTTGTTCCTTTCGTTCTATTAACCCCTGGTCCGTAGACCTCACACTTCACCGCGCTATGACCATTTCTTTTACACTTGTTGCAAAATTTGGTGCAGAACCCCGAGTGATTCTTTTCACACCTTTGGCATAGCTGCTTCTGATTGTTGTTGTTGTTGCGGTTATTATTGTTGTTGGGATGATTATTGTAGTTGCTGTTGTTGTTGTTGTTGTTGTTGTTGGGCCGTTTGTTGTAGTTGCGATTGATGTTGCGATTGTTGGGATAATTATTGCGATTATTGTTGTAATTGCTGTTGTTGTTGTATTGGTGATTCTTATCACCGTTTTCCTCCCACTTTCTTTTGACTTGCTTCACATTGGCCTCTTCAGCAGTCTGTTCTTTAATTCTTTCTTCAATCTGGTTCACTAGTTTGTGAGCCATTCTACATGCCTGTTGTATGGAGGCGGGCTCGTGTGAACTTATATCTTCTTGGATTCTTTCCGGTAATCCTTTCACAAACGAGTCGATCTTCTCTTCCTCATCTTCGAATGCTCCCGGACACAATAGGCACAATTCTGTGAATCGTCTTTCGTACGTGGTAATATCAAATCCTTGGGTTTGTAACCCTCTAAGTTCTGTCTTGAGCTTATTGACCTCGGTTCTGGGACGGTACTTCTCGTTCATCAAGTGCTTGAATGCTGACCACGGTAGTGCGTACGCATCATCTTGTCCCACTTGCTCTAGATAGGTATTCCACCATGTTAACGCAGAACCTGTGAAGGTATGCGTAGCGTACTTCACTTTGTCCTCTTCAGTACACTTACTTATGGCAAACACCGATTCAACCTTCTCGGTCCACCGTTTCAATCCGATCGGTCCTTCGGTTCCATCAAATTCCAAAGGTTTGCAGGCAGTGAATTCTTTGTAGGTGCATCCTACACGATTTCCTGTACTGCTAGATCCAATGTTATTGTTGGTATGTAGCGCAGCCTGTACTGCGGCTATGTTTGAAGCTAGAAAAGTACGGAATTCCTCTTCATTCATATTCACGGTGTGTCGAGTAGTCGGTGCCATTTCCTTCAAAATAGTTAAATGGAACAAGTTAATCATACAGAATATTAAGAGTAGTTAATAGTATTTCGTAGCATAATATGAACTCATTTATAAAAGCTTTTTCTTCATATTAGCATTTTATAAGTTTAAATTCGGGTAGTACCTACCCGTTAAGTTCATACTTAGTAGCTAATATACAATTCAACTACTACAATTCTATATGAAAAACTGATTATAATAATATTCGCGTTCAAACTTTTACACAATATTTTACAAACTTACAATACTGCTTATTTTACATAAAGCATGAAATATAGCACACAATAACTTTGATACAAGATAGTTGTGAAGATAATTCTAGCTAGTACACAAGTCGTTCAGCAAAGGCAATAAAGACACGTAATTCATACGTCCAGAAACAAGTCATGCATTCTGGTTTTACTAGGACTACTTCCCATCCTTGGTCTTGTGGAACATAACCGTTATGGCCGTTGATAAGACAGCGTGTTGTAACGTCGTCAAAGGGACGAGGGTTACGTAATGTCCAACAGTCCCGTAATAATCTAAAAACCTCATTTCTTACCCCAATTACCGACTCCGTCACTTGTGGAAACGTTTTGTTTAATAGTTGTAGCCCGATGTTCTTGTTCTCACTTTGGTGAGAAGCGAACATTACTAATCCGTAAGCATAACATGCTTCTTTATGTTGCATGTTAGCCGCTTTTTCTAAATCACGAAGTCCAATATTCGGATATATTGAGTCAAAATAATTTCTTAACCCGTTGCGTAAAATAGCATTTGGGTTCCCCGCAATATATGCGTCAAAGTAAACACATCGTAACTTATGGGTTTCCCAATGTGATATCCCCCATCTTTCAAACGAAAGTCTCTTATAAACCAAGACATTCTTGGAACGTTCTTCGAATGTCTTACAAACTGATCTCGCCTTAAATAGTTGTGCCGAAGAATTCTGGCCGACTCTAGACAAGATTTCATCAATCATGTCTCCGGGTAGGTCTCTTAAAATATTGGGTTGTCTATCCATTTTGTGTTTTTAAACTGTAAAATAGACAAGAGTTAGATTCATAAAAAAAATACTTATTAATACAAGCAATTTTTACATATATCATAAAGCATAAGAACACTATATTCCATATATTACACCACACGAATACAACTATCTTATTCCGACTCGCTCGTTTCTTCTTCTTCTTCGGTTTTGGTTCGTTTTGCCAAGTTTCTAGGGATATATGATGTTCCCCTAATACGAGCCGTCGTTGTCCACATTGGTTTAGAAAAACCTGGTGGTTTAGAGGTTCCCGGGTCATTGTTACAACTTAAGGACTTCTGGGGTTGACGATACATATAAAGTTCATCGGGGTTGGAATTAGATTTCTCTATTTTTATGCCCTTTCCCTTATTATTTTCTTTTGCTTTTTTAAATTCAGTTGGGGTAATTTCTATAACATCATCGGAATTCTCGTCGGAATCCGATTCATCGGAGAATTGGTAATCCTCCCAATATTTTGCTTCCTTGGCGGAAACACCATTGACCATAATTAACTTTGGTCGGTTGGTTGAGGATTTCCTTTTACTTAACCGTTTTATTATTTCCCCCACCGGTTCTATTTCTTCATCCGGTTCCGATTCTTCTTCCGGTTCCGATTCTTCTTCCGGTTCCGACTCTTCTTCCGGTTCCTCTTCGGGAACTTGTGAATCAGTCCACAAATCATTCCAATTTACATTTGACTCTTCATTATTATTAGGTGAGTCAATGGGACTTGTTCTAGAGGTAGACATCTATCACATAATATCAAACACGTTAAGAGATTAATATATCACATAATATTCATATGTTAAAAATATATAGTTTCCAACAAAAATGTTAAGCAATCATTTTTAAAGAAAACACGGTCGAAGTCCAGACTCACTAATGCATCCTAACAAACTCGATAAGACACACTAATGCAAATTTTCTGGTTCTCTAAGACCAACGCTCGGATACCAACTGAAATGTCCCGTTCTTATTGATTAAAAACGTTCCATATTAATTGATTTCGTTGCGAGGTTTTGACCTCTATATGAGACGTTTTTCAAAGACTGCATTCATTTTTAAAACAAACCATAACCTTTATTTCATAAATAAAGGTTTAAAAAGCTTTACGTAGATTATCAAATAATGATAATCTAAAATATCCTGTTTACACACGACCATTACATAATGGTTTACAATACAAATATGTTACATCGAAATCAGTTTCTTGAATGCAGTTTTTACACAATATCATACAAACATGGACTCCAAATCTTGTCCTTATTTTAGTATGCAACAGCGGAAGCTCTTAATATTCACCTGAGAATAAACATGCTTTAAACGTCAACAAAAATGTTGGTGAGTTATAGGTTTAACCTATATATATCAAATCGTAACAATAGACCACAAGATTTCATATTTCAATACACATCCCATACATAGAGATAAAAATCATTCATATGGTGAACACCTGGTAACCGACATTAACAAGATGCATATATAAGAATATCCCCATCATTCCGGGACACCCTTCGGATATGATATAAATTTCGAAGTACTAAAGCATCCGGTACTTTGGATGGGGTTTGTTAGGCCCAATAGATCTATCTTTAGGATTCGCGTCAATTAGGGTGTATGTTCCCTAATTCTTAGATTACCAGACTTAATAAAAAGGGGCATATTCGATTTCGATAATTCAACCATAGAATGTAGTTTCACGTACTTGTGTCTATTTTGTAAATCATTTATAAAACCTGCATGTATTCTCATCCCAAAAATATTAGATTTTAAAAGTGGGACTATAACTCACTTTCACAGATTTTTACTTCGTCGGGAAGTAAGACTTGGCCACTGGTTGATTCACGAACCTATAACAATATATACATATATATCAAAGTATGTTCAAAATATATTTACAACACTTTTAATATATTTTGATGTTTTAAGTTTATTAAGTCAGCTGTCCTCGTTAGTAACCTACAACTAGTTGTCCACAGTTAGATGTACAGAAATAAATCGATAAATATTATCTTGAATCAATCCACGACCCAGTGTATACGTATCTCAGTATTGATCACAACTCAAACTATATATATTTTGGAATCAACCTCAACCCTGTATAGCTAACTCCAACATTCACATATAGAGTGTCTATGGTTGTTCCGAAATATATATAGATGTGTCGACATGATAGGTCGAAACATTGTATACGTGTCTATGGTATCTCAAGATTACATAATATACAATACAAGTTGATTAAGTTATGGTTGGAATAGATTTGTTACCAATTTTCACGTAGCTAAAATGAGAAAAATTATCCAATCTTGTTTTACCCATAACTTCTTCATTTTAAATCCGTTTTGAGTGAATCAAATTGCTATGGTTTCATATTGAACTCTATTTTATGAATCTAAACAAAAAAAGTATAGGTTTATAGTCGGAAAAATAAGTTACAAGTCGTTTTTGTAAAGGTAGTCATTTCAGTCGAAAGAACGACGTCTAGATGACCATTTTAGAAAACATACTTCCACTTTGAGTTTAACCATAATTTTTGGATATAGTTTCATGTTCATAATAAAAATCATTTTCTCAGAATAACAACTTTTAAATCAAAGTTTATCATAGTTTTTAATTAACTAACCCAAAACAGCCCGCGGTATTACTACGACGGCGTAAATCCGGTTTTAAGGTGTTTTTCGTGTTTCCAGGTTTTAAATCATTAAGTTAGCATATAATATAGATATAGAACATGTGTTTAGTTGATTTTAAAAGTCAAGTTAGAAGGATTAACTTTTGTTTGCGAACAAGTTTAGAATTAACTAAACTATGTTCTAGTGATTACAAGTTTAAACCTTCGAATAAGATAGCTTTATATGTATGAATCGAATGATGTTATGAACATCATTACTACCTTAAGTTCCTTGGATAAACCTACTGGAAAAGAGAAAAATGGATCTAGCTTCAATGGATCCTTGGATGGCTCGAAGTTCTTGAAGCAGAATCATGACACGAAAACAAGTTCAAGTAAGATCATCACTTGAAATAAGATTGTTATAGTTATAGAAATTGAACCAAAGTTTGAATATGATTATTACCTTGTATTAGAATGATAACCTACTGTAAGAAACAAAGATTTCTTGAGGTTGGATGATCACCTTAAAAGATTGGAAGTGAGCTAGCAAACTTGAAAGTATTCTTGATTTTATGAAACTAGAACTTTTGGAATTTATGAAGAACACTTAGAACTTGAAGATAGAACTTGAGAGAGATCAATTAGATGAAGAAAATTGAAGAATGAAAGTGTTTGTAGGTGTTTTTGGTCGTTGGTGTATGGATTAGATATAAAGGATATGTAATTTTGTTTTCATGTATATAAGTCATGAATGATTACTCATATTTTTGTAATTTTATGAGATATTTCATGCTAGTTTCCAAATGATGGTTCCCACATGTGTTAGGTGACTCACATGGGCTGCTAAGAGCTGATCATTGGAGTGTATATACCAATAGTACATACATCTAAAAGCTGTGTATTGTACGAGTACGAATACGGGTGCATACGAGTAGAATTGTTGATGAAACTGAACGAGGATGTAATTGTAAGAATTTTTGTTAAGTAGAAGTATTTTGATAAATGTATTGAAGTCTTTCAAAAGTGTATAAATACATATTAAAACACTACATGTATATACATTTTAACTGAGTCGTTAAGTCATCGTTAGTCGTTACATGTAAGTGTTGTTTTGAAACCTTTAGGTTAACGATCTTGTTAAATGTTGTTAACCCAATGTTTATAATATCAAATGAGATTTTAAATTATTATATTATCATGATATTATCATGTATGAATATCTCTTAATATGATATATATACATTAAATGTCTTTACAACGATAATCGTTACATATATGTCTCGTTTAAAAATCATTAAGTTAGTAGTCTTGTTTTTACATATGTAGTTCATTGTTAATATACTTAATGATATGTTTACTTATCATAGTATCATGTTAACTATATATATATCCATATATATGTCATCATATAGTTTTTATAAGTTTTAACGTTCGTGAATCACCGGTCAACTTGGGTGGTCAATTGTCTATATGAAACCTATTTCAATTAATCAAGTCTTAACAAGTTTGATTGCTTAACATGTTGGAAACATTTAATCATGTAAACATCAATCTCAATTAATATATATAA
Organism: Rutidosis leptorrhynchoides; assembly: GCF_046630445.1. Lineage (NCBI taxonomy): Eukaryota > Viridiplantae > Streptophyta > Magnoliopsida > Asterales > Asteraceae > Rutidosis > Rutidosis leptorrhynchoides. The sequence goes on along the minus strand of NC_092333.1, from coordinate 655,909,442 downwards.
ACATGGAAAAGTTCGGGTCACTACAATAATAATGGTAAGTAAAAGTTGTATTATTTTGTAATAATAATTATTATTATTCTATTAATAAAAATATCAATATTTATAATTACTAAAAATGATATTATGATAAAATGATAATTCTAATTATGATAACTTTAATATTTACGATACTTTTTAATATTAACTTTAAAATAATAATTCTATTTAAAATGATAATAATAATTATATTTTATAATAACAATGACATTTCTATTAAAATGATAATTTTTGTTAAAATGATAGTTTTAATACTAACGATACTTTTAATAATAATAGTAATGATAAAAATAATAAGAACGATAATTTTGTCTAAATCAATATCTTATAATATTTTAATTTCATCATGATACGCATACTCATTATTTCCTAATCGTTTCGTTTAATAGCTTTTAATCGTCTTTTATATCGCATTAATAAAAATGATAATAATATTAGTCATAATAGTTAGATGATACTAATATCAATTTTTAATGATAATAATACTAATAACAATAATTATTATAATAACATTAATGATAATACTAATAACTATTTTAATGATAATAATAATAAAAATAATAATAATAATAATGATGATATAATTAATAATGATAATAATAATAATAATAATAATAACAATAAAAATTCTTTTAATAATTATACTTATATTAAAAATGATAATATTAATAATCATAATAATAATAATAATAATAATAATTAATAGATAAAAATAGTAACGACGATAATAACGACGATAGTAATAATAATCATTTTAACAACAATACTAAATTTCAGTTGACTATAATTTCTAATCTATTCATCGAAACCATTCGATATCTAAAGAAAAAGTTCTTAATTTTTCGCTAGCTTTACAATGACATGCATATCTTATACCTTATCTCAACCGCATGTGTAACTAATTCAAGATTCAAGATAACCTATCTAAGGGCAATATCAAAAATACAAGCATGCATAATCCTATATTCTCGAGTACTAGTCAGGGATACACTATTAGTATGTAAAAATTTATTTACGAGTACTCACGTATCAATATTGAGATTCAATATTGCAGGAAAGGTACGTAGACGCAACGGAGATGATAAACACTAGATTGACCTCACGAGCATACCCATGAACCATACCCATCACCTCCATAGCTATAACCCATAATTTCTTTAGCCCTATCCTACTCGCAAAACTCATTTTGAAATGACTTGTTCATGACCTCGTTGTAATATTTTATGTATAATACTAATATTAATAATACTAATACTACTACTAATAATAATAAAAAGATTTATAATAATTTTTAATAAATAAAATAAATATTACAGAGTACATGTAATTTGAGAGAGATAGATCAATGAATGGAATTGTGAATTGAATCAAAACGCGTTCGAGACTTATAAGACATTTCTGGGACCCATTACTCCGAAATTTCGGATTGATAAAGGAAATGGGAACCGCAATTTGCGGCCTAACTCCACATACATGAACGTACGTCCAACTACTTATATATATATATTTATATATATATAAATATATATAGATTTTATAATATATTTAATTTATATAATTAATTAAATATTATATTATATTTACGTACATAGTTAACCTGTAATTTTAGTTCCAATGAGTCGTATGTTGTCACTCAACTTATGTACCACTTTCGGTTTTTCGAGCGCACTTTCGTACGTTTAGAAAACTAGCCTTTTGCGTTATGCGACGTGTACCTTTAGTAATAGTTTGATTTATTCATCAATAAATTACTTTGTAAAAATGTATCTTATAAAATTTGAGCATCGTGGTCATTTGCTTCTATAAATCAGTGACTCGTTGTTTACCAAAATATTTTATTTTAAATTAAGACATTTTATGACGAGGTTAATATATATATATATATATATATATATATATATATATATATATATATATATATATATATATATATATATATATATACATTTTTAGAAATCTAAATTTGTATCCAAAATCTTTCATCTAACAATATAACATTTAGTTTTTCAAAACTATTTATTTTTCAAAGTTTATTTTTATTTCATTTAGGAAAATAGTTTAGCGTGTAACGTTTTTCTTTTTAAGAATTTAAATACATGCAAGTATTAATCGTTTTTAAATATCAATTGCGTCACTAGGCGGGTGTTACTACCGTATACTTAATTTGAAAACATATATATTTAATGAACACGTTTTAAATACACGTTACAACCAATATTTCAACTTATGTTTGTTTATTCTAAGGCAGTTTAGATAAACAAGTCCTGTTATATGAAAAAGTGTTTTCGTACAGTTGAAAACTACATCAATTGATTACTATGGAATTCCATCGACAAACATATGGAACCAAATACTATATTGTAAAGTATTTATACATAATATTTCGTTAACGTTATCAAGTTATAATATATACGCGTATATATAATCTTTTACGTTCGTTTAATGGTTCGTGAATCATTGAAATTTGGTTGAGGTTAAATGAATGTATGAACATAGTTTAAAATCCTTGATATTTGATTTAACAAACTTTGCTTATCGTGTCGGAATAATATAAAGTTTAAATTTGGTCGGAAATTCCCGGGTCGTCACAGTACCTACCCGTTAAAGAAATTTCATCCCGAAATTTGATCGTGGTCGTCATGGCTAATCATAAAAATGTTTTTATGATGAATATGAGTTGGTATATAGAGTTTTATCTCTATAGATAAAATGATTCAATTACTTGAAGAGTACGAGTGAAGTTTTCTCAAAAAGTTTGGAATGAAAAATAGAGTTTCATCTTAACTTTCGACGTAGTATTGGTTGAATTCCGGAATTCAAGGGATTTAAAGAAAATCTTCAAAATCTAAAAGATTTGATTCTTCGGCGAATAAGAAAATTATGATACTCTAATTAAATGTGGAGATCTGCCTTAATTTCTCTATCAATTATTTCACTATAAATTAACTTCTTCCGTTCCATTATTTTTATCATTCCTATACTCAATTCCTAAATTCAAAAGATTATGAAAATGCTTAATACAGTTCTAATCCTTGTCCTTATCCTTACTATCGCAACAATTTTTTCTCCTTTTCCAACTTTCACCAGAGGAATCTGCTTATTTCTACTTTGCCCTTGGGGTTATAGTACTTATAGTTCTCCCGTGTCTTTATGTTGCGATAAACATTGATATACACGGTTTGTAATTTATGGGTTGTTATCGGGCTTTATATCTCCCCTTATATTTCAATGTCCCTATTTCTGTTCCATATAAACACTGTCATCCACAGTTAATACTCCCTCCTATTTGCTGCGATTTATACTCCAATTTCTATTTCGGAGCCTTGTCCCTCCGTTTCTTCTTCTTGCGATTAGACATCTCTTGTAATGGTCCAGAATTCGCAGATATAAGTTTTAGAATGAACATTGTTGATGTTCTAAGAAGGGAATGGTAATGGCACGATCTTGATTTGTTAAATTACCAGAATACCCTGGGAAAAATAGGACTATCAAGAAAAACATGTTCTTGATACGTTTATAGATTTAGACAGAATGTAAGAGTCGTGTAACATGGCACATGATGACGTTATGATCAGTGAATCATCACGTTCCATTTAGAAACTTAGCATGACTTACTGTAATATAATCACGTTGATCAAGTATCATTATATTATACTAACTCATGCTTCAGCTCCCAACACTACTTCAAAATCATTCATAGTTTAAACTCGAAGGTTTACAGAATATAGAAACTAACAGTTTCTTATATGATGTAACACTGATAGTGCGAAGAGATAAATGATTTCAGAAAAGAATATCTTCAGATATATCGATGATTTTTAAAATAAAGGTACGATGATATCTTAGAATTTTTGAATCAAGTTGTGATGAAGAAATTCATTCATAATTCAAACTCGAATTTTAAAGAAATTTAGAAACTAAAGTAGTTTCCTTTATGATGTAATATAGATAGCAGGAAGAGATAAATAATTTTGGACAAGAATCTTTATGAAAATATCCTCAGAAATATCGAAGATATTTATGATGATATTTTGGAATTTCTAAGTTTGAAGGTTGATGAAGAAAATTTGTCCACAAGAATTTAGAGTCAGGAGTAAGGTATTCGTTAATGACTTCAGTAGATACTGAATCATTTGGATTCTTTGAAGGCATATTTATTCTTTGTGATTTGTCTACAATCTCCTTCTTGGTTTGCTAAATCCGTTTTCCAGTTTTAACTTTTATGAGCTTTGCCAATCTACTATTCTTTATCATCAAACTTTCGACTGTTAAAGTTGTGTACAGTTTTTGCTGCTGTATTCAGCTTCTTCAGAATTTGAAGTATTGATTTGTAGACTGGGTGCTTTTCAGAATTTCAGAATGAAAGATCATAATTCTAAGAGATAAATGTTATATGTATACATATAACTGTTGATGTAGACATGCTGCGAGTTTTCAAGATACTGATTGCTAAATTCTGATGATTCATATGGCAATTCTCGTTACAAGATGCGAATGAGTAAATGATGGGATTTCGATAAATATAAAGATTTTTCGAAAAGTCAAAGATAATTGAAGTTGTTGGTAAGTTTATTGCTAATGTGGTGGAACATGAAAGGTTCCCCAGTAACGATGATGAAAGGGCAACGTACATATCAAGGTTATAATAAGGCTGTTTCGACTGAAGAATCGAAGTTGACTTGTTGGAGCTGTGACAAAATTAACAACTTTGGAAAAGAACTGCAAAGTTATTTTGGGTAATAATAACGCTAAAGAAAATTGTACAGCTACGTGTTAAACGTTTACTTAGTTTCCGAGAGTTTTTCAAGTGCATAACTATATGCATCAATCTTTTCTTTCGTAGATGAAGTGCGGTTGGTTCCTCCTCTCGATTAAGGTGTTTTTCAAAATGATGAAAGGTTTGAACGCAGAATGTAATCGTGATGATACAAATGGGGTTTAAAATGAAATCAAGTGGCAAACTTGAAGAATTGTTTAGTTTCATATGTTATAATCAATATTTTAATTCATTTTAATTGTCCAATGTTGGTCCTCGGTTGATAGTCTACAGTTAGAAATTCAATAATTCATATATAGTTTATAATATTTGAATTAAATTATACGTTTCGTGACCCGTGTACATGTCTCAGACTCGATCACAACTCAAAGTATATATATTATTGTAGAATCAACCTCAATCCTGTATAGCGAACTATAGCATTACAGCATATAGAGTGTCTATGGTTACTCCAAATAATATATATACATGCGTCGATATGATATGTCAAAACTTTGTATACGTGTCCCGGTATTTAAAGTGCGTAAAATAAATAACAGAAGTTAAATGACGATAAATAAAATTGCGAGAATATAAATTGCGATAATTAAATTGCGGTAAATAAAATGTAACCAGTTAGCTAGGAACAGTTAGCTATGAACAGTTAGCGTGGATTCTTAACAATATTTCAATTAGTTAATTCGTTTGTTTCTAACAAATTTTATTTTGTTCAATGTTTTCTTCATTATGCCACTTGTTAGATTCTGAGAAGTCAAAATCCAAAAATATGAAATTGAATAAAAATAGTTATTCTGTGGTGAACGGATTCGTATATCGATGAATGTAAATAGGATAGTAAATGACTGTTGAATCAGATTCGAGGAATGTACAGTGTAACTTACTAATGTGAAATCTAAATATTTCTCGGGTATCACCTACCCGTTAAAAAATTTTTACAATTAATATTTTGTACAAAAGAATTTTATTACAGTTTTCATGAAAATATATATGTGTATATTTTCTTCAGATGTAACATAGATTTAATGAGCTAATATTAAATTAGACTAATTTGATTTACGGTTGAAACTAGAATTGAATAATCCCTAAAACTTTAGAAATTACATAACTTTTACGGAGTATTTCTTCAATGTATTTGAAATTATGAATCAATACTTCATTATTTATTGATGCATGATGTTGGTGTTCGTGGAATCCTTGTGAACTTCGCAAGGTACGAATGATGTCATATGAAAAGTTTCGAGTACATCGATGATGAAAGTGTAAAATCAACATATATTTGAATAATACATTTGATTTATTATGAGATAGAATTCGTTGAATTTAAAACAGAGATTGTAGTTAACGATGGTTAAGTTTGCTGACAAAGGATGTAATCATAGCATATTAGTAATATGAATTAACCAAGTAGTTAAAATTCACACATAATAGCTTAGTACGGAAAGATTTATGATGGTTTCAAAATTTATATATATGTAAGATATAGATATAAATTCTTCGGAGGGCTTGAGTTAATTCTTCATAACTCATTGATACAATATTCTCGTTGTTGATTCGTAATGATGTCCACGGTGATTATTGAACTGACGGAGTTTGTGAAGTTTAGGTGCTGCTGATTCTGACGATGTTGACGGCACTGACTGTGCTGATGATGCTAACGGTACTGTTGATGTTGTTGGTAAAACAAGTCTAGCTTGTAAATCACGCGCCATTCTTGTCAAAATTTCTATTCTTCCTCCTATCATTTTGGTTCATTCATCCGATTTATGGTTAGGGCTAGAATAGATAATCTCTAAGACTTTAGAGATTACATAATTACCGCAGAACATTTCTCCAATGAAGTTATGAATCAATACTTCATCGTTTGTGGTTGTTGGTATTCCTTGGTATCTACAGGGCATAAGACGTCGTTTCTCGTGGGACAGATTGTGAAGTTGAGGTTTGCGATGCGGTTGTTGTTGGTGGTGGTAATGGTTATGCTGCTGGTGCTGCTGCTGGTGTTTGTAACCTTTGCACCATATTCTCCAAAGCCACTACCCGAGCGCGAAGCTCGTTGACTTCTTCTATCACACCGGGGTGATTGTCGGTTCGAACAAGCGGATAAATGAAATCTAGAATTTGATGTAGTATGTAGTCGTGACGAGACACTCTGGAAATGAGAGAGAAAATGGTGTTTCGGATAGTTTTGCCGGTAAGTGCTTCAGGTTCTTCGCCAAGAGGGCAATGTGGCGGATGAAAAGGATCACCTTCTTCTTGTCTCCAATGATTGAGGAGGCTACGAACCCATCCCCAATTCATCCAAAATAGATGATGACTGATTGGTTGATCCATTCCGGTCACACTGCTTTCGGAGCTTGAGTGAGATTCCATTTCGGATTTTGAGGGACTTGAACTAATGATGAATTCCATTCGTACGATTTGAATAAGGGATTGATTTTTGAATATTGGATGGTACTCTAACTATATAGAATATCTATATATATAGAGCAAAATGTTTCGTAGATTACGGCGGAATTTACGAGATATGTCAGGCAAAGTTTACAGTAATAGATACGATAAGATATGAATTTTTGTCTATACACTATTCATGCAATCAATGCAGCAAGACGTGTCTAGACTAAGTAGGAAATTTTCTAAGGGTGATAAGCAGATGATTTTCGACTAGACATGATAAGCAAAACTTTTGACATGTAGACACGGTCGAAGTCCAGACTCACTAATGCATCCTAACGACTTATTAGTTAGACACACTAATGCAGACCTGGTTCGCTAAGACCACCGCTCTGATACCAACTGAAAGGACCCGTTCATATACATTATAAACGATTCTCAATAGTTGATTACATCACGAGGTATTTGACCTCTATATGATACATTTTTCAAACATTTCATTCGTTTTTTAAAAGATAAACTCTCTTTACATCGAAAATTGACAAGCATGCATACCATTTCATAATATCCAACTATAAATGACCTAATCTGTCATTTACTTAATAATAATCTCTATTAAACTCAACGACTTGAATGCAACGTCTTTTGAAATATGTCATGAATGACTCCAAGTAATTATCTTTAAAATGAGCAAATGCACAGCGGAAGATTTCTTTAACACCTGAGAATAAACATGCTTTAAAGTGTCAACTAAAAGGTTGGTGAGTTCATTAGTTTATCATAATCATTCATTTTCATCATTTTAATAGACCACAAGAATTTCATTTCCAGTTCTCATAATATACGTCTCATGCATAGAGACAAAAATCATTCATATGGATTGAACACCTGGTAACCGACATTAACAAGATGCATATAGAATATCCCCATCATTCCGGGACACCCATCGGACATGATAATTTCGAAGTACTAAAGCATTCCAAATTCCAGAATGGGGCTTGTTGGGCCCGATAGATCTATCTTTAGGATTCGCGTCAATTAGGGGGTCTGTTCCCTAATTCTTAGGATACCAAGTTTAAAGGGGCATATTCGGCTTCGATCCATTCAACCATATAATGTAGTTTTAATTACTTGTGTCTATTTCGTAAAACAGTTATAAAAGTTGCGCATGTATTCTCAGCCCAAAAATGTAAAGGGTAAAAAGGCAAATGAAACTCACCATACTGTATTTCGTAGTAAAAATACATATAACGTCAATGAACAAGTGCAAGGTTGGCCTCGGATTCACGAACCTAAATTAAGTATATATATTTATATGTTGGTCAATATTTGTCTAACAAATTAAGTTATGTCATAGTGTACCACAATCCTAATGCTCGAGACTAATATGCAAAAGGTCAACAAAAGTCAATTTGACTCAAAATAATTTTCAAAATCTATACATGATTAATATATAGTTTAAATATCGTCGTTTTATATTTTTAAATATTTTTAAAAGATTTATTAAAGTAAATTATATAAATCATTTATTAATAAATAAAATTTTATATTAAAATTTATATAATAAAATATACTTTTATATATATTAAGTAATAAAATTCATAGAGTTCATTTAATATCATAAAGATAATATGATAGGTATTATTAAAGTAATTTTATTACATGTAGTAAAATATGTTTGTATCACATATTTATTTGATAAAATAATATCTATAATAATGGTAAGTAAAAGTTGTATTATTTTGTAATAATAATAATAATAATTATTATTCTATTAATAAAAATATCAATATTTATAATTACTAAAAATGATATTATGATAAAATGATAATTCTAATTATGATAACTTTAATATTTATGATATTTTTTAATATTAACTTTAAAATAATAATTCTATTTAAAATGATAATAATAATTATATTTTATAATAACAATGACATTTCTATTTAAATGATAATTTTTGTTAAAATGATAGTTTTAATACTAACGATACTTTTAATAATAATAGTAATGATAAAAATAATAAGAACGATAATTTTGTCTAAATCAATATCTTAGAATATTTTAATTTCATCATGATACTCATACTCATTATTTCCTAATCGTTTCGTTTAATAGCTTTTAATCGTCTTTTATATCGCATTAATAAAAATGATAATAATATTAGTCATAATAGTTAGATGATACTAATATCAATTTTTAATGATAATGATAATAATACTAATAATAATAATAATAATTATAATAACATTAATGATAATACTAATAACTATTTTAATGATAATAATAATAAAAATAATAATAATAATGATAATATTAATAATGATAATAATAATAATAATAATAACAATAAAAATTCTTGTAATTATTATACTTATATTAAAAATGATAATATTAATAATCATAATAATAATAATAATAATTAATAGATAAAAATAGTAACGACGATAATAACGACGATAGTAATAATAATCATTTTAACAACAATACTAAAATTCAGTTGACTATAATTTCTAATCTGTTCATCGAAACCATTCGATATCTAAAGGAAAAGTTCTTAATTTTTCGCTAGCTTTCCAATGACATGCATATCTTATACCTTATCTCAACCGCAGGTGTAACTAATTCAAGATTCAAGATAACCTATCTAAGGGCAATATCAAAAATACAAGCATGCATAATCCTATATTCTCGAGCACTAGTCAGGGATACACTATTAGTATGTAAAAATTTATTTACGAGTACTCACGTATCAATATTGAGATTCAATATTGCAGAAAAGGTACGTAGACGCAACGGAGATGATAAACACTAGATTGACCTCACGAGTATACCCATGAACATGCCCATCACCTCCATAGCTATAACCCATAATTTCTTTAGCCCTATCCTACTCGCAAAACTCATTTTGAAATGACTTGTTCATGACCTTGTTGTAATATTTTATGTATAATACTAATATTAATAATACTAATACTAATAATAATAATAATAAAAAGATTTATAATAATTTTTAATAAATAAAATAAATATTACGGAGTACATGTAATTTGAGAGAGATAGATCAATGAATGGAATTGTGAATTGAATCAAAACGCGTTCGAGACTTATAAGACATTTCTGGGACCCATTACTCCGAAATTTCGGATTGATAAAGGAAATGGGAACCGCAATTTGCGGCCTAACTCCACATACATGAACGTACGTCCAACTACTTTTATATATATATATATATATATATATATATATATATATATATATATATATATATATATATATAGATATATATATATATATAGATTTTATAATATATTTAATTTATATAATTAATTAAATATTATATTATATTTACGTACATAGTTAACCTGTAATTTTAGTTCCAATGAGTCGTATGTTGTCACTCGACTTATGTACCACTTTCGATTTTTCGAGCGCACTTTCGTACGTTTAGAAAACTAGCCTTTTGCGTTACGCGACGTGTACCTTTAGTAATAGTTTGATTTATTCATCAATAAATTACTTTGTAAAAATGTATCTTATAAAATTTGAGCGTCGTGGTCATTTGCTTCTATAAATCAGTGACTCGTTGTTTACCAAAATATTTTATTTTAAATTAAGACATTTTATGACGAGGTTAAAATATATATATATATATATATATATATATATATATATATATATATATATATATACACACATTTTTAGAAATCTAAATTTGTATCCAAAATCTTTCATCTAACAATATAACATTTAGTTTTTCAAAACTATTTATTTTTTAAAGTTTATTTTTATTTCATTTAGGAAAATAGTTTAGCGCGTAACGTTTTTCTTTTTAAGAATTTAAATAGATGCAAGTACTAATCGTTTTTAAATATCAATTGCGTCACTAGGCGGGTGTTACTACCGTATACTTAATTTGAAAACATATATATTTAATGAACACGTTTTAAATACACATTACAACCAATATTTCAACTTACGTTTGTTTATTCTAAGGCAATTTAGATAAACAAGTCCTGTTATATGAAAAAGTGTTTTCGTACAGTTGAAAACTACATCAATTGATTACTATGGAATTCCATCGACAAACATATGGAACCAAATACTATATTGTAAAGTATTTATACATAATATTTTGTTAACGTTATCAAGTTATAATATATACGCGTATATATAATCTTTTACGTTCGTTTAATGGTTCGTGAATCATTGAAATTTGGTCGAGGTTAAATGAATGTATGAACATAGTTTAAAATCCTTGATATTTGATTTAACAAACTTTGCTTATCGTGTCGGAATAATATAAAGTTTAAATTTGATCGGAAATTCCCGGGTCGTCACATATTTGACGCGACTAAAGCAAAAGTTGAAATTATTTGACGCGACTAAAGCAAAAGTTGAAATTATTTGACGCGACTAAAGCAAAAATCTGAAATTATGACAACTATATAAGGAACACTTATGCTGAATAGTTTTCATAACATTCATACCTTATATTGGTTTATAAGCATATAAGGAAAAAATATGTCAAGTGTTTCAGATTTTTCCACCGATCAGGTATAATATTTCATATAATGTCAACTTAAATCGTATTTTGTTATTAGATTCAAACTAAGTAACTTCTCAATTTCAGGTGTTTAATAATCGTGAAGAATTAAATGAATGGGTGAAAAAGATGGCACGTTTGCATAGTCAAGTTATAATCACCAAAAGATCAAAAACACAAAATGGTTACTTGGTCAAAATTGTATTTATGTGTGAGCGTGGCGGAGTGTACGAAAGTAAATCAACACCGAAAAAAGTACACCAAGTAAAAAAATAGACTGTAAATTTGAGATGGTAGCGAATTTTAAAAAAAAATGGTCTTTGGTCATTAAAGATGAAAAATTCGGTACATAATCATGAACGTATAATGTATATGGAAGGTCATGCTTATGCAACGCGATTGACTAATGATGAGCTTCGTTTAGTTGATGATATGGCAGGTAATTATGTAAAGCCTAGTGAAATACTTGCGACACTGAAGAAAAGGAATCCTGAAAATGTTTCTTCAAACATGACGGTGTATAATTTTCAGATGTTCTGACATACCTTCATGATGTATGGTTAAACAAATATGCTCACATGTTCGTATCAGTGGCGACTGATAAATCACTCAACTTTGAAAATTCAACCACTAATAGGGTTGAGAGTCAGCATGCAAAGGTGAAATCATATTTGGGTTCCTCGCAATCAAAATTGGATAGATTTGTGCCGATTATTGATAACGTCGTAAAGTCGCAAGTTCATATAATCAAAGAAAGCTTTGAGCGAAGCAGAATTTTTCGGTGGAAAAAATATGACCATCCAAGTTTCCAACTATTATGGAATTTGGTTTCCCTTGAGGCTATAAAAAAAATCTATGTTGAACTTGGTCGTCTCAACAGGCTTGAAGTAACAAGTGGGAATTGTGGCTGTCAGTTGAGGTCGTGTTTTGGGCTACCGTGTGAGCACGAACTTGCAAGTTATTTAAATGCAGGTATGTGTATTCCACTAGAGTCGATTGATAGTTTCTGGAAAATACTTTCTTTTCCTTCTTGCATATCAACGCACGATGAAAATTTTCATTTTGACCTTGATTTGGACATGCTATTTCATATTCAAGAACCTGTTGTTCATACTAATACGCGTGGGCGTCCAAGTTTGAAGATGCAAAAGCAAAAGGCATTACTGGATCATGAACCCGCTAGGCATAGTTCTTACGCACAAGATAGGTTTAATAAATCGGAACCTACCATACATAGTTCTTATGCACAAGACAGGTTCGATAGACCGGAACCTGGCAGACATAGTTCTTACGCACAAGACTGGTTCGATAGACCGGAACCTGCCAAACAAAGTTCTTATGCACAAGATTGGTTCGATAAACCAGAATGGAACCAAGAACCCGTCAGAGATAGTTCTTACGTACACCCGTCAATTTTCTCTGATCCGTTATTGAATGAAATTCCAGTTATGTTTCGACCCTACGTAACGAACATACACAATGTACGCGGTGACGGGAATTGCGGATTCAGATCAGTAGCTTCATCTCTTGGTCGCCATGAAAATTGTTGGTCGCAAATTAGAAGTGAGTTGCTAGAAGAAATAAGAATGCATCATGCAACATATGTTAATATTTTTGGTGAAGTTGAATTGAAACAAATTTATAATATAATTGATCTTCCACTAAATACTCCTGCAACTTCACATTATTGGATGATTTTGCCGCTAATGGGTTTCTTAATTGCTTCAAGGTACAATGTGGTTTTGTTGTTCTTGAGCAATGAACAAGATACGACATGTTTACCGCTTTGGTCCAGTCCACCCGTGGTACAACCACATTCTGTGTGTGTAATTGCTCGCGTACATGGTAATCACTTTGTAAAAGTCGATTTGGTAGGAGATTATCCGGTACCTCCAACTCATCCACAATGGAATTACTATAAAAATGACGCAGAATGGGAACGTCTTTATAAAAATCAACAAGATAGGTATCATCAACTTAGACGTTCCAATTTTAAATCTCCGTCTTTTGTAGCTCTTTCCGATTCCGATTAAAAAACTAATGTAATATTGTTTTATATTTAAGTAGAGTTGTCTATTTGTTACAATTTAATTAATATTTTAACAAAGAAATAAAGATAATATAAATGAAATATCTATAACTTAAAAAAAAAAAAAATGAAAAATAGTTAAATACGGTATATATAGTCCATTCTCCATTTACTTTTACAATAATAATAAATAAAAAAAGAAGTTGAAAACGACTTGTGAAATGAAAGCTTGAATTTGACTAGGTGCAGGAAGGGGAGTATACCCACACTTGGCCATAAAAATAATGAATTTTAATGATTCTAACCTATAAAATTACTGTATAAATTTTAAAAAAATATGAGGTACTACACATATTTTGTGGTTTTTTTTTTTTTAAAATTCATTTTACAAAATTAGTACTACTATTCTAGAATTGCCCTTGTATATGGGTTACTATGTTCATCAAATACATATTTAGTATGAGGGTACAATATTTAGTTTGACACGGTTTAAATCAAATACCGAAACGAAACAATATCGGAAAAATAAAATTGAATTTGAAAAATGGTTTTCGGATTGAGCAAAATCGAAACCGAATTTGAATTCAACATTATAAGCACTTCCACTTTTTATTTTTATAATTCTTCTTTCACATTTTTTACAACTTTTTTGTTCATTTCTATTAAATTTTTTTTTTCTATTTATTTCTCCACATACTTTTATCAATTAACAAAAGTATCCAAGTTATCTGGCTTTTAGTTAGTTTAATTATTGAAGATTAATTTATGGGGATTTAGTCTATAGAAGTGGATTATTGTCTTTTTGGTTTTGTTAGACTATTAACAATAAACTTTTGTAATTAGTACTCCGTAACAAATAGCTATGTACAATGGAATTCTGTTTGCCCGTCATACAGTTGCGAGTTTACATTAGGATCCGTGAGATTACGGGAGTCCACTAGTTTAAAATTTTTATGTAGAAAATAATGCGGAATTGGGGATCGATGGCTAAATAAAACCAGATAGATAATTAGTATTGGATATAACTCACCAATATAAATAGCAAAATATAATTGAATATTACACACCAAAAATATAATTGCCAAACAAAAACCAATCGTACACGATTGTTTCTTATTCTTCACGAATAACAAATAATATTCTATAAACTAACTTAAAACTAAAACATATGCTCCTATATATACATATTAACTAGATAACTAGATAATAGTAAACTAAATAATACTCCGTAACTAATTAATACTCGGTAGATAAATTCTATATATGCGACTATCACGTGAAAATAATACGGGAGTTCCAACTACTAATCTAGTAGTTATCTATTATTTATTTATTAGTTCTTATCAATTAATTATTTTGAACTTAGACTTCTACGTAAATTCAACTAATAGATATGGACGTAACTCCTGATGATTCTTTCGTTCCCACACCCACTCGCTTGACCAGTTCCAGATTACACAATCGGCCCATTACATTCCATTGGCCCAATAACATATAATGCTTCTTAGAAGCAAAACCCACATAGTCCAAACAATCAGTCACATTAATTGGGCCAGGCCCATGCGATCCATCCAAATCTGCATCATTCTCTCCTTCTTCGAAAAGACTCGTCCTCGAGTCTACAACTTTAACGACTGAAACATCTAGCCGATCCTCAAGAACTACGCGATTTTGTTTTAAATCGTTTTTCATAACAACATGAACATCTTCACAACAGAAAATTTTAACATCGTCATGGTACATGTTGATGTTGAATTCATTTATTTCAGTACCATCCTCAACCTCACTCATATTCTTCCTCGTCATCTTTCTCAGTGTCAGTATCGTAAATGGGTACGGTGTCCTCAACCACACAAGGATTGGGAACATATTCCATGTTAAAAACTTGATCAACCGAATCAACAAAGTCATCCGGTTGAACCTCTCCGGAAACTTCGAGATTTTCAAGCTTCATCTCTATATTACGCAAGAGATTTTTCATGTCTTCTAACTCTTGAATCTTGCGATTCAGTCTCTCGAACTCAGGTTGTTTAGCCATGCATGGAATCTGATACCACATAATGCGGAATTGGGGATCGATGGCTAAATAAAACCAGATAGATAGTGATTAAACCTTCACGGTTGCTAACAAAACCTTCATGGTTTCTTAACAAAATACAAAAAGCAAATAGCTTTCTTATTTCATGTGAATATTCATAAACAAAAACTGAGTTTCCCAACTAACCAACTAAAACTTAAATACTGGAAAATAACCTTCAAATTAGGAATTTAACAACTAGATAAGGTCTAAACTTGAATTTTAAAAAAATATAAAAACTAGATATGGTTATGAATGGATTTCTTTTGCATGCTTCCCATGTGTTAATTCTTGCTTCCAACCATGTGCACGGTGAAGGTTAAAAAAATACTTCCAATTCATACGGCCCAAAACCCAATTAATAATACAATAAGCCCCCTGGATCATACGGATATGCATCATTCTCCCCTTCTTCAAAAAGACTCGTCCTCGAGTCTATAACATTAATGACGGACATCCTCGGACATTGTTTAAAGCGAACAAGCACCATCTCAATTACATCAACACAATTCAGAATATATGTACCCTTTTCGATTACCAGATTGCTATGAACATGTGGCCCAACCGAGACACCCATGTTTCCTGTCTCCACCCCCACTTCAACGTCCTTTTCATCACTATGCAGAATATATTTTGGACTTCCACAAATGACGGACTCATCTTCCTGTTTTTGACAGGCATCCAAAATCGCCAAAGTGAGGCATCCAAATCTGCATCAGAAAATATTTTTAAATTTTATAGGACATCGCTAAATTTAATTATAGGACTCCATATATTTTTTCGAATTTATAATTTTTCCTTTAATTTGTATGAGACTCACTAAATTTAGAAGCTCGGACCACATATTTTTTTCGATTTTATAGTTTTTTGAAGGTAAATAAATACTAAAATAGTATTTAAATATAATTAGTACTGAATTTTTTTTAAGACTCCATTCAGTTCCAATCCTAAAATCGCCACTGCTGCCATAAAGCGCGAATCACCATCTCGTTATTATATATATTCAAGAATCGATCCCCTTGATCAAAGCTAATTAAAATGATTGTTTGCCTACTATTATATTTAAGACGTATTAGTGTATATTACAATTAAGGTTTTTTTAATGTGTGACCTGTATGTAATGGGGGATGATTCTCACACACACTTTTTTGATCCTCACACACCAATTGAGTATTATTAGAAGAGCAAAAAGTTAAAATAGGTGTGTAAGGATCAAAAAAGTGTGTGTGAGAATCATCTCCCGTATGTAATGTATCTTAAGATGTAATTAATTAAGTCAAAATATATTAAAATATTAATATTAAAAAAAATATATATTTATATTCTCTTATTAATTTAATCAAATATTTACTTTTATTTGCATAAACTAATTAAAAGTTTTAATATTTAAGAAAATTATACATTTATTAAATATATCTTTTTTGTTTCTCATTAATTTAATCTAATATATATATATATATATATATATATATATATATATATATATATATATATATATATATATATATATATATATATATATATATATATATATATATATATATATATATATATATATATATATATGCATTTATTAATTAAAATTCTTATAATCATAAATTATATATTTATTATGTAGAACTTAGACCATCTCCAACGCGGCGTCAGCAAGTCCCAGTGACGGTGGCGGTGATGATGCCGGCTGACGCCGCTAACGAGGCGTCATCGGTGACTGTATGCGAGCATTAACCAAGATAGTGACTGTAGGGAAGATGACGTTTGATTATATATTATCCAATCAAATTTTATCCCAAAAATATTTATATTATTAATATATCTTTTTTTCACTCAGACCAACTTTGAATCATATTTTACCATATCACTCATAATCTTTTTACTATACAATGAAAACTTGACATTCTCCACTAGGGATGGCCGCCACACCATGATATTTGACACTTCACATTCAGTATGTCAAAACGCGCACTATCTGACTCTATGTCAGCGTCACTAGACTTCACAGTTGAAAATGTTCTTAATATATGTCACTAGGTCGTGACATACCCTATTTATAATTATTCAATTAGTATTTGAACTTGCGGGCATAGCCCAACAGTTCTCCTCATATACTTTGTGTCATGGGATAGAGAGAGGCAAGGTTTCAAAATTCGCTATTCGGAGATTAATCGGTCTGGACTTGAAAAAGATTAATCGGCAATTCGGAGGTTAATCGGATTGCACTGTATACATTGAAATATTAAATTTTACAAATTATATGTGTAAATATAGAAGAAAAAAAAATCATAAATAAAAAAATAAACTTTAACATAATTGTATAAAATTGTTCATTTTGCTCCAAAACTTATAAAGTTCTAGTTTAAATTCATGTTAAAATGGTAACCATTTTTGACTTTGACCGATTTTGGTTATCAAATTCGATTTTGACCCATCAATTGACGTTGACCGTTTAATTAAACGAATTTTTGAAAATCGGAACAGATTGCTCTTAAAAATGATTAATCGGCGATTAATCGGGTTTTTTACCACACTGGAGAGAGGTCATGGGTTCGATCCTTAGGGATGACATGATTTTCTTTAAAACAATTGAACACCAATAATAGCGGTATATATTGACCCTATAGGGAGGTTTTACCGGATTCGTTCACGGACCTCTACCTAGGAACACTGCCCGAATGGATATGTTCCCGGGTACCGTCGATCGGGTTAAGGTTTCCTCCCGAACGTGTGTGATACGTGCAAATGATGATGGTCGTTGAAATAAATGATCTAGTGATGTCAAAAAATTCGCCGTTCAATAAAAAAAATTTATGCAATTAGTATTTATTTATAATATTCAATTAGTATTAATATTAACTACAATCGTTTGTTTAAGTTGAAATCGGAACTCAATATTAAAGAAACAAAGAACTTAGTGAATTAGATCTCAATCTCTCTCTCTCTATATATATATATATCTCTCATGGAACCTTCAAAGGTGTTGGAGATAACGTCTTATGCATTACAAACCTCTCAAGTAGTAAAAGCTACTGTTTCATGTATTAGTGGTAGTAAAGATGATCAAAGTGACGTCAACAATGGAGTGTCATTGACATGGAAAGACTTATGGGTTATGGTTCGGGATACAAAAACGGGTGGAAGTCGTTCGATACTTGAGGGCGTTACTGGTTATGCCAGGCCCGGAGAAATTTTAGCGCTCATGGGACCCGGCCCTCGGGCTCGGGCAAATCCACACTACTTGATGCCTTAGCTGGTACGTACAGTTATTATATTTACTTATGTAATATGTGTTGGAAGCTAAACTTGATTTTGGGCCATGTGTTTGGATTTGGGCTTGCAAGTATACAAGTGTATTATATCAAGATTATAGTCCATTATCTACAAATTTCAATTAATATGTAGTAAGTGTGTAGAATAATCATGTAAAATATCTAAGTCTAGAAAATACTTAGAAAATATCTAGATATTAGTAGATAATGAAGTATTCTAGACTACTCCATTGAGTAGTATAAATAGAGGGATTCACCTCTCATTTGTAATCAAGCAAATCAAGTAATAAACAAAGCCTTCAAGATCAATCAAACATCTAAATCATCAATCATCTCTTCTACAATTAATATATACATAGCCTCCTATTTCTAACAAATTGGTATCAAGAGCTTGGTTCGACAAGATGATGGCCAACAATGTCATCACATTTCCTCGCCTCACAAAGGATAATTATGATCGATGGAGCATCCAAATGAAGACCTTCCTAGGTGGACAAGACTTATGGGAGATTGTGGAGGAAGGCTATGAGGAACCTGCAGAAAAAGGTCCTCTCAGCAAGGAGAAAAAATTAATGAAGACGAACGATCAAAAGGCTCTTTCCATCATCCAACAAAGTGTAGATGATGGAGCTTTTGAGAAAATTGCAAGTGCAACCACCGCCAAGAAAGCATGGGAGATCTTGGAGAATTCTCACAAGGGAGTTGATAAGGTGAAAAAGGTTCGACTACAAACACTACGAGGTGAGTTCGAATCCTTAAATAAGAAAGACTCTGAATCAATTTTCGATTATTTTACAAGAGTCTTGGCGGTTGTCAATCAATTAAAGAGGAATGGTGAAACTTTAAGTGATGTAAGAGTCATTGAGAAAATTCTTAGATCATTAGATTCAAAATTCGACTATATAGTCGTAGCCATTGAAGAATCTAAAGATCTAGAATCAATGACTATCGATGAACTCATAGGTTCACTACAAGCCCATGAAGAGAGGTTTAATAAGAAAAGTAAAGAGCCTTTGGAGCAAGCTTTACAAGCAAAACTCTCTTTCAAGGAAGAAAACAGTGAAAAGACTCATCAAACGAGTCAACGAGGTCGTGGTCAAGTACGTGGCCGAGGACGAGGGCAAGGATATATCAAACGTGGAGATTATAGTTCTTACAAAAATGAAGAAAGAAGTCAAGATTTTCACTCGACAAGAGGTCGCGGGAGAGGCTACACAAGTAGAAGGCCAAGGTATGACAATTCTCAAACCAAATGTTATAATTGTCATAAATTTAGCCACTATGCTTCGGAATGCGAGAAGTCAAACAATTACGTGCAAGAAAAAGCATATTTTACACAAGAAGATACTGAAGCCGTGGAAAACACTTTGCTACTAGCATGCAAAGGTGATGACAACAGAGAATCAAATTTGTGGTATCTCGACACCGGTGCAAGCAACCACATGTGCGGTGACAAAAGCATGTTTGTGGAGTTAGACGAGGTAATAAGTGGAAATATCACCTTCGGTGATTCCTCTAAAGTCCCGGTTAAAGGCAAAGGTAAGATCCTCATCCGCTTGAAGAATGGAAGACATCAATTTATCTCCAACGTATATTATGTACCCAATATGAAGACAAATATACTGAGTGTTGGACAACTCTTAGAGAAAGGCTATGATATTCACATAATAAATCGTAGTCTTTCTATAAGAGATCAAAGAGGAGGTTTGATTGCTAAAGTGTCAATGTCCACGAATAGGATGTTTTTGCTAAACGTTCAACATGATATTCCAAGATGTTTAAAAGCATGTTTCAAAGATAATTCGTGGCTTTGGCACATGAGATACGGGCACTTAAATTTTGGAGGCTTAAAATTATTATCAAGTAAAGGAATGGTGAAGGGTTTGCCTCCAATTAATCATCCGGATCAAATATGTGAGGGATGCCTTCTCGGAAAGCACTTCTGAAACAGTTTTCCAATAGAGGCTTCTAGTAGAGCGAAGAAACCTCTAGAACTTATTCACACGGATGTGTGTGGACCCATCAGTCCACCATCTTTCGGTAAAAATAGATATTTTCTTCTATTCATTGATGATTTTAGTCGAAAGACATGGGTCTATTTTCTAAAAGAAAAGTCGGAAGCTTTTGGAATGTTCAAGAAGTTTAAAGCGTTTGTAGAGAATCAAAGTGGTCTCACCATAAAGGCGATGAGATCCGATCGTGGAGGAGAGTTCACATCTAAGGAATTCAAGGAATTTTGCGACAACAGTGGCTTACGACGTCCTCTAACTCTTCCGTATTCACCTCAACAAAATGGTGTTGCGGAAAGGAAGAATATGACCATTCTTGATATGGCCCGAAATATGTTAAAAAGCAAAAGGATGCCTAAGGAGTTTTGGGCTGAGGCAGTGGACTGTGCGATCTATCTTGCAAATCGCTCGCCCACTAGAAGCGTCAAGAACAAAACGCCCATTGAAGCTTGGAGTGGAAGGAAGCCTGACATCTCACACCTAAGAGTGTTCGGAAGTGTGACATATGCTCATGTGTCAGACCAGAAGAGGACGAAGCTTGATGATAAAAGCGAGAAGCTTATATTCGTGGGCTATGACTCAAGTTCGAAGGGTTACAAGCTATACAATCCCAAGACCAGTAAATTAATCTCAAGTCGAGATGTGGTGTTCGATGAAGAAGCAACATGGGATTGGAATGTTCCCGAAGAGGATAACTATGATTTTCTCCCATATCCATTCGAGAGTACTATAAGGAATGAAGAATATCTAGAAGTTCAAGAACCTTCTAGTACACCATCTCCGCACTATCCACGTACTCCAACCACTACACCTAATGAAGTGACACCAACATCAGGAGGAGAATCAAGTAGGCTACAACATCACACAAGGAGCATTGAGGAGTTGTACGAGGTAACACAGCCTATAGAGGATCTAACATTGTTCTGCCTTCTTGCCGATTGTGAGCAAATAAGCTATGAAGACGCAACAAAAAGTCAAAAGTGGAAACATGCCACGGACGAGGAGATTCAAGCAATCCAGAGGAATGATACGTGGGATCTTGCTACTCTACCAAGAGGGCATAAGGCGATTGGTGTAAAGTGGATGTACAAGGCCAAGAAGAATTTCAAAGGTGAAGTCGAAAGATACAAGGCAAGGTTGGTGGCGAAGGGATATAGTCAACGAGCCGGCATAGAGTATGACGAGGTATTTGCTCCCGTCGCTCGTCTAGAAACTATAAGATTAATAATCTCACTTGCGGCTCAGCATAATTGGAAGATTTATCAAATGAATGTCAAATCCGCGTTCCTTAATGGCCACTTAGAAGAAGAAGTCTATATAGAACAACCTTTGGGATACATCGTGAAAGGCCAAGAGAATAAGGTGCTGAAATTGAAAAGGGCCTTATATGGATTGAAGCAAGCGCCTCGAGCATGGAATAGCAGGATAGACAAGTATTTCCAACAGAATGGCTTTACAAAATGCCCACATGAGCATGCTCTCTATACCAAAGTAAGCAAGGAAGGAGATGTTATGATTGTATGCCTATATGTGGATGACTTGATATTCACTGGTAGTAATCCCAAAATGTTCGAGGAGTTCAAGAAAGCAATGGTTCGGGAGTTCGAGATGACCGACATTGGACTTATGGCTTACTATCTTGGGATCGAGGTGAAACAAAAGAAAGGAGGAATATTTATATCCCAAGAAGGTTATGCGAAGGAGGTGCTGAAAAAGTTTAAGATGAATAATTGCAAGTCAATGAACACACCGGTGGATTGCAATCTCAAATTATCAAAAGATGATGAAGGACACTTGGTTGATCCAACACAATACAAGAGTTTGGTTGGAAGTCTGAGGTACCTAACCTGCACAAGGCCTGATATTCTCTACGGAGTTGGACTAGTAAGTCGATATATGGAAGCACCTACAATAAACCACTTGAAGGCAGCCAAGAGGATACTACGCTACATCAAAGGTACGATTGACTATGGTCTATTTTATTCGCCTTCTAATCACTTCAAGCTAGTTGGATACAGTGATAGTGATTGGGCTGGAGACATAGATGATCGTAAGAGTACGAGTGATTTCGTGTTCTATATGGGAGACACGACGTTCACATGGAGCTCGAAGAAGCAACCCATTGTGACTCTGTCAACGTGTGAAGCCGAGTTTGTTGCAGCAACATCGTGCACCTGTCATGCAATATGGCTCAGGAAGTTACTAAATGAGCTTAAGTTTTTTCAAAAGGAAGCTACATAGATATATGTGGATAACAAGTCTGCGATTGCTCTAGCAAAGAATCCAGTCTTCCATGATCGAAGCAAACACATCGATACGAAATACCATTACATCAGGGAGTGTGTTGCAAATAAAGTACGCGAAGTCATATGACCAAGTTGCTGATATTTTCACAAAGCCTCTAAAACACGAGACGCTTCAGAGATTACGGAATATGCTCGGAGTGACGAAATCAAGTTTAAAGGGGGCTGTTGGAAGCTAAACTTGATTTTGGGCCATGTGTTTGAATTTGGGCTTGCAAGTATACAAGTGTATTATATCAAGATTATAGTCCATTATCTAGAAATTTCAAGTAATATGTAGTAAGTGTGTAGAATAATCATGTAAAATATCTAAGTCTAGAAAATACTTAGAAAATATCTAGATATTAGTAGATAATGAAGTATTCTAGACTACTCCATTGAGTAGTATAAATGGAGGGATTCACCTCTCATTTGTAATCAAGCAAATCAAGTAATAAACAAAGCCTTCAAGATCAATCAAACATCTAAATCATCAATCCTCTCCTCTACAATTAATATATACATAGCCTCCTATTTCTAACAATATGTATATGTCATTACAGTCTACAACTGATTATATCGAAGGTACAAAATATTGAAGCTCGGTTAATATACAAGTGCAAAACTATTTTAAAAGTTTACTTCTAAAAGACTACTTGAAAACCAAATCCAAAAATCATATACTACATAACCTGACTTTGATCATCTCCTAATAACTTTCTTCTGGACCCGAACCTTTGTTGGTTTTAAACGGATCGTATATTTATATGATGGGTGATGATATTTACAGCAATGTTTTTGATAAATTCACTCGCTTTATGCATTAACTTATAATGTCAATGTATAATGGGAGTGTATTTATCATAAAACATTGTTGGATATATCACTACCCTTATATGATAATGATAGAGTGACTCAAAAAAAGATAGACAGAACTGCAATTAAAATTGCCTTTTCAGGTAATAGAAAATTACAATGAATTAAAACTGATATTGATCATCTGTTGGAGCTACTTCTTCTATAACATCTACTGCATATGTTACTAAAATAGGGGG
This sequence comes from Rutidosis leptorrhynchoides, assembly GCF_046630445.1. Lineage (NCBI taxonomy): Eukaryota > Viridiplantae > Streptophyta > Magnoliopsida > Asterales > Asteraceae > Rutidosis > Rutidosis leptorrhynchoides. The sequence continues at coordinate 655,884,977 of NC_092333.1, read as the reverse complement.
GAGATTGAAAATTAAAGATAGTGGGAGAAGACACCGTGTCCATGTTGACTTCGTTCGATTAGCTGCGTGAAAATAGGAACTAATTAATTTTAACATGCAAAACGTTCTTTCAGCTGCTACTGGGCCACTTAAAATGACTGATTTGGTTGGACTGGGTCAAATTGGGCTATTAAAATATCTCACCCAGACCAACCCTAATTCCAGTTTAAACTCACAGCCTTCCCATATAATAGCCACCACTACAATTGGTGGTTACAGCCTTTGTAAATATTAACCTTAATCTTACACCTTTCCAGAAATTAACCTATTTCTTAAATGACATCTCTACAATTATTTCTCAACTATATTAACATTTCTATTATTCATAGACCTAGAAATTCTAAATTCTAAATTAAAACACCAAAAAAGACTAAAGCTAACATATGAGTAAGACGACTGATCAGACGTGATAAGGTTGTCGGATAAAGGCGTATTATAGAAGGTTGTGTGAAGGTAGCTCTCACCATAAAACAATGATATGTATTTTGTAGGGTCGTTTTAGGCCCAGCAGAATATATTACATATAAGCCCATTCGTTTCATAGTATTTTAAAACCAATTAGTGTTAGAGGCAGTCCCTACGCTTATAAGCATACATTTATTTCTTCCCATATCTGACGTGGGACTTTGGTTTGCACCCTTTAACTGATTATCTTCAACGATTGCCCCATTAATCGGTTTGTTCATGTACCCCGTTCATCACACATGTAACATTTAAGACGGTTGTTTTCCGAACACGTTCAACTCTTGACTCTTCTTGGACCACCGACCTCTTTCCCGGTCACGTCCACAGTCATCTCGGTTTGAACCTCTGCTGCCACAATAATTACACTCATGTGTCTTCTTCCTTTAGAGTGTGCCACTTGGCGCCGTCCACATATCTGGGTTACAAACGTAGCTCTGATAACATTTGTAGGAAAAAACTTAGTACTCAATTACCACAAATCATATGAATGATTAGTAATATGAAAGAATAAGTTAAAGGTTTTGGAGCAATTTTCATTTGTTTTATTTCACTGAAAACTCACGTAGATAAGGAAAAGGAATTAACAACAATAACAAAATATAAACTTTCTAAAAGATAGCTCAAATCCAGATTTTTATCTCCATGATCTGATTTATGCTCCATATTGCTTCTTAACGGTCACAATGTGCAGACTGACATTCTCCCCCTTAATTTTGTAGTACATCCTTTAGAACTTCAATTCCCAGGATAGTTCTCATCTCCTTGAATTTTACTCGTGGAAGTACTTATGTTAACATATGAGCCTTTTGTTTATCACCACTAACGTGCTCAACTTAGATAAGTTTCTCTTCTACACACTCTCGAATAAAACGGAACCTCATATCAATGCGTTCACTGCTTCCATGCATTAGCTGACCTGTTGTCGACTAAAAGCTTCACACAATCAGCCTTCGAGTTAGTTAAGTCTACGAGAAAATTCCTCAGCCACATAGCGTGACACGCAGCTGTAGCAGCAGCCATAAATTATACTTCACATGATGAGAGTGCTACATTTCTTTATTTAGTTTAGCACCAAGTAATCAGATTTCCAGGTAAATGCCATACTGGTTGTCCCCTTCCCATCAATGAGATCCATGCCATGGCTACTATCACCATAACCAAGATTGTCCCCATATCCACCTCTTCGATACGTTAAGCCATAACAAACTATACCCTTAACGTATCCTAAGATTTGGTTGACAACCCTGAAATGACTTTCTTTTGTCGCTTCCATGAACCTACTCATGACGCCTACTGGGTAGCTTAAAATCAGGCCTGGTATGAACAGGGTAACGAAGGCTCCAAACAATGCTCCTATATTTCTTTGCATCCACTACTTGGAGGATGAGGGCACGTGCCGATTTACTCTTCTCATCGACCTTCCGTCCTTTAATTGATTCAATGGATTCCCATAACTCTTGGGTATCCATTATATTATTGCTTCCATCCGAATGGTCCATGTTGTATAATCTGTTGGCGTAAGCAGGGACATTGTAGTGATGCTTCAACGCTTTCTTTTGTTGCAAAACTCGTTGAAATCGCCATTGGTCCTGTGTCGTATCTTGGGTATTCTTTTGGAAAACCGATTATCTCCAACATATTTCATTGGATAATACTTTATAATCAATATTGATCTTCAGTTAATCATAAAGTCAAAATTGTCTGTTTTTCTCTGTGCAACAAAACTTTTTCATTTTGACTAATTCTTGATATTTAGGGAGAGTCAACTCCAAAACAAGGCAAAGTGGTGATATTTTCGTATATGGATTGAAGAAAACCTTAGCATATGGAACGTCGGTATGATTTCAATGAACAAAACTACAAAATGTGCTAAATCATTTCGCATGGTGTCGAATATAAACTCTGACATTCGAAAACCTTATGTGCATATATAGGCTTATGTTACTCAAGATGAGACAATCCTCACAGCACTTACTGTCCGAAAAAGCGTCTACTATTCTGCACAACTCCAACTACCAGACTCTATGTCAAAAACCGAGAAGAAAGAGAGAGCTGAAATGACTATAAAAGAGATGGGCCTTCAAGATTCCATGGAAACTAGAACCAGGGGGGTGGGGAACTAAAGGCCTAAGTGGAGGCCAAAAGAGACGAGTTAGCATCTGTATCGAGATCCTAACTCATCCTAAACTTCTCTTCCTTGATGAACCAACAAGCGGCCTTGATAGTGCTGCTTCATACTACGTAATGAGTCGAATCGCAAAGATCGATCAACATGAAGAAAGGACCATCATTGCATCGATTCATCAGCCTTATAGTGAAGTGTTTGCGCTTTTTACTAATCTTTGTCTTCTTTCTTCTGGAAAACAGTTTATTTTTGGGGACACTAAATCCGCGAATGAGGTAATTAATCCTTATAATCTAGCCTTGTTCCTTAAAATAGGCTAATGTATGCACTTCTTTTAGCGCAGTTTTTTGCGATGAACGGCTTCCCTTGCCCCAGTTTCCATAATCCATCTGATCACTTTCTTAGAACAATCAACAAGGATTTCGATGAGGTCTGTTCTTTAGCGAAAATGTACTAATTTCGATGAGGTCTGTTCTTTAGCGAAAATGTACTAATTTAATTTGTGTATATGATAATAATACTAATACATTAATTAGGATCTTTTGACTCATATATGATTCAAACATTTAACTATTGAAATTCATAAGGATATTGAATATTGAACAAGGTTCACCCATGAGGAGGCCTAGAGAGGAAGTGATTAATACTTTAGTAGATTCATACAACTCATCTACTACCTTCCAAGAAGTTAGCAGTAGAATTGCAGAAATATTCCAGAGCCATAAGGTCAGATAAAATATTTATTTATGTTATCAATATATGACCTCTAGTTATATCTGAATTGAATAAAAGGGCTTCTGGCCTAGTGGTATCAAAGGAACTTATGAATTTGTGAGTTCGAGACATGCAGTGAACAAAAAGGGTGTGTGTGTTTGCTATTAAAAAAAAATTATTGCTGAATTGAGTGATCGGATAACTGTAAAATGAATAATTTATTTTTGTAAATCGATTTTATCAGGGAGGTTAGAGGGAAACACTCGAGGAAAAGAAAACCCATACTCGTTTCTCAACTCAATGTCTTGTACTCATGAGGCGATCTTTTGTGAACATGCATCACAATGTTGGCTACTACTGGCTGCGGCTTGGTATCTATCTGGCATTGTCATTCGGTCTCGGAACAATCTCCTATGATGTCAAACTAGTTACACATCAGTTCTGGTGAAAACACTACACTCATAACAAATATTCTCAAACAGTCAATCATGCATAAAAATATAATCATAACGCGCGTCCTTTACTTGGATCAGGCTAGAAGTTCGATGTTGATGTTTGTGTCCACATTCTTTACATTTATGGCCATCAGTGGGTTCCCATCGTTTGTGGAGGACATGAAAGCGTTCGAACATGAAAGATTAAACGGACATTATTCGATTGGGGCTTTTGTTATAGCCAACACATTATCTTCCACGCCATACTTATTACTAATATCCGTGATTCCAGGGGCAATAGCGTATTACATGACCAGACTACATGAAGGTTTAGATCACTTCGTGTACTACACAATAATGATCTTTTCTTGTATGATGCTAATCGATAGCCTGATGATGATTATCGCAAGTTTAGTACCCAATTATTTAATGGGAATTATTGTAGGTTCGGGAATTCAAGCCTTAATGGCTTTAAGCGGTAGGTATCAGCAGCCTTTCTCTACCCTATTAAATCCATGTTCTTCTTTTAAACATACGATCTTCATCTGCCTTTTCACAAAACACAATCAATCACCATGTCTGATACTCCAAAAATTCACCCAGCAATCACAGTTAATAACATTAAAAATTTCATACCTATTACTCTCAAAATGGATAAAAGCCAATATGCCTTCTGGTTCGGTTTATTTCAGATTCACTGCAAAGCATATGATGTCTTGGATCACATCATCCCACCCACCACTGATTCATCATCTACGAACACTCAAACAACTCCTCCAACCCAAACTGCTTCTTGGGAATGACTTGATGCTATCGTTCTCCAATGGATTTATGGGACTATTTCCCAAGATCTTCTTCGTACTGTGTTCAAAACTGATTCAACTGCTAGTCAAGCGTGGGATCGATTAAAGGGTATTTTTCAAGACAATAAAAATTCACGTGCTGTTTACCTGCAGCATCAATTTACCAACACCCGTCTTGAAAATTTTCCTGATGCTTCATCATATTGTCAAGAACTTAAAATTCTCGCTGATCAAATAGGCTCAGTCGGCCCGGCGATTGAAGAAGACCGATTAGTGTTGCCACTTGTTACGGACCTCAACGACAGCTATGCCTCCACCGCCGCAACAGCCCTTGTTTCTTCAACCGGAAATTCATCTCAACAACAACCTAATAATTCTTTAAATCGATCTGTTAACAATCGTGGTGGTCGTGGTTATTATCGGCGTAATAAGGGCAGGAATGCCTCTGGTAATCGAGGAAGAGGACGAACATCGGGTCAGTTTCACCCGGTTTATAATTCGGGTTCTTCTCATCCGGTTTTTAATTCAAGCAGCTCCTCTAATGGACCATGGGGTTATGCACCTTGGGCCTACAGCAATAACAATTGGGACTTGCCCCCATATCCTTTTCCAACTTATGCTTGGGCTCGTCCACCAACCAGCCTGGTCTAGTGGGCCCACGGCCCAATGCTAATTCTGCTAATTATGCCTCATCTGTTTCATCGCAACCTACTGATATTGAAGCAGCCATGCATACCATGAGTCTAAACCCACCTGACGAGAATTGGTATTTAGACACGGGCGCTACATCTCACTTGAAGAACAACCAAGGTAAATTTATGTTTTATTATCCGACATATTGCTCAAAACGTATTATTGTAGGTGATGGAAATGGTTTGCCAATTCAAGGATATGGTCATACTCTCATTCCTTCTTACTCTACTCGTCCACTACACTTAAACAATATTCTTTATTCCCCGCATTTAATTAAAAATTTAATCTGTGTTCGTCGTCTTTCTATTGACAATAATATTTTTATTGAATTTGATCCGTTTAGTTTTAATGTGAATGATTTTCCGAAGGGAACCCTAATAATGCAATGCAATAGCACCGGTGACCTTTACCCGTTTCATCCTTCATTGATGCAAGCTGTCTCATCTCATTCAGCGCTTTCAGTTTCGTCTTCAAATTTATGGCATCAACGTCTAGGTCATCAAAGTGTTGATATTTTTCGTTCTCTTAGCAATAAAAATTACATTCCTTGTAATCCTAGCAATAAAAATACTATTCGTCAAGCTTGTATTTTTGGCAAACATGTGCGTTTACCTTTTTATACATCGTCTAATATTACTCATGCTCCATTTGATATTATTCATAGCCATTTATGGACCTCACCAATTATTAGCAATGGTAGTCATCGTTATTACATGCTTCTACTTGATGACAAAACAAACTTTCTTTGGACATTTCCACTTTCACATAAATCACAAGTCTTTACTATCTTTGCTAATTTTCATACCTTAGTAAAAACACAATTCGGTATAAATATAAAATCTTTTCAATGTGACACTGGAACCGAATATAACAACACCAAATTTCATCAATTTTGCACCGACAATGGCATGATATTTCGATTCTCGTGTCCTTACACTTCATCTCAAAATGATAAAGCCGAAAGAAAAATAAGAGCAATTAATAATATAATTCGCACTATTCTATCTCAATCTTGTGTCCCTCCCAACTTTTGGCCTCACGCCCTTCAACACGCCACTTACTTACTAATTCTACCAAATAAACTCCTTAACAACCTATCTCCAACACAACTCTTATATCACCGCACCCCTACTTATGACCACCTCCGTGTCTTCAGTTATCTTTGCTACCCACTCATTCCCTCCACGAAAATTCACAAACTTCAACCTCGATCCACTCCATGCGTTTTCCTTGGTTTTCCTACCAATCATCGTGGCTATAAATGTTACGATGTCTTAACTAAGAAAGTCATTATATCCCGTCATGTAATATTCGATGAACAATCTTTTCCTTTCTCGTCTACTACCACAAATAACTCTACTTCATATACATCCTTCACTGACTCTTTCAATCCTATTTTTTATACACCACATGCGCATATCAATCCCATTACTCAGTGCACACCACATACCACTACTTTAGATTCAAATGGGCCATCTAGTCCAACTCCCTCCATGCAACCTTCTATCTCACGTTCACCAATTGATTCTATACCAACTCATTCACCTACTGACAATTCTCATGCTACCTCAATTAATATTCCTTCATCTTCCACTGCTACAAATAATACTACTCCCATTCCTACTGTTAATACTACTACTCAACCTACTGTTAATATTCCTACTTCATCTAACCCTTTTAATTCACCTACTGTTAATACTACTCAACCTACCCGCACCATGACAACTCGTAGTATGCAAGGTATTTATAAACCACGTGTCCCGTTCAATCTTTCCGTATCCACTTCACATCTTTCCCCACTCCCTTCAAATCCGAAACAAGCTTTGGCCGATCCTAATTGGTACCATGCCATGACCGACGAATACAAAGCACTTGTTGATAATAAAACATGGATTCTAGTACCTCGGGAACCACATATGCATGTCATTCGCTCTATGTGGATTTATAAACATAAATTTCGTTCTAATAGTTCTTTTGAGCGATACAAAGCTCGTTTGGTTGGTGATGGCAGGTCGCAACAATTAGAAGTAGATTGTACGGAGACTTTTAGTCCGGTTGTTAAGCTGGCGACGATTTGACTTGTTCTTTCACTCGCACTTGCACACTCGTGGCAAATACGACAACTAGATGTCAAAATTACTTTACGTGGACGACATTATTCTTGTTACATCTTCAGACGAGCTACGTGCCAATATTATGAACCATTTATCGGCTGAATTTGCCATGAAGGATCTCGGGTTCTTAAGTGATTTTTTGGGTACATCTGTACAACAAACACCAAATGGTTTATTCTTAAACCAATCTAAATATGCAAAAGAAATAATTGCCCGTGCATACATGACTTCGAGTAAGTCCACCAACACTCCAGTCGACGCAAAATCTAAATTAAGTTCTCATCTTGGTAATCCATATTCTGACCCGTCTCGTTATAGAAGTTTGACAGGTGCTGTTAAAAATAAAGTTAATAAGCAATCTTAACTTGTTTTATTCTTTCTTAACTTAGTCTGGTTAGTGCAGGACTTGTGTTGATAAGAACAAAGGACTGCTGTTGATATTATACAAAAGGTTTGGTGTCTAAAGTATGAAAGGATTTTACTTGCTGCCTAAGTTGTGCTGTTATTGATAAATTCAAGACTAGAAGGGCTAGAGTGAAACTTTGTTTCTGGAAATATATAAATAGAGATGGATGCCGTTGCTGATTGATAACTTTTCCAGATCTATTCAATCTCTCTCTCTCTCACTCGTTTATGTGCAGAAAACCCTAATTTGTATTCATAGTTTATCTCTGATTTTACATCTTGTAATCTCAGATTGATTCTTATTTGTAACAACACTTGTGTGTTGATTATTGTTTAATTCTCAGATTGTAATTGTTGGTGTTTCTCAGATTGAAGATTTTTTGGTGATTGTTCTTGATTAATGATTGAATCTGTGTTATTCTTCTTTGATTCATAGTTTTGTACATGGTATCAGAGCTATTGATTCATTGTTGATTCGGTTTGTTGATCCAGACGACGGTATCTTCATCTTTGGTGTTAGGGTTTGTTTCTGGTTATCATCTTAGATCTATATCTAAGATTCATCAAATCTGTGCGGGTTCGATTACGGATTGTGGTTTCTTGGAATTAATTCCTAATTTAAAAAAAATTAGGGTTTGAATTCTAGATCTGCTAAAGAAGGGTCTTCTTTCTTCCGCTGTCTTATCTGCTCGATCTTTGTCTTCAAAGGGGAGTCTCGTGTTTATTCGTGTTTTCATCCCTTTTTTAGACCAAAACACTGTGCCCAACTCTTGATCTGAATCCTTGAGATTCATGAAAACCTGATCAAGCACAGTTGTTTTTTGACCTATATTTTTTATGTTTTTTCTTTTGTACTAATCTTGCAGGGTGCTTGACTAGTAGTCAATTGCTGGAGATTTGTAAGTGTTCTTTTCTCTTACAGGTGTCTGACAAGCTTTTGATTGCTGTGTTTGTGCTTCTTGATTCTTGTTTCTTGTGTTTGCTTTTCGTGCTTATTTGTGTCTACTTGTCTTTGTGTTATTCTTGTTGTTATTTGTGACTACTGTTATTATGGCTGATTCTGATGATACTTTGATTAGCAAATTGGATTTTGGAAATCCATTATATTTGCATCCCAGTGACATTAGTAGTACTCCTCTGGTGAGTATGAAGTTGTTAGGTACAGAAAACTATAGAGTCTGGGCATCTGCTATGACTCTTGCTCTTGAAACAAAGAACAAATCTGGTTTCATAGATAAGACTTGTAAGAAGTCTGAGTCTAATTCTGTTTTAGCAAAGCAATGGGATAGATGTAATGCTGTTGTGTTATCTTGGATACTTGGTTCTGTGTCTGAGGAAGTCTATTTGGGTCATGTTTTTTCTAAAATTGCTTCAGATGTTTGGATAGAATTAAAAGAGACTTATGATAAAGTGGATGGGTCTGTTGTTTTTAACTTGCATAAAAAAATTAATTCACTAAATCAAAATGGTCTGTCTTTGTCTGAATATTATCATAAAATGAATTCATATTGGAAACAATATGAAGCTATGGTTCATTTACCTAAGTGTACTTGTGAAGCTGCTAAAGAACATTATGATCATGTGCAAATGACTCAATTATGGCAATTTTTAATGGGGTTAGATGATTCATATCAACAAGTTAGGAGTAATCTTTTAGTCATGGATCCTTTACCCACTGTTAAAACTGCTTATGCTACATTGTCAAGGGAAGAGTCTCATAGGAACTCAATCCAAAATTCTGTAAAAACTCAGGCATCTGCATTTATGGCTAAGCCTAATAATAATCAGTCTAACTCTACTCCTAGTGCAAGTAGCAATGCTACAAATTTTACTAGGAATAACAGAGGACCTAATCCAAACCTTAAGTGCACTAAATGTAATAAACTTGGTCATACCATTGATAGGTGTTTTGAGCTTATTGGTTATCCTCCTAGTTTTAATAGAAGGAATTCTAAAAACACTACTTCCACTTGGACTAATAATTCTGGTAACAAGTCTTTTTCTAGCAATTCTGTTGTGTCAGAAGCTTCAACTTCTCAAATCAATTTTCCATTTACTGAGGAACAAGTATCAAGGCTTATGTCTTTAATAAGTAATGACAGTTCAAATGGTGGTTTAAAGTCTAACATGGCAGGTATGCAAAGTAATTTTGTTAAAACTTCTTGGATCATAGACTCTGGGGCTAATCAACACTATATAACAAATTCTAAAAATCTTAAAAACATTGTTGATATTTCTGATTTAAATCTTATTGTTGAACATCCAAATGGAACAAAAGCTAACATTCAACAAATTGGTGATTATGTTTTAAGTTCTTATATAACTTTGTTTGATGTGCTGGTTGTTCCTGAGTATATGGTTAATCTCATGTCTGTTTATAGAGTTGCTAGAGGTAATAAAAAATTTTTGGGTTTTGATGAACAATATTGTTACATTCAGGACTTACCCAGCAAGGGGGTAATGGGAAAGACACTTGGGATTGGTAATGTGGAAGGTGGATTATATGTTCTTGATGATAAAACTATTTTTGGTAATTCTGCTTCTTGTAACAATATTAATTCTTGTTATTTGTCTAAACATACTTGGCATAATAGGTTAGGACACCCTACAGATTCTGTTCTTCAAATTTTAAAAAATGATTTAGGTTACAGTAATGATTTAGAGGTTCCTTGTGATATTTGTCATAAGGCTAAACAAACCAGGGAACCTTTTCCATTAAGTGAACATAAATCTTTAAGTATTGGTGATCTTATTCATTTAGATTTATGGGGTCCATATAAAATAACAAGTAGAGATGGCTATAGATTTTTCTTAACCATTGTTGATGATTATTCAAGGGCAGTTTGGGTTTATTTGTTAAAACATAAGTATGAAGCTAGTGAGAATATTGTTGATTTCTTTAAAATGTTCAAAACTCAATTTGGTAAAAATATTAAAGTTGTTAGAAGTGATAATGGAACTGAGTTTGTTAACAACTTTCTGAATGATTTTTTCAAAAACAATGGTGTTATTCATCAAACTTCTATTGCTTATACACCTCAACAAAATGGTATTGTTGAGAGAAAACATAGGCATTTACTAAATGTTTCTAGGGCACTTTTGTTTCAAGGGGGAGTTCCTCTTAGTTTGTGGTCTTATTGTGTTCTTACTGCTGTTCATCTTATTAATAGAACCCCTTCTTCTGTATTAAAAGGTAAAACACCTTATGAAATGATGTATGGTTTTGCTCCTAAGTTGGATTATTTGAGGGTGTTTGGTTGTCTTTCTTTTGCTACTAAACTTAATAATTCTGATAAGTTTAGTACTAGATCTGAAAAGTGTGTTTTCATTGGTTACTCTAATACTCAAAAAGGTTACAGACTGTATAGTCTTGATTCAAAGGCCATTTTTTATTCTAGGGATGTGAAATTTTATGAAAATGTTTTTCCTTTTAAAATGTCTTCTCAAAAAGATAGTGATGATTTACAAGATGTTACTCACTTAAACTTTTTTGATACAGATTCTGCTATTGGAGGAGGATTGTCTCATATACCCAATGATGATAATGTCCCTTCTGATATAAGTGATGGTACAGTCAACCCTAATCTTGGTAGCACTAGTGTTGATACTACATCTAATGATACTACATCTGGTGATACTACACCATGTAGCTCCACTAGAGTAACCAGTTTAGGGGATGATAGTGCAACACTTGATGAATCCTTGGTCCATAGTGACACAAGTGATAATTATAATAACTCTGAGGGTGACCCTGTTACTGTAGAACCTGAGTTTGAACCCAGGAGGTCTACAAGACAATCCTTCCTTCCTAAAAGATTTGATGACTATGTCTTAAATAGCAATTTAAGATATGGTATAGAAAAATACTTAAATTATTCACACCTTTCATCTGACAACTTGTGTTTTATTACATCTTTGAATAAAACCTTTGAACCAAAGACTTATAGTCAAGCTTGTGTTGATCCTAGATGGGTTGATGCTATGAACTCTGAGATGGAAGCATTAAATAGAAATCAAACATGGGTTATTACTGATCTACCTCCTGATAGGACACCTATTAGAAATAAATGGGTATATAAAATTAAATACAAGGCTAATGGTGAGGTAGAAAGGTATAAAGCTAGGTTAGTTGCTAAGGGGTTTAGTCAAACTGAGGGAATAGATTATAAAGAGACCTTCTCTCCTGTTGTTAAGATGGCTACTGTTAGATGTGTTATTACTGTTGCTATTCATAACAACTGGACTCTTTTCCAAATGGACATTAATAATGCTTTTTTATATGGTGAATTAGAAGAGGAAGTTTATATGTCTCTACCTCAGGGTTATTTTAACAAAGATGAAACAAAAGTGTGTAAACTTATTAAATCTCTTTATGGTTTGAAACAAGCACCAAGAAAATGGAATGAAAAATTGTGCAAATGCTTGTTTGATATTGGTTTTAAACAGTCTAAATGTGATTATTCTTTGTTTACTTTGAGTAAAGGTGATGTCTTTCTTGTGTTACTTGTTTATGTTGATGACATTGTGTTAACTGGTAATTCTGAAACTGAAATTAATTCTGTTAAAGCTTTGTTAAATTCTAAATTTCTTATTAAGGATCTTGGTAAACTAAGATTTTTTCTTGGAATTGAGGTTGTTGATACAAGTCATGGTTTATGTTTAACACAAAGGAAATATTGCATTGAATTATTACAAGAGTTTGGATTATTAAGTGCTAAACCTAATAATACTCCCATTGATGTTAATGTGTCTGCATATAGAGATAGTAATTCTGAAAATTTGTTAAAAGATATCTCTGTCTATCAAAGAATTGTTGGCAAACTTATTTATATTACTGTAACAAGGCCAGACATAAGTTTTGCTGTACATGTTCTTAGTCAGTTCATGCATTCTCCTTCTACATCTCATCTTAAACTTGCATTCAGAGTATTAAGATATTTGAAGAAGAATCCAGGTAAAGGTATTCATTTTACCAAAGGTATGCATCTTAAACTATCTGCATATGTAGACTCTGACTGGGGGAAAAATTTGTTGGCCAGAAAATCTATAACAGGTTTCTGTGTTTTTCTGGGAAACTGTTTGATTAATTGGAAAAGTAAAAAGCAACCAACAGTTTCTAGATCTTCTGCTGAAGCAGAATATAGAGCTATGGCTGCTTTGACCACTGAACTTATCTGGATTGTTAATCTGTTGACTGAATTGAAACTAACTAAGCTTTTACCTGTTGAAATGAATTGTGATAATATGCCTGCAATTCAAATTGCTGCCAATCCTGTGTATCATGAAAAAACTAAACATTTTGATATAGATTGGCATATTGTAAGAGATAAGGTTAGTAGTGGTTTTCTAAAAACTTCAAAGATAGATTCTAATGAAAATTTGTCTGACATTTTTACTAAAGGTCTTTCTTCCAGTCAACATGATTTTTTAAGTTCAAGGTTACATTTATTTGATCCATTTACAAGTTAAGATTGTGGGGGTGTGTTAAAAATAAAGTTAATAAGCAATCTTAACTTGTTTTATTCTTTCTTAACTTAGTCTGGTTAGTGCAGGACTTGTGTTGATAAGAACAAAGGACTGCTGTTGATATTATACAAAAGGTTTGGTGTCTAAAGTATGAAAGGATTTTACTTGCTGCCTAAGTTGTGCTGTTATTGATAAATTCAAGACTAGAAGGGCTAGAATGAAACTTTGTTTCTGGAAATATATAAATAGAGATGGATGCCGTTGTTGATTGATAACTTTTCCAGATCTATTCAATCTCTCTCTCTCTCACTCGTTTATGTGCAGAAAACCCTAATTTGTATTCATAGTTTATCTCTGATTTTACATCTTGTAATCTCAGATTGATTCTTATTTGTAACAACACTTGTGTGTTGATTATTGTTTAATTCTCAGATTGTAATTGTTGGTGTTTCTCAGATTGAAGATTTTTTGGTGATTGTTCTTGATTAATGATTGAATCTGTGTTATTCTTCTTTGATTCATAGTTTTGTACAGGTGCTCTACAATATCTAACTTTTACAAGACCCGACATCTCGTACTCCGTTCAACAAGTATGTCTACACATGCACAATCCTCATGATACTCATATGGTAGCACTAAAAAGGATATTCGTTATGTTCAAGGGACAATTGATTATGGGATACACATGCATAAATCTGACACAACTTCACTAATATCCTACACGGACGCGGATTGGGCCGGTTGTCCTGACACTCGTAGATCAACATCCGGATATCGTGTCTATCTTGGTGACAACTTAATCTCTTGGTCCTCTAAAAGACAACCCACTATTTCATGATCTAGTACCGAAGCCGAGTACAGGGGTGTCGCTAATGTGGTCTCGGAATCGTGTTGGCTTCGCAACTTATTACTTGAACTTCATCACCCTCTACACAAAGCCACCATAGTTTATTGTGACAATGTGAGTAGTATCTATCTTGCAAGCAATCCGATACAACACCAACGGACAAAACACATTGAGTTAGACATTCACTTTGTGCGAGAAAAGATAGCTCGTGGTCAAGTTCGTATTCTTCATGTCCCGTCACGGTACCAAATTGCGGACATATTCACTAAAGGACTACCACGGCTACTATTTGATGACTTTCGTTCCAGTCTCAACGTCCGTCCACCTCCCGATTCGACTGCGGAACCCTATTAGTCACGTATGTGTATTATTAGTATAGTGTACAAGTAACTAGTATGACTTAGTATAAGTCAAATATACAGAAAATATTGTATTCAAAATAGGAGATATACCTTCCATATTTATCTGTAGGTTAGTTACGGATCAACTTGTATAAATTGTATATGTGAATGAATGTACGGCAATCAAGCCTTTCCTATTATCTTTCACCTACGTCGCATTTCATAAGTATGCGTATCAAGGATTGTATAAGAATGAGTTTGAAGGAGAAGACTGAAGAGGATACATATTACGAAGGAGGGGTGTGAAAAATCTTATATGGAGATTATATCTTAAGAGAGAAATGGCAAGTTGAAATGGGTTACTCAAAGTGGGTTGATTTGGGATCATATTAGGAATGGTGGTGTTTTGTAGAATTTTGTTTTGGATTATAGTCATGATTAATGAAAAGGTCAAATCTGGTTTGAAGGGTTTGACTTTGCTTAAAACCAAGAAGCATACTGAGCAAGTTATGGTGAATCCTATTGCTACACCTTCCCAAAATTACAAGTAATAATTAAGTACTCCGTATATGATAATTAGTAGTAGTAGACTTATGTAGTTATGTAACTAATTTTCAAATTGGATTTGTATCACTTTCAATTGCATTTGTTATTGTAATATAAGTATTCAGGATACTTGAATAGGTTGGTTAATTAATCTTGTACAAGTACTAGTACTAATGTATAAAACTAAATGATACGAATCGGCCAGAGGTTTAGTATATAACGGTTAATATAAATATTGTAACATTCGAAAGTTGACTAGGTACATGTTTGGGACCTCAATTTCAGTCTCAGTCTTCTGATATGGGCTAATATTCTGGTAGAGCCCGACTACAAATATGGGTTAATGTGGTCTTTATTAAACGTACCTTTTTAATTCTTCCACTAGAAAAGCCACTAGCATCTTAAAAACCTAATGTACTCATGAATTTAACTATGGCAATGGACCAAGTATAAATCAACTAATTCAGTGATATCATATTTACATTTATATTCATTTAGTTTTTTAATCCATATTAATATATGTATTCATTCATTTAATTTAAATTCGTCTATTCAAATCCATACTAGTTAGATTAAAAGGATTAATATATATTCATCCATATCCATATCAATTTGTTCTACTTGCTATAATAAAAACCAGTGTTCTTCACATATGATCAAATGTTACAGTTCTTAATAGTTTATACAACTGAAAGTCACATTTCTTACTAATTTTTACAACCAAAAATCAATATATAGTTCTTTAAGTTTTCAAAAAGTTCAATTGCTCGTTGTTCACTTTATTAGTTACATTGGAATCGCATTTAAATCTCAAAAGTTGCAGGTCTTATAGACAAGCTTCATAGAAATAAATGTACGTAGTATATAATTTATTTTGGATAACCTTGTAAAAGACTTTTAATTGCAAACTTTCATTGTATTTTATATGTTCGACGGATAGAGAGATTGCTTCCTCCCCGAGGAAGCAATCTCTCTATCCGTCGAACATAGAGAGGGAGGACTTTTCCCACTCTTGGAGTGTTTCACTCGGGGTGAAGAAACGACTTTTCTTTATTCTAGGTTGGAGGAAGGACTGTCTACGTCTCACCTTCCCCATACTCCACACATGTGGAATTAAGTATTGATGTTGTTGTTGATAACTTTTTTTAAAGGCTTGACATAAATAAATTCTAGTAAAACCAACTCTAATGAAATGAATTAGAAAAAATTATAAACGAAAATATTTATTATTAGAGAAACTAAAAAGATAGAATAAAGATAAATATATTGAATAGAATAATATATATAATTAATAATACAAATTCTAGTGATATATCTATGCAAGGGAAATAATTCATGTGAAGCTGATTTTTTTTTTGAGGGAAAGAGGAAGTAACATTATTTATAGGTAATGTTATTATTTCATAATATACGTAAAAAAATAACTTTTACAAAAAAAAAATATCAAATCTATAATAAAAATAACATTACTTATGCTGAATATTTCGATGAATAAAATCTAATATTTTCGAAAACATTGCATGTAATAAATGTTATTGATTTTTTTCTTCAGAAAACATTACATTTAATGAATGTTATTGATTTTGTTGAAAACGTTAACATTTTTACTGTTAAATGATATTATTTTTTTATGAATATTGATATTTTTAGAGAAATTAAAAATTTCAGATGAATTTTCTCAAATTTTGCTTAAGGAATAACATTATATGCATGTAATTTATTAATTCTATTCTTCCCAAAATTTACTTCACTGTTGTTTAGACCATATATATATATATATATATATATATATATATATATATATATATATATATATATATATATATATATATATATATATATATATGGCAGGTTCAAACGATGTGACGACCCAGAAATTTCTGACCAAATTTAAACTTTATCTTTAAATGATTTAATGTTTTTGACACGATAAGCAAAGTCTGTAATGTTAAGTCTCAAGTTTTGGAACTATATTTATGTAATCAATTATTCTTTGACTGTTCTCGAAGATTCACGAACAATATATATATATATATATATATATATATATATATATATATATATATATATATATATATATATATATATATATATATATATATATATTTGATTTCAAGTTATTTAGTAAACGATAGTAACATTCGATTATTGATTCGATTGATATTTAGATAAGTTAACTAAAACGCTTAAGATGAACCAGTAAAACACTAATTTGCTACAGTATTTTTGAATTGCTACAGTACCCGAAAAGCTACAGTGTTTTCGAAAATCACTATTTGCTACAGCAAAAAACTTTGCTACAGTAACTTTGCTACAGTAAAACAGTATTTCAAAATGAAAATGTATATATGTATATGTATATACTACGAGACGATGATTTATAGAAGCAAATAACCAAAACACTTAATTGATTAAAGCTACACTTCGAGTGACATAGTTTATCAATGATTAAGTTTAATTTTTGATAAAGGTACACGTCGCGTAACGAAAAGTACTAGTTTTCTAAGCGTACGAAAATGCATTCGAGAAACCGGAAGCTGGACATAAGTCGAATGTAAACGTACAAGACATTGGAACCAAGATTACAAGTTAACTATGCACGAGAATATAATATAATATATAATTAATTAATTAAAATTATATATATTATATTAATCTAATATTATGTCGACGAGGAAAATAAAAAAAATCATGTGAGCTGGAAAAGGACCCCATGCGATCGCATGGGAATCCCTCTACCAAGCCATGCAATCGCATGGCACATGGATACAGCAAAAGTCCTATAAATGCTCCAGTTTTTGCCGAATGTTTTACACTCTTTCAATATCCCTGCTCTCTCTATATATAATTATATTATTATTATTATTATTATTATTATTATTATTATTATTATTATTATTATTATTATTATTATTATTATTATTATTATTATTATAGTCCGGAGTATTATTAATTAGTATTATACATAAAATACTACGACGAGGTCATGAGCATGTCACTTTCAAAACAAGTTTTCAAACGGGTTTAAGCTAAGGAAACTATGGGTTATAGCTATGGAGATTATGGGTAATGTTCATGGGTATTATTCGCAAGTCTAACCTAGTGTTTATCATCTCCGTTGCGTCTACGTACTTTCCTGCAATATTGAATCACAATATTGATACGCGAGCATTCATATCTTATCTTTTATATATTAATAGTTTATACATGTCTAGTGCTCGAGTATATATGTTTATGCATGCTAGTATGCTAAATTTCGTCGTTAAACAGTTTATGATGAATCACGAATTAAATACATATATTACTAATAAAAGGTATATGATATGCGTGTTTTTGGAAAGCTGGCGAAAAATCAATAACTTTTCATTTAGATATCGAATGATTTCGATGAACGAATTAAAAGATATGATCAACTGAATTATGATTGACGTTAATTGAAATTGCTTTTGAATCTGCAATTAATATTTAAACAACTTGTTTATAAGATTGATAAATTTGAATTTTTAAATATTACCAGCGGAGTAAATGAATTCTTATATAAGGCACGTCTCGTTTTGTTGAACAATTGTCAAAATTGATTGTTTTATCATATTTTAAAGCCTTATAAAAACTATAGTTTAATTTTACAAAAATTAGGAAACTATGTGAAATGTTAAAATGTTTCGATTGCCATGATCATTCAACTATTGTATTGAATCAGATTGACTTTTTGAAATGACTTTTGATAACTTTTGTATGTCGATCTCGAGCATTAGGATTGTGATACACTATGACCTGAGCTAGCTTGATAGACAATTATTGACCAACATATATTCTCTAGGTTGAGATCTACGGTTATTTGGTATTCCAAGTTTCGGTCACATTTCGGTGAACGACTTTATGTGCTGCTAAGGTGAGTTTCATTTGCTCCCTTTTTAATTGTTTTTGCAATATATATTTTTGCGCTGAGAATACATGCACTTTAGTTTAAACGCAATGGATACAAGTACATACTAAATTCTACACCGAGTTTGAACCGAAAATCCCTTAGCTTTGGTAACTAGTAATTGCCGGTTATAAGAACTGGTGGCGCGAATAGTGGTATATGGATCCATATGGCTTGACATCCCCGTTTGTTCCAGGTATAGAAACCCTAGCCTGAACTATAAAACAGACGTATGCTATTTGAAGTTAGTACATGTTGGTTTGCGTGTTGATATTGCTATAAATATACATATACTTCGTCGCAATATCAATCCAATATGTTATGATTTTTATGTGTATTCGAGTAGTTTTTGGTTTGTAATTGGTTAAAATGTCCAAAGCGTCGAATGAAATGTTATTATAGATTTTTAATGATATAAAGATCAAAATGAAGATAAAATGAAGATTTCTAATGAGCAACAAAAGAGTACAACATCGCGCCTCAAGACTACAAGTTAAAATGATCAAAGTCACGAAATCTGCGCGCCTGTACGAAAAAAATCATAACTAAATCATACTGACTCGAAAAAAGGCGAATCAGGTGTCCAGACGTCCGTAACTCAAAGCTCTACAACTTTCATGAAGAAATCTTACATGGAACGTGTACCAATCTACACAAAACGTGTACTTTTTTGACCAGATCTAGATTCCAAGTTCACATGGACGACTGCTTTATGGGTTTTATATTGCTACTTTTTCATTTACAACATAAAGGATGTCAGCATACAGATCACAAATTATTACAACTACTACTGAGTCTAATTTAAATACGGAGATATAAAACATGGGACGGTTGGCTTGTGATTATAAAATAAATTCTTAATCAAATTGCAGACTTGCTTTACAGTAAACTATGATTTATATAATAGAAAAGTAGATCAAGTGAGATGGAAGACTACTACTACTTTGCTATATAAAAATACGGAGGAAAATGAAGACCGGGAGATACATACTCCGTAGGACATTTTAGGACAGTATGTAGTTAGATAGAACAATACACAACAAAATTATAGCTACACTGTCCATTTCAAGTTCTAAATTTACTCCGTATTAGTTATTTCCAATTTATGTTCCGTCTCAATTTTAATTTCAAGTGTAATAGGATAGTTTCAATATTGTACGGGTATTATTGTTCGTGTGCATGGGTGCTGTCATTTCCATTTCTACCGTTTGCAGTTAATAAATTAAAGCTTTGTTCGTAAGTTTGTTACTTTCATTTTTATTATTGTTATTTATTATTATGTTTATGTTTATGTATTTATATTTTTACTCCCGTCCTATTATTATGATTAGCTAGTTTACTCCCGTGTGTTTGCTTAGATGTAGAACCCCTCGATTATGGATTGTTATCATTCAGAACATTAAAATGTAACTTTAATTATTTTTAATATTGTGCCTAGCCAAAAGAACCATTGTTATATAATTAGATATTTAATCTTTATCACTTAATTTGTTAGATATAAATAGCGAAGGTTATTTCTATTAATATAGATTAAGCTTTAACACTAAAAGTGGTTTAGACGAACTTATGGATAAATTATTAACACTAATTTAGAAATAGGATTCGATGGTTTGGGTAATATCATTAGATATATAATCGTGAAATTGTGAAAAGGGAAACCGTTACGATTTAAGTTTTGGCGAAAGTCAAAACTAGACTAGGTCTCAATTTAAATAATCGGGGTATAGTTGGACTCGCTAAAATAAGATTTAATGAAAGTTAGATTGAATTTTAGTTAGTTAAGATTTTATATAAATTCAAAAGAAAAATATATAAAGTAAACATTATAAGAATCACAATTGTTATTTTAGTCATTTTAGATATTGTGTTCAATCAAAAGATCCATTATTATGTAAACTTAATACTTAATCCCCGTCACATAGTTTATTGAATCATTTAGCGAAAGTTAAATTGGTAACATATAAAATATGCTTCAAACACTATTTTGTGATCTAGACAAAACGTACAATTATATTCCTGACAAAAATATAAGAATACGGATTTGGTGATTGGATGATATTTATGTTTACATAGTTGTGAAATTATAAGACGGGAAACCATTATAAGTTAGGTTTTAATGAAAGTTAAAACTAGGTTGAATCACAATTCGAATGATCGGGTATAGTTTGCTTTGTTAAGACGTGATTAGCGAAAGTTAAGTTGAATCTTAGTAAATCAAGACTTTATGAAATCGAGAGGTTATCACAAAGTTATATACTATATAATATTGTAATCGGACTTAACAACAATCCATAGTATATTGATTATGAATTGTCTATGATTCATATCAACGAGGGGAACGAAATCTAAGTAAATACACTTTCTTATATTTATTTATTGTAATTTTTATTATTATTTTAGTTAATTATATTCAAAATCAAAACCAACTAAAACCCCATTTTCTAGTATAATTAATTGTCATTAAATTCTTGAATACTTCTCCCTGTGGAACGAACTTGACTTGCCAGTATCTATTGCTGCACGATCGGGACCAGTTGCCTATAGTGTGATAATATTTATTAGCTAGTTTAGTTGTAAAATTTAAAGTTCGGTTTTATCACATCAACTTTTTGGCGCCGCTGCCGGGGAGCGGTTTTGTTTAAAAGATTTTAATAGACTTTTAGTTATTCGATCCTTTCGTGGGAAGTTATTTTCACGAAAGTTACCTGCTTTATTTTTGTTTTTGTTTGTTTTGTTTTTCTTTTGTGGTGTGATTGCAGCTAGGTTACAGGTATAATATGGCTGGGTATGATTATATGATTTCGGAAGACATGTATGATGTCCAAAAATCGGGTAAATCATCGGTTTTCATGGGTATGAATGATGATTGGTATATGGGTTCTTCGGAAGCTAGGGTTGAACCAAGAGGTGTTTGTGAGACTTATGGAGGTTACTATATGCCTGAGGAGTGTGATGATAATCTTATGTATCATTGTGACCCCATGGACCAACCATGGGATTATTATGAAGATGGTAACTTATCCTGGAATTCATCTCAACAACACTTTCAAGTTCAACAAGAAGAGGAGAGTCAGTCGAATTTGAAAAATATAATTTTAGACTTCATGAGAAACGAGACTGAACGGAGCCAAAATTTGCAAGAAACACTAGCGGGCCAACAAGAATCCATTGAGCGTTTACAAAGGACCATGAGCAGTCTACTCCGGCAAATTGAAGAAAGGGAGCCGGACACTTTTTCGGCTAATTCACTAGCTGATTCGAGGGGTAATACGCAGATACCCTAGGTGGAGAGTGTTGAGCTTACCATTATAATACCACCTGCCACCCTAGTTATGTCCACATTTGAAATGCCTAAGTCGGATATTGATGAAGAAGAATCCAGGGATACAATTTTGTATTCATGGGATATTGATAATGATGAAGTTTTTATTCCGGAGATTGAAGTGGTGGAATCATCCGAAATTGTAGAGGGTGACGAACTTGATATAAAGGAACCACTTGAGGAATCTCCTCCTCATATGGATTCTATATATCCTTACGAGTTTAGTAGATGGAAAACGGTGTATGAAGATCCATTTGGACAAGATCCACCTGAAAGAGTAAACTTTTTACTGCAAGCCACACTTAGAGAAGAGTTGTACGTTGACTCTCGGGTTAAGTCATCCTTTTTTGGTCAACTGAAAAATGAATTATATGATATATTATATACCACCCGAGGTGTAAATGAATGGCTCACTCTTCTGATTCGTGGAACTTTCTCCATTGATTTTACATGTCGTCCGATAAATATAGAAAAATTTGACCCCGCTAGGCAAAAAAATTATGGGGTCGAGTCGAGAAAACGACTCATTAAAAATCATGTTTGATTTGTGTTTTTCTTCAAGTGTTTGAAAAAAAAAAAATCAATAAGTTAAAAAAAAATTAAAAAAATTTGTGTGCTTAAAATTTTTTTTTATTTTATTTTTTTTTAAAAAAGTGTGATTTATATATATATATATATATATTAAATTTTGATCTTTTTAAATAAATGAATTTATAAATTTAATTATATAAAAAGTCAAAAAAAAAGTGTGTTTATTTTTATTATTGTTTCTCAAAAATTTTAAAAATTTTAACTTTTTTTTTAATACATTAGTTTTAAAAATTGAATTTTAAAATTTATGAACAGATAAAGATCAGGTATAAACAACCGAACTTTCCGTTATAAGAAATATAAATTTTATAAATGATATTTTAAAATTTTAATTAGTTACTAAGTTGGAAAAAAATAATTGTGTTTTTATTTTATTATATTTTTATTTGTTTATATATATACAAAAATTTTAAGTGTAGGGTAAAATTTTTGGTACTATTGAAGTACAGCTCCATCTTTTTTGTGATTAACATGATTGTCGACAGGTACTTACGATGATGATGCATTCAACACAAAGAAACACCAAATTTATATTGTAATAAAAGGATTGGATATGTTCATACGATAAGCATTTTACGATCTCCAATTTATAACCAAGGAAGTTCTAACTACCTTTACACTTTTTGTCCTCTTAAATTTATACATTTTATCTGATTTTATGTAATGAGGGCATTACATAATCTTAAGTGTGGGGTGGGGATATAAATTCTCGAGAACTTAGAACTTGGTCATTTTTACGAACAATTTTGAAAATTTTTAAACAAATATACATAAGTTATTTGATTAAAACATATAAAAACAAAATCAAGTATAACGAAATTTATAAACCCATATTTTTAGAACCATTTATCACATGTTTCTATGAAGTTTATTGCAGATGTCATTGCTTTGGAATGTGTAAACCTGAGTATCCATTTAATGCAAGTAATAAAGGATTAATCAAGTCCATCCTTAAAGGAAGTAAAGTCTTCCAAATGTCATTTTACTTGGTATAGCATACTTCCTAAACTATATCATTTCATACTAATATCATATCACGATATAAAAGTACCGTGGGAAGAGAAAGTCTTGAACTTTCAAACCCGAAAATAAACTTGGTAGGGTAAATCCAAGTCGCTATCCAGTACAAGACCGATTACGGTGCATAAGCTAGAGCAGGATCTATCCTACGCGATAGCTTAGTCTTCACAGTTTTAACCCTTGAATTGAAATGTACAAATTGTCATAAAAGACCGATAGAAATATCGCGTCAGGGGGCGCCCGGTTAAGAGTTCCATGATACTACAATCATGGGGGCGGATAGCTTGCTAATCGCCGACTGAGACTTCGGTTTTCAGTTACCCTCAACCGGAATTTGAGGTTAAAATCGGAAAACATGTCTAGTGTAAAAACTAGCATGACATTTTAAAAAATCATAAAACGTTTTCACAAGGTCCAATTTTCCCTAAGGATTCAAATTTTTAACTTTTCGTGAGACTTTAATCACGAAATTTCAACTTCGTTTCTGTTGCCAGAATTTCATTTCGTGTGGTGTGTGTGATCCAATAAAAATCATGTGGTATTTTCAAGTCGTTTCATAAAGCGTGTGTTTTCGTTTCGTGTGACGTGTGTGTGTGATGAATGATTGATATGGAAAAATATGTAGTATTCCGAGTCTATTAAAAAGATGTTATTGCTTGAGGACAACCAACGTTCAAGTGTGAGGTAATTTGATATTGCTATAAATATACATATACTTCGTCGCAATATCAATCCAAAATGTTATGATTTTTATGTGTATTCGAGTAGTTTTCGGTTTGTAATTGGTTAAAATATCCAAAGCGTCGAATGAAATGTTATTATGGATTTTCAATGATATAAAGATCAAAATGAAGATAAAATGAAGATTTCTAATGAGCAACAAAAGAGTACAACATCGCGCCTCAAGACTACAAGTTAAAATGATCGAATTCACGAAATCTGCGCGCCTGTACAAAAAAAATCATAACTAAATCATACTAACTCGAAAAAAGGCAAATCAGGTGTCCAGACGTCCGTAACTCAAAGCTCTACAACTTTCATGAAGACATCTTATGCGGAACGTGTACCAATCTACGCGAAACATGTACTTTTTGGACCAGATCTAGATTCCAAGTTCACATGGACGGCTGCTTTATGGGTTTTATATTGCTACTTTTTCATTTACACCATAAAGGATGTCAGCATACAGATCACAAATTATTACAACTACTACCAAGTCTAATTTAAATACGGAGATATAAAACATGGGACGGTTAGCTTGTGATTATAAAATAAATTCTTAATCAAATTGCAGACTTGCTTTACAGTAAACTATGATTTATATAATAGAAAAGTAGATCAAGTGAGATGGAAGACTACTACTACTTTGCTATATAAAAATACGGAGGAAAATGAAGACCGGGAGATACATACTCCGTAGGACATTTTAGGACAGTAGGTAGTAAGATAGAACAATACACAACAAAATTATAGCTACACTGTCCATTTCAAGTTCTAAATTTACTCCGTATTAGTTATTTCCAATTTATGTTCCGTCTCAATGTTAATTTCAAGTGTAATAGGATAGTTTCAATATTGTACGGGTATTATTGTTCGTGTGCATGGGTGCTGTTATTTCCATTTCTACCATTTGCAGTTAATAAATTGAAGCTTTGTTCGTAAGTTTGTTACTTTCATTTTTATTATTATTATTTATTATTATGTTTATGTTTATGTATTTATATTTTTACTCCCGTCCTATTATTATGATTAGCTAGTTTACTCCCGTGTGTTTGCTTAGATGTAGAACCCCTCGATTATGGATTGTTACCATTCAGGACATTAAAATGTAACTTTAATTATTTTTAATATTGTGCCTAGCCAAAAGAACCATTGTTATATAATTAGATATTTAATCCTTATCACTTAATTTGTTAGATATAAATAGCGAAGGTTATTTCTATTAATATAGATTAAGCTTTAACACTAAAAGTGGTTTATACGAACTTATGGATAAATTATTAACACTAATTTAGAAATAGGATTCGGTGATTTGGGTAATATCATTAGATATATAATCGTGAAATTGTGAAAAGGGAAACCGTTACGATTTAAGTTTTGGCGAAAGTCAAAACTAGACTAGGTCTCAATTTAAATAATCGGGGTATAGTTGGACTCGCTAAAATAAGATTTAATGAAAGTTAGATTGAATTTTAGTTAGTTAAGATTTTATATAAATTCGAAAGAAAAATATATAAAGTAAACATTATAAGAATCACAATTGTTATTTTAGTCATTTTAGATATTGTGTTCAATCAAAAGATCCATTATTGTGTAAACTTAATACTTAATCCCCGTCACATAGTTTATTGAATCATTTAGCGAAAGTTAAATTGGTAACATATAAAATATGCTTCAAACACTATTTTGTGATCTAGACAAAATGTAGGATTATATTCCTGACAAAAATATAAGAATACGGATTTGGTGATTGGATGATATTTATGTTTACATAGTTGTGAAATTATAAGAAGGGAAACCATTATAATTTAGGTTTTAATGAAAGTTAAAACTAGGTTGAATCACAATTTGAATGATCGGGTATAGTTTGCTTTGTTAAGACGTGATTGGCGAAAGTTAAGTTGAATCTTAGTAAATCAAGACTTTATGAAATCGAGAGGTTATCATGAAGTTATATACTATATAATATTGTAATCGGACTTAACAACAATCCATAGTATATTGATTATGAATTGTCTATGATTCATATCAACGAGGGGAACGAAATCTAAGTAAATACACTTTCTTATATTTTTATTTATTGTAATTTTTATTATTATTTTAGTTAATTATATTCAAAATCAAAACCAACTAAAACCCCATTTTCTAGTATAATTAATTGTCATTAAATTTTTGAATACTTCTCCCTGTGGAACGAACTTGACTTGCCAGTATCTATTGCTGCACGATCGGGACCAGTTGCCTGTAGTGTGATAATATTTATTAGCTAGTTTAGTTGTAAAATTTAAAGGTCGGTTTTATCACATCACGTGTATTGTACATGTTGGTTGCATGTATGTTAAAACAGGGGTACTTATTATAACGTTAAAGCTTAGTTACCAGGGTGCTCAATCTTGTAGAATATTTTGATAAACGTTTATGGATGAAACAAATGAAATCTTGTGATCCACCTTTATGTACAGATTATGCAAAATATTAAAACTATGAACTCACCAACCTTTGTGTTGACACTTGTTAGCATGTTTATTCTCAGGTTCCCTAGAAGTCTTCCGCTGTTTGCTTATATGTTAGACAAGCTATGTGCATGGAGTCTTACATGGCATATTTTTCAAGGAAACGTTGCATTCACCAAATCATCACCATGTATCTTATTTTGACTGCATTGTCAACGGAAGTACTATTGTAAACTATTATATTACGGTGATTGTCTATATGTAGAAATCATCAGATGTCAAAAACCTTTGATTTAAATATTCATTTATGGGGTGCCTTTTCAAAAGAATACAATATTTACAAAACGTATCATATAGAGGTCAAATACCTCGCAATGAAATCAATGAATGACGTGTTCGTCCATATGAATTTGGAGCGATCGTCACAAACGAGAACCACAAAAAGGGCGAGAACTGTGAGAACTCTTTAATCACATGGTTTATATGCATTTATATTCAACAAAATTGCATACAAGTGTTATCTAATGTTCATATCATTGACAAAAAAATGTTCACAACCACAAATTACATGTTCAATTGTGAATTATATTAGATGTTCGCATGTTACACAAACACATCTGCACATGTGAACGAGAAATTATATATTTGATTATATAGTTAAACTATAGGTTTTTTCAAACTATTTTTTGTTAAATCTTACTCTCCATCAACATTTATATGTGATTCAACCCACACAAATTTGAAAATCCTTGTAATTTAATTTTTCTCGCAGTTCTCGCCATTTTTTCGATTCTCGTTTGAACTTTTGGCTATATATATATATATATATATATATATATATATATATATATATATATATATATATATATATATATATATATATATATATAGTAGAGGGATCAAATGAGAATTTTTTGTGTGAGAACCCTGAGAACTCAAAAATACACTGAAATTCGAGCAAAAAAGGGAAATTCGTGCAAAAATGGGACACGGGCGAACAAAAAAAAACAATTCGAGCAAAAAATGGAACAAGGGCGAACAAAATAGTGATATTCGAACAAAAAAAAGGCGGGTGAACAATTTTGTGTTCTACAATTTTGTATGTCGAACAAAAAAAATGTAGAACACACGGGTAGTCGAACAAAAATGCTGACATTCGAACAAAAATGTGTTCTACATTTTGAAATTCGAGCAAAATTTTTTTTTTTTGCTCGACCATGAATTTTTTGTTCGTCCGTGTTTTTTATTTTTGCTCGAATTTCTTATTTTTGCTCACCCGTGCATCTTTTTTGCTCGAATTTCAGTGTATTTGGAGTGTTTTTGGAGTTCCTAGAGTTCTCACACTTAAAAAGTTGTCACTGGATCCTCTCCCTATATATATATATATATATATATATATATATATATATATATATATATCTGTGTGTGTGTGTGGGTGTATATATATATGTATATATATATATACATATATATATACACCCCCACACACACAGATATATATATATATATATATATATATATATATATATATATATATATATATATATATATATATATATATATATATATATATATATATATATATATATATATATATATGTGTGTGTGTGTGTGTGTGTGTGTGTGTGTGTGTGTATACATATATATATATACACACATATATACACACACACACATACACACACACACACACACACACATATATATATATATGGTGAGGATCCAGAGAAAACCAGAGGTGGTAGAGAACTGAGAGAACCAACAGCTCGACCTTCAATCTGCGTGCAACCCGAGTGAATCTGCGTGCAGATTGAGCTTGTTTTTGGGTGCAGGCACACTCTGTTGATCGTAAGAAATTGAATCTCTCAAAATCAAACCTATATCAAAAATTAAAAACGCAGATTTATTAGGTTTCATCTCGTGAATCTATGTGCAAAGTTTCAGATTCTAACACCTAGATTTGAGCTCGAATTCGTGAGTTCATCTACAAAATTCACCTAGTCAATCGAATGTGCAGATTCTTAAATCAATCAAATTAATGTTTGAAATTGATGTTACCTTGTTCCAATAACAGTGACTAGAATATTTTATGAAGGATTCAAGGTCTGAAAAACAACTGAATCATAAAAATCAAAGTTACAGTTCATATTCATCCATTCGTTCACTGTTCATCATGAAATTGAGTAACATCAAGTAACGTCAAGTAACATCAAGTAACATTAGGTCACGTCAAGTAACGTTAAGTAACGTCAAGTAAAGTTAATTAACGTCAAGTAACGTCACGTAACGTTAACTAACATCAAGTAACGTTAATTAACGTCAACTAACGTCAACTAACGTCAAGTAACGTCAAGTAATGTCAAGTAACGTCAAGTAACATCCACTAACGTCAACTAACGTCAAGTAACGTCAAGTAACATCAAGTAACGTCAAGTAACATTAAGAAACATCAAGTAACGTTAAGTTATGTCAAGTAACGTTAAGTAACGTTAAGTAACGTCAAGTAACATTAGGTCACGTTAAGTAACGTCAAGCAACGTCAAGTAACGTTAAGTAACGTCAAGCAACCTTAACTAACGTCAAGTAACATTAACTAACGTCAACTAACTTCAAGTGACGTCAAGTAACGTTAACTAACGTCAAGTAACGTCAAGTAACGTTAAGTAACGTGAAGTTACATCAAGTAACATTAAGTAACGTCAAATAACGTTAACTAACGTCAAGTAACGTTAACTAACGTCAACTAACGTCAAGTAACCGTCAAGTAACGTTAACTAACGTCAAGTAACGTTAACTAATGTTAAGTAACGTCAACTAACGTTAAGTTACGTGAAGTAACGTTAAGTAACGTTAAGTAACGTTAAGTTACGTCAAGTAACGTTAAGTAACGTCAAGTAACGTTAAGTAACGTTAAGTTACGTCAAGTAACATGAAGTAACGTCAAGTAACGTCAAGTAACATTAAGTAACATCAAGTAACGTTAAGTTATGTCAAGTAACGTTAAGTAACGTCAAGTAACATTACGTCACGTCAAGTAACGTGAAGTAACATCAAGTAACGTTAAATAACGTCAAGTAACGTTAACTAAGGTCAAGTAACGTTAAATAACGTCAACTAACGTCAAGTAACGTCAAGTAACGTCAAGTAACGTTAAGTAACGTGAAGTTACATCAAGTAACGTCATGTAACGTTAACTAACGTCAAGTAACGTTAACTAACGTCAACTAACGTCAAGTAACATCAAGTAACCTCAAGTAACGTTAAATTATGTCAAGTAACGTTAAGTAACATCAAGTAACATTAGGTCACGTCAAGTAACGTCAAGTCACGTCAAGTAACGTCAAGTAACGTCAAGTAACGTTAAGTAATGTCAAGTAACGTCAAGTAACGTTAACTAACGTCAAGTAACGTTAACTCACGTCAACTAACGTCAAATGACGTCAAGTAACGTTAACTAACGTTAGCTAACGTTAAGTAATGTCAAGTAACGTTAAGTTACGTGAAGTAACATTAAGTAACGTCAAGTAACGTTAAGTAACGTCAAGTAACGTGAAGTTACCTGAAGTAACGTTAAGTAACGTCAAATAACGTTAACTAACGTTAAGTAACGTTAACTAACGTCAACTCACGTCAAGTAACCGTCAAGTAACGTTAACTCACGTCAAGTAACGTCAAGTAACGTTAAGTTACGTGAAGTAACGTTAAGTAACGTTAGGTAACGTTAAGTTACGTGAAGTAACGTGAAGTAACGTTAAGAAATGTTAAGTTACGTCAAGTAACTTGAAGTAACGTCAAGTAACGTCAAGTAACGTTAAGTAACATCAAGTAACGTTAAGTTATGTCAAGTAACGTCAAGTAACGTCAAGTCACGTCATGTAACGTTAAGTAACGTGAAGTTACATCAAGTAACATTAAGTAACATCATGTAACATTAACTAACGTCAAGTAACGTTAACTAACGTCAACTAACGTCAAGTAACGTTAAGTTACGTCAAGTAACGTGAAGTAACGTGAAGTAATGTTAAGTAATGTCAAGTGATGTTAAGTTACATGAAGTAAAGTTAAGTAAGGTTAAGTAAGGTTAAGTTACGTCAAGTAACGTCAAGTAACGTTAAGTAACGTTAGGTAACGTTAAGTAACGTGAAGTAGCGTTAAGTAACGTTAAGTTACGTCAAGTAACGTGAAGTAACGTCAAGTAACGTCAAGTAACGTCAAGTAACATCAAGTAACATCAAATAACGTGAAGTTATGTCAAGTAACGTTAAGTAACGTCAAGTAACGTCAAGTAACATCAAGTAACGTTAAGTAACATCAAGTAAAGTTAATTAACGGTAAGTAACGTTAACTAACATGAAGTAACGTTAACTAACGTCAAGTAACGTTAACTAACGTCAACTAACGTCAAGTAACGTCAAGTAACGTTAACTAACGTCAACTAACGTCTAGTAACGTCAAGTAACGTCAAGTAACGTTAACTAACGTCAAGTAACGTCAAGTAACAATAAGTAACGTCAAGTAACGTTATCAAGTAACGTTAAGTAACGTCATGTAACGTTAACTAACGTCAAGTAACGTTAACTAACGCCAAGTAACGTTAAGTAACGTCAAGTAACGTTAAGTAACGTCAAGTAACGTGAAGTAACGTTAAGTAGCGTCGAGTAACGTTAAGTTACGTGAAGGTACGACAAGTAACGTCAAGTAACGTCAAGTGACGTCAAGTAACGTCAAGTAACGTTAAGTTACGTTAACGTCAAGTAATGTTAAGTTACGTCAAGTGACGTGAAGTAATGTCAAGTCATGTCAATTAACGTCAAGTAATATCAAGTAACATCAAGTAACTTTAAGTTATGTCAAGTAACGTTAAGTAACGTCAAGTAACTTTAGGTCACGTCAAGTAATGTTAAGTAACATTCACGTAACGTTAAGTATCGTTAAGTAACGTCAAGTAACGTTAACTAACGTCAAGTAACGTTAACTAACATCAACTAACATTAAGTAACGTTAACTAACATCAAGTAACGTCAAGTAACGTCAAGTAACGTTAAGTAAAGTCAAGTAACGTTAAGTAACATGAAGTTACATCAAGTAACGTTAAGTAACGTCAAATAACGTTAACTAACGTCAAGTAACGTTAACTAAGGTCAACTAACATCAAGTAACCGTCAAGTAACGTTAACTAACATCAAGTAACGTTAACTCACGTTAACTAACGTCAAGTAATGTTAAGTTACGTGAAGTAACGTTAGGTAACGTTAGGTAACGTTAAGTAACGTCAAGTAACGTTAAGTAACCTTAAGTAACCTTAAGTAACGTGAAGT
Organism: Rutidosis leptorrhynchoides; assembly: GCF_046630445.1. NCBI lineage: Eukaryota > Viridiplantae > Streptophyta > Magnoliopsida > Asterales > Asteraceae > Rutidosis > Rutidosis leptorrhynchoides. The sequence continues at coordinate 655,852,636 of NC_092333.1, read as the reverse complement.
AGCGTTAAGTAACATTAAGTTACGTCAAGTAACGTCAAGTAACATCAAGTAACGTCAAGTAACGTTAAGTAACTTGACGTTACTTAACGTAACTTGACGCAACTTGACGTTACTTAACGTAACTTGACGTAACTTGACGAAACTTGACGTTACTTAACGTAACCTGACGTAACTTGACGCAACATGACGTTACTTAGCGTAACTTGACGTAACTTTACGTTACTTGACATAACCTCACGTTACCTGACGTTACTTGACGTAACTTCACGTTACATGACGTTACTTGACGTAACTGGACGTTACTCGATGTTACACAACGTTACTCGACGTTACGCGACGTTACGCGACGTAACTTGACGTTATTTGACGTTACTTGAAGTTACTTAACGTTACTTAACGTAACTTCATGTTACTTGACGTTACTTCAAGTTACTGGACATTACTTGACGTTACTTGACATAACTTGACGTTACTTGACGTTACTTGACGTTGACGTTACTTGACGTTACTTGTTGTTACTTCATGTTACGTGACGTTACTTGACGTAACTTCACGTAACTTAACGTTACTTGACGTAACTTAACGTTACTTGACGTAACTTAACGTTACCTAACGTTACTTGATGTAACTTAACGTTACTTGACGTTACTTGACGTTACTGAATGTTACGTGACGTTACTTAACATTACTTATTACTTAATGTTACTTGACGTTAGTTGACGTTACTTAAAGTTACTTGATGTTGCTCGATGTTACTTGTCGTTACCTGACGTAACTTAATATTACTTGACGTAACTTGACGTTACTTCACGTTACTTCACGTTAATTGAAGTAACTTCACGTTACTTAACGTTACTTGACTAACGTCAAGTAATGTGAAGTAACGTTAAGTAACGTCATGTAACGTTAAGTTACGTGAACTAACGTTAACTACCGTCAAGTAACTTCAAGTAACGTTAACTAACGTCAAGTAACGTTAAGTAACGTCAAGTAACGTGATGTAACCTCAAGTAACGTCAAGTAACATGATGTAGCATCAAGTAACGTCAAGTAACGTTAGAAACATCAAGTAACATTAAGTAACGTGAAGTAACGTGAAGTAACGTTAAGTAACGTTAAGTAACGTTAAGTAACATCAAGTAACATCAAGTAACGTGAAGTTACATCAAGTAACGCTAAGTAACGTCAAGTAACGTTAACTAACGTCAACTAACATCAAGTAACGTCAAGTAACGTTAACTAATGTCAAGTAACGTCAAGTAATATTAAGTAACATCAAGTAACATCAAGTAACGTTAAGTTATGTCAAGTAACGTTAAGTAACGTCAAGTAACGTCAAGTAACATTAGGTCACGTCAAGTAACATTAAGTAACATCAAGTAACGTCAATTAACGTCAAGTAACGTTAACTAACGTCAAGTAACATTAAGTAACGTTAACTAACGTCAAGTAACGTCAAGTAACGTTAAGTAACGTGAAGTTACATCAAGTAACATTAAGTAACGTCATGTAACGTTACCTAACGTCAAGTAACGTTAACTAACGTCAAGTAACGTTAAGTTACGTCAAGTAACGTTAAGTAACTTCAAGTAACGTGAAGTAACGTCAAGTAACGTTAAGTTACGTGAAGTAACGTTAAGTTACGTCAAGTAACGTTAGGTAACGTTAAGTAACGTTAAGTTAAGTAACGTTAAGTAATGTTAACTTATGTCAAGTAGCGTCAAGTAACGTCAAGTAACGTTAAGTAACGTCAAGTAACATCAAGTAACACCAAGTAACATCAAGTAACGTCAAGTAACGTCAAGTAACATCAAGTAACATGAAGTTACATCAAGTAACTTCAAGTAACGTTAACTAACGTCAAGTAATGTTAACTAACGTCAACTAACGTCAACTAACGCTAAGTAACGTTAAGTAACGTCAAGTAACGTTAAGTAACATCAAGTAACGTTAAGTTTGAAATGTCCCGTTCATAGTGATTATAAACGTTCCATATTAATTGATTTCGTTGCGAGGTTTTGACCTCTATATGTGTAACAACCCGACTTCATAAACTCAAAACGCGTACCAAAAAAAAAAAATTTGTATGTCAGTGCATCTGGACGGCGTCCAGAATCCTGGACGGCTTCCAGCTCAGAAGGGTGGGACGGCGTCCAGAGTTTTGGGACGGCGTCCAGCTCAACCAACTGGGACGGCGTCCAAGGAATTGGGACGGCGTCCCAATGGCCTTCCAGCCACTGATCACGGGTCCAACTCACACGAGCGGAAAACCCGCTTCCCGACACTTTCAAACGAAAACCTTTTTATCACAAGTCAATATAAATGAAACTAAGAGATTTTCATCATCAAATCAAGTTTTACATCAATGGGCCCACATCGCCCATTTTACGAGTTTCGTTCAAAAATAAAAGTTTCGACCAAATATAAGTTTAAGTTCCAAACGACACTAGAGCATGGTGTTTGGGGTTAAACTACCCAATCTCGGTCGAACTCCAAAAGCTAACACCCAAAAGCATCCCCTAACGAAACAAGCGGGAGATCACTAATCCAATTGAACGCTCTTACCCTTGTCAACGCCCGAGCCTATAAAAAAGTAAACAACGAGAGGGTAAGCAAAGCTTAGTGAATGCAATAATTATACATACACATATATAACCCATCTATTTGCAATCACAATTACCGAATACCTTGTACGAACTTGAAACTCAAATTAGCATAACATCATACCCGAAATACTTAACAAGTCGCACATTATCACAAAACCGCATTAGCATATACTCAACACAATATATTTAAACAATATGCTAAACAATCCACAATCTCAATATGGTTAACCAATATCACTATGGTGCTACCGGCTCGTGGTTCACACCATACGCTTTTGAGTCATACTCGTTTATAGTGCTACCGGCTCGTGGTTCACACTCGATGCTACCGGCTCGTGGTTCACATCTTTGTTTATAGTGCTACCGGCTCGTGGTTCACACTCGATGCTACCGGCTCGTGGTTCACACCTTAGTTTATAGTGCTACCGGCTCGTGGTTCACACTCGATCACACACATGTTATGGCACTACCGGCTCGATGGTTCATACCATAACACCCACAAATAAATACGTTATATACACATACATATAATTACTCCACTCACCTTAGAGTCTTCATGAAAGATAACCGAACTTGCAACGTCAATGTAACGTACCACAACAATCAAAACGTAGCTAAGGAGGAGATGAACAAGTTTAACTCCCGAGTTCTAACCCGAAATGAGCTTCTTCTTCCCCGATTTAAGCTTTCTCACACTTAACCACCCCCTCTCTCTCTAGAATGAATGGATGATGTTTGGTGGTTGAGAAATGAAGTAATGAGCTCACCAAACTGATCCTAAGGCCCTTAAGTCGTCCATACATGTGAAATTACCAAATTGCCCAACTAAATAACTAAAAATATAAAGGCTGGCTTGTCAGACCATCTGGACGGCGTCCAGGCCTTCAAAATGGGACGGCGTCCCCTATTTTTGGACGGCGTCCAGGACTCATAATGGGACGGCGTCCCAGATTTTTGGACGGCGTCCAAACCAAAAGAAAACAGGATCTTACAACTCTCCCCCACTTGAACCGGATTGCGACCTCGCAATCCAAGCCGCATGACATGAGGGAAGATAAACTAACACAAACTCTTCGGGCTCCCAAGTGAACTCAGAACCTTTACTTCGCCGCCATTGAACCTTGAAAGTTCTCACCTCTTTATTCCTCAACATTTTCACCTTCTCGTCAAGGATAGCAATCGGTTCCTCGACATATTCTAACTTGTTGTTTAGCTCGATCTCGTCTAAAGGCATTCATGAGGAATCGTCCACAAGACACTTACGGAGGTGGGAAACATGAAATGTATTATGGATCCCCGCAAGTTCTTCGGGTAATTCCAAACGATAAGCAACTTCGCCAACACGAGCTAAAACTTTGAATGGCCCAATAAACCGAGGAGCTAACTTTCCCCGTTTTCGAAATCGAATAATACCCTTCCATGGCGAAACCTTAAGCATCACCATATCGCCTTCTTGGAACTCAATCAATTGCCTACGTCTATCGGCATACGACTTTTGCCTATCTTGAGCCTTCTTCAAATGTTCCCGAATCAAATCGATCTTGCTATTTGTCTCTAAAACCAAATCGGTACTCCCGATCTCTCTTTGACCCACTTCTCCCCAACAAACGGGAGTTCGACACCTACGCCCATAAAGCATTTCTTAAGGTGGCATCCCGATACTAGTATGATAACTATTATTGTACGAGAATTCCACCAAAGGCAAATGCTCATCCCAACTACCACCAAAGTCAATGATGCACGCCCGTTACATATCTTCCAAAGTTTGATTCGTACGTTCGGTTTGACCGTTCGTTTGAGGATGATACGCCATGCTCAACTTCAATTGCGTACCCATATCTTCATGAAACTTTTCCCAAAACCGAGATGTAAAACGGGTATCTCGATCCGAAATAATAGATATAGGAACCCCATGTCGCGAGACCACTTCCTTGATAAACAACTTAGCCAAGGTCTCTGACGATATCGCTTCTTTAATGGGAAGAAACAAAGCGCTTTTTGTCAATCGGTCAACTATAACCCAAATCGAATCGAATTGGGTTCTCGCCGTTTTAGGTAACTTTGTAATGAAATCCATGGTAATGTGCTCCCATTTCTATTTCAGGATTTCTAACGGTTGCAACTTACCATACGGCTTTTGGTGTTCGGCTTTTACTTGTAAACACGTGACACATTGCTCAACATACTTCACAACATCACGTTTCATGCCCGGCCACCAATAATCTTTCTTCAAGTCAAGATACATTTTCGTCGCGCCCGGATGAATGGAATATTTTGATTTATGTGCTTCATCAAGTAGCACTCGTCGGTAATCCCCCATCTTAGGCACCCACACCCTTCCTTGGAAAGACAACAAACCACCCGGACCCATAGTAATAAACTCCGATTGGCCCACGATTCGCTCCGTATGCTTGTTGTGAACATAAGCCTCTATTTGAATCTCACCAAGCTTTCCAAGAAAATCGTTGGTAATAATCAAACGTAACGACCCCACTTTTATCGCCGGATGTTGACTCTTTCGACTCAACGCACCTGCGACCACATTCGCCTTACCCGGATGATAAAGTATTTCACAATCGTAGTCTTTCACCACATCCATCCACCTACGTTGGCGATAATTCAAATCTCGTTGATTAAAGAGATGTTTCAAACTCTTATGATCCGAATAAATCGTACACTTGACACCATACAAGTAATGGCGCCAAATTTTTAACGCATGCACTACCGCCGCCAACTCAAGATCATGAGTCGGATACCTCGTTTCATGTTCCTTTAATTGTCGAGAGGCATAAGCGATGACTTTACCTCTTTGCATTAGAACACACCCGAGACCATTTAAGGAAGCATCATAATAAACTACCATGTCTTCAACACCTTTCGGTAACACTAACACCGGAGCTTGACACAACTTCTCTTTTAACAATTGAAAAGCAATTTCTTGCTCGTTCTCCCAACCAAACCTCGCATTCTTCCTTGTCAATTTCGTCAACGAAGAAGCGATTTTAGAAAAATCTTGGATAAACCGACGATAATAACCGGCCAATCCGAGAAAACTTCGGATTTCCGTAGGCGTAGTCGGTCGTCCCCAACTCTTCACCGTTTCGATCTTCCCCGGATCTACTTGAATACCGTTTTTGTTCACAATATGACCAAGGAATTGAACTTCCCTTAGCCAAAATTCACATTTGGAGAACTTTGCATACAACTTCTCCTTTCGTAGCGTCTTCAATACTTCACGCAAATGATGTTCATGTTCGTTCATACTTTTCGAGTAGACTAGTATGTCATCAATGAACACTATTACCGACTTGTCCAACATAGGTTGGCACACTCGGTTCATAAGATCCATGAATGCCGCCGGTGCATTCGTAAGACCAAAGGGCATAACTACAAACTCATAATGCCCGTAACGCGTTCGAAAAGCCGTTTTCTCTATGTCTTCCTCACGGACCCGCATTTGGTGATAGCCGGACCGTAGGTCGATCTTAGAGAAATACGTTGCACCTTGAAGTTGATCAAATAAATCGTCAATCTTAGGTAATGGATAACGATTCTTGATCGTCACTTTATTCAACTCACGGTAATCAATGCACATACGCATACTACCATCTTTCTTCTTCACAAATAACACCGGAGCGCCCCATGGCGAAGCACTCGGTCGAATAAAACCCTTCTCGAGCAACTCTTGGGTTTGATTTAACAACTCTTGCATTTCCGTTGGTGCTAAACGATAAGGAGTTTTAGCAATGGGAGTAGCTCCCGGAACCAACTCAATACGAAACTCAACTTGTCTTTCCGCCGGAACACCCGGTAATTCGTCCGGAAAAACGTCTTCGAATTCACTAACAACCGGAATTTCACGAATAGGTGGTGGCTCATTGCGAGTATCAACAACATGAGCAAGGAAAGCCATGCCACCGGTAACAACAAAACGACGTGCCCGTGCAAAAGTGCATATCGGCACCGATCTCCTTCGCTTATCACCATGAATAATTAACTCTCCCCCACTTAGGGTCTTCACACGAATAAACTTATCATGGCATGCAATATCGGCTCTATAACGATCGAGCCAATCCATATCAACGACAATATCAAAGTCGCCTAAGGTCATTGGAATAAGATCAATTTTAAAGGTTTCGGCATCAAAAACAACATCACAGTTTTCACACACATCAACCACTAGCACCGTCTTGCCGTCTGCTATTTCGACTTCTATCGGACGACTTAGCTTAGCTAACGGTCTATTAAGTTTAGGCACAAATTTAGGAGACACAAACGACAAATTTGCACCGCTATCGAAAAGAATCCTTGCCGGATTAGAATTAACCATGTAAGTACCTGAGACAACTTCTTGCGATTGTTTGGCTTCATCATTGGTCATCAAATAGTTGCGACCCCTAGCCGTGCTCGCCGCTTTCTCTAACCGTTTAACATTATCATTATTCAAATCGGGACATTCCAGCCTCTTATGCCCCGCTTTACCACAATTAAAGCAAGTGATTTTGGTCGACGCCTTGGTGCAATCACGGGCCATGTGTCCTCTTTGATTACAATTATAACACGTGGGCCCGAAACCCCCGGAAGCACCCTTCTTCACACTATTAAAGCTTTCGGAGCCTTTCTTGGACTTTTTGTTTGAGAAGTTTGAATGACTTGAACCCTCAAACTTCCTCTTTGAAAAAGTAAAATCGCTCTTTCTTGGCACCTCCGGCTCAAAACCCCGAGCAAATTCAAATAATTCGTCAAAAGACTTAGCCATACCCCGACTAATCTTACCCTTGTACTCATCATTTAAAGAGCGATAGAAATCCTTCATTAGCTTGTGGTCATCACCAACATACTCCGGGCAAAAATGAGTCTTTGCCAAGAAGGTAGACTTAAGAGTAACTAAGTCCATTGAACCTTGTTGCAAATGGTGCAACTCGTCCCGGATTCTATCGAGATCGGAAGAAGTTCGGTATTCCTTGAAAAACTCCTTCTTAAATTCTTCCCACGTCAAGCCCATACATTGTTCCTCACCATACAAGTTGATTTTATCATCTCACCATAACTTAGCCTCTTCTCGTAGCATGCTAGAGCCATACCTCGCCTTCTTCTCGGGAGGACATTTCGAGGTACGGAAAGCTCCCTCAATATCGGAGATCCAACATGTACTTTTCAAGGGATCTCGCACCCCATTAAACATCGGGGGTTGAGCATCCTTGAAGTTCTTGTAGTGGAAGTCCCGCCTTTCTTCACCTCCTTCACCACGAGGATAAATGTTTCTAGCATCAAGGGCCTCTTCGATAGTGGCCTTCATTCGTTCATTTATCAAATCGGTCACTTACCCATCGACCGAATCTTGGAAGACTTTTCGGACGTCCGTAAGAAAATCCGCTTTTAACTTTTTAAAGACGGCCTCAACCTTGGCCGAAAACTCGGCGTCCTCACTTGTACTTCCGTTATCATGATCGGGTCCGTTTCTCGTCTTCATTCTATAAAACGAAGTAGGTTAAACCACAAAAACGAAAGGACAAATTACACATGTATATACATATATGCCACGCTATTCCATCTCGCTCAACAATCGTCGTACATTGCTTGTTTAACACGATTTGCACCCGTAACAACGGTAGCTACTCGTTGTTACGCGAGCACGTCGCATTCACTTGCTAATACAACGTCTGTCTTGCTTGATGATTGCTAAACACAACACAAAACAATTAGCACAAGGTTAATTCTCATAAACCAAAGCACTAACAATTCCCGATTAGACCCAAAGTCCTACAAGTCCCGCATAAGGCGCTCACACAATAAAGTCTAAGTCTAGGCACCTATCTCAAGTCGCATAAATCCCTTAGACCATGCTCTGATACCACTTGTAACAACCCGACTTCATAAACTCAAAACGCGTACCAAAAAAAATTTTGTATGTCAGTGCATCTGGACGGCGTCCAGAATCCTGGACGGCGTCCAGCTCACAAGGGTGGGATGGCGTCCAGAGTTTTGGGACGGCGTCCAGCTCAACCAACTGGGACGGCGTCCAAGGAATTGGGATGGCGTCCCAATGGCCTTCCAGCCACTGATCACGGGTCCAACTCACACGAGCGGAAAACCCGCTTCCCGACACTTTCAAACGAAAACCTTTTTATCACAAGTCAATATAAATGAAACTAAGAGATTTTCATCATCAAATCAAGTTTTACATCAACGGGCCCACATCGCCCATTTTACGAGTTTCGTTCAAAAATAAAAGTTTCGACCAAATATAAGTTTAAGTTCCAAACGACACTAGAGCATGGTGTTTGGGGTTAAACTACCCAATCTCGGTCGAACTCCAAAAGCTAACACCCAAAAGCATCCCCTAACGAAACAAGCGGGAGATCACTAATCCAATTGAACGCTCTTACCCTTGTCAACGCCCGAGCCTATAAAAAAGTAAACAACGAGAGGGTAAGCAAAGCTTAGTGAATGCAATAATTATACATACATATATATAACCCATCTATTTGCAATCACAATTACCGAATACCTTGTACGAACTTGAAACTCAAATTAGCATAACATCATACCCGAAATACTTAACAAGTCGCACATTATCACAAAACCGCATTAGCATATACTCAACACAATATATTTAAACAATATGCTAAACAATCCACAATCTCAATATGGTTAACCAATATCGCTATGGTGCTACCGGCTCGTGGTTCACACCATACGCTTTTGAGTCATACTCGTTTATAGTGCTACCGGCTCGTGGTTCACACTCGATGCTACCGGCTCGTGGTTCACATCTTAGTTTATAGTGCTACCGGCTCGTGGTTCACACTCGATGCTACCGGCTCGTGGTTCACACCTTAGTTTATAGTGCTACCGGCTCGTGGTTCACACTCGATCACACACATGTTATGGCACTACCGGCTCGATGATTCATACCATAACACCCACAAATAAATACGTCATATACACATACGTATAATTACTCCACTCACCTTAGAGTCTTCGTGAAAGATAACCGAACTTGCAACATCAATGTAACGTACCACAACAATTAAAATGTAGCTAAGGAGGAGATGAACAACTTTAACTCCCGAGTTCTAACCCGAAATGAGCTTCTTCTTCCCCGATTTAAGCTTTCTCACACTTAACCACCCCCTCTCTCTCTAGAATGAATGGATGATGTTTGGTGGTTGAGAAATGAAGTAATGAGCTCACCAAACTGATCCTAAGGCCCTTAAGTCGTCCATACATGTGAAATTACCAAATTGCCCAACTAAATAACTAAAAATACAAAGGCTGGCTTGTCAGACCATCTGGACGGCGTCCAGATTTCTGGACGGCGTCCAGGCCTTCAAAATGGGACGGCGTCCCCTATTTTTGGACGGCGTCCAGGACTCATAATGGGACGGCGTCCCAGATTTTTGGACGGCGTCCAAACCAAAAGAAAACAGGATCTTACAATATGAGACGTTTTTCAAAGACTGCATTTGATTTTAAAACAAAGCATAACTTTTTAAATATTACGACGATTATCAAATAATGATAATCTAAAATGTAGCGTTTTCACACGACCATTACATAATGGTTTACAATAATATTACACAACAACATATGTCTTCAAATGCAGTTTTCAACAATATTATACAAGCATGAACTCCAAATCTTGTCCTTAATTTAATATGCAACAGCAGAAGCTCTTAACAATCACCTGAGAATAAACATGCTTAAAACGTCAACAAAAAATGTTGGTGAATTATAGGTTTAACCTATATATTTATCAATTGTAATAATAGACCATAAGATTTCATCTTTCAATAACATGCAATCTGCATAAAAATCATTCATATGGTTGAACACCTGGTAACCGACCTTTGCAAAATGTATCTAGAATATCCCCATATATATCCATCGAAGTACTAAAGCAGTTCAAATTCTCTGACTGGGGCGTGTCAAAGCCCTTAGATCTATCTTAAGGATTCGCATCAATTGGTGGCAATTATAATAAACACCAATTCTTAGGTTACCAAGTTCAACAAGGGCGATATCCGGTATAACGATTCAACATAGAATGTAGTTTCAATTACTTGTGTCTATTTTGTAAATCATTTTCAAAACTGCATGCATTCTCATCCCAAAAATATTAGATAGTAAAAATGGGACTATAACTCACTTTTACAGATTTTTACTTCGTCGAAAGATAAGACTTGGCCACTGGTCGATTCACGAACCTATAACAATATGTACATATACATCAAAGTATGATCGAAATATATTCACAACATTTTTATTATGTTTTAACGATTTAAGTTTGTTAAGTCAGTAGTCCTCGTTAGTAACCTACAACTAGTTGTCCACAGTTAGATGTACAGAAATAAATTAATACATATTATCTTGAATCAATCCACGACCCAGTGTATACACGTCTCAGGCTAGATCACAACTCAAAGTATATATATTTTTGGAATCAACCTCAACCCTGTATAGCTAACTCAAGCATTACTGCATATAGAGTGTGTATGGTTGTTCCAAATAATATATACACATGGGTCGATATGATATGTCAAAACATTGTATACGTGTCTATGGTATCCCAAGATTACATAATATGTTAGAGTACATGTATAATACAATATAAGTTAGCTAGGATAAGATTAATATAGATTTGTTACCAATTTCACGTAGCTACAACAAGCAAAATTATCCAATCTTGTTTTACCCATAACTTCTTCGTTTTAAATCCTTTTTGAGTGATTCAAGTTGCTATGGTTTCATATTGAACTTAAGTTTATGAATCTAAACAGAAAAAAGTATAAGTTTATGGTCGGAAATACAGGTTAAAAGTCAATATTATAAGAGGTAGTCATTTCAGTCGAAAGAACGACGTCTTGATGACCATTTTGAAAAACATACTTCCATTTTGAGTTTAACCATGATTTTTGGATATAGTTTCATGTTCATAAGAAAAATCATTTTCCCAGAAGAACAACTTTTAAATCAAAGTTTATCATAGTTTTTAATTAACTAACCCAAAACAGCCTGCGGTGTTACTACGACGACGTATGTCCGGTTTTACGGTGTTTTTCGTGTTTCCAGGTTTTAAATCATTAAGTTACCATATCATATATATATATATATATATATATATATATATATATATATATATATATATATATATATATATAACATGTGTTTAGTTGATTTTAAAAGTCAAGTTAGAAGGATTAACTTAATTTGCCAACAAGTTTAGAATTAACTAAACTATGTTCTAGTGATTACATGTTCAAGTCTTCGAATAAGAAAGTTTTATATGTATGAATTGAATGATGTTATGAACATCATTACTACCTCAAGTATAGTAGGTAAACCTACTAGAAGTGACAAGAAATGATCTAGCTTCAAAGGATCTTGGATGGCTTGAAAGTTCTTGAAGTAGAATCATGACATGAAAACAAGTTCAAGTAAGATTATCACTCGAATTAAGATAATTATAGTTATAGGAATTGAATAAAAGTTTGTATATGAGTATTACCTTGATTTAGAATGATATCTTACTGTAAACAAAAAGGATTTCTTGAGGTTGGATGATCACTTTACAAGATTGGAAGTGAGCTAGTAAACTTGGAAGTATTCTTGATTTTATGAAACTAGAACTTGTAGAATTTATGAAGAACACTTAGAACTTGAAGATAGAACTTGAGAGAGATCAATTAGATGAAGAAAATTGAAGAATGAAAGTGTTTGTAGGTGTTTTTGGTCATTGGTATATGGATTAGATATAAAGGATGTGTAATTTTGTTTTCATGTAAATAATTCATGAATGATTTATAATATTTTTGTAATTTTGTGTAATCATTCATGCTAGTTGCCAAATGATGGTTTCCTCATGTTTAATGACTCACATGGGCTACTAAGGAGCTAATGATTGAGTGTATGTACCAATAGTAAATACATCTAGAAGCTGTGTATTGTACGAGTACGAATACGGGTGCATACGAGTAGAATTGTTGATGAAAACGAATGAGGACGTAATTGTAAGCATTTTTGTTAAGTAGAAGTACTTTGATATATGTCTTTAAGGCTTTAAAAAGTGTATGAATACATATTAAAACATTACATGTATATACATTTTAACGGAGTCGTTAAGTCATCGTTAGTCGTTACATGTAAGTGTTGTTTTGAAACCCTTAAGTTAACAATCTTGTTAAATGTAATTAATCCATTGTTATTATACTTAAATGAGATGTTAAATTGTTATGTTAACATAATAACATGGTGTATAAATATATCTTAACATCATATATATATGTTAAAATAGTATTACAACGATAATCGTCACATATATATATATTGTTTCGAAACTCTTAAGTTAGCAGTCTTGTTTTACATATGTAGTTTGTTGTTAACACACTTAATGATATATTTAACTATCATTTTATCATGTTAAACATAATATATCAATACCTTAATATGATTCATATGTATTTAGTAAGACGTTGTTATAACGATAATTGTTATATATATCGTTTTCGAGTTTCTTAATTCAATAGTCTCATTTTTATGTATATAACTCATTGTTAAAATACCTAATGAGATACTTACTTATCATAATATCATGTTAACTATATATATATATATATATATATATATATATATATATATATATATATATATATATATATATATATATATATATATATATATATATATATATATATATATATATATATATATATATATATATATATATATATATATATATATATCCATATATATGTCATCATATAGTTTTTACAAGTTTTAACGTTCGTGAATCGCCGATCAACTTGGGTGGTCAATTGTCTATATGAAACAAGTTTCAAATAATCAAGTCTTAATAAGTTTGATTGCTTACCATGTTGGAAACATTTAATCATGTAAATATAGTTTTCATTTAATATATAATCATGGAAAAGTTCGGGTCACTACAGTACCTACCCGTTAAATAAATTTCGTCCTGAAATTTTAAGCTGTTGATGGTGTTGACGAATCTTCTAGAAATAGATGCGGGTATTTCTTCTTCATCTAATCTTCACGCTCCCAGGTGAACTTGGGTCCTCTACGAGCATTCCTTCGAACCTTAACAATTGGTATCTTATTTTGTTTAAGTCTTTTAACCTCACGATCCATTATTTTGACGGGTTCTTCAATGAATTGAAGTTTTTCGTTGATTTGAATTTCGTCTAACGGAATAGTGAGATCTTCTTTAGCAAAACATTTCTTCAAATTCGAGACGTGGAAAGTGTTATGTACAGCCACGAGTTGTTGAGGTAATTCAAGTCAGTAAGCTACTGGTCCGACACGATCAATAATCTTGAATGGTCCAATGTACCTTGGATTTAATTTTCCTTGTTTACCACATCGAACAACGCCTTTCCAAGGTGAAACTTTAAGCATGACCATCTCTCCAATTTCAAATTCTATATCTTTTCTTTTAATGTCAGTGTAGCTCTTTTGTCGACTTTGGGCGGTTTTCAACCGTTGTTGAATTTGGATGATCTTCTCGGTAGTTTCTTGTATTATCTCTGGACCCGTAATCTGTCTATCCCCCACGTCACTCCAACAAATCGGAGACCTGCACTTTCTACCATAAAGTGCTTCAAACAGCACCATCTCAATGCTCGAATGGTAGCTGTTGTTGCAGGAAAATTCTCCTAACGGTAGGTGTCGACCCCAACTGTTTTCGAAATCAATAACACATGCTCGTAGCATGTCTTCAAGCATTTGTACTGTCCTTTCGATCTGCCCATCAGTTTGTGGATGATAGGCAGTACTCATGTCTAAACGAGTTCCTAATGCTTGCTGTAATATCTGCCAAAACCTTGAAACAAATCTGCCATCCCTATCTGAGATAATAGAGATTGGTATTCCATGTCTGGAGACAACTTCTTTCAAATATAATCGCGCCAACTTCTCCATTTTATCATCTTCTCTCATTGGCAAAAAGTGTGCTGATTTGGTGAGATGATCGACTATTACCCAAATAGTATCATAACCACTTGCAGTCCTTGGCAATTTAGTAATGAAATCCATGGTAATGTTTTCCCATTTCCATTCTTAGATTTCAGGTTGCTGAAGTAGACTTGATGGTTTCTAATATTCAGCTTTGACTTTAGAACAAGTCAAACATTCTCCTACGTATGTAGCAATATCGGCTTTCATACCCGGACACCAAAAGTGTTTCTTGAGATCTTTGTACATCTTCCCCTCCGGGATGTATTGAATATCTCGTTTTATGTGCTTCTCCAAGTACCATTTCTCTCACATCCCTAAACTTTGGTACCCAAATTCTGTCATTCCTATATCAGGTTTCGTCTTCCCGAATATTAAGATGTTTCTCTGATCCTTTGGGTATTTCATTCTTTAAATTTGTTTCTTTTACAACTCCCTGTTGCGCCTCCTTTATTTGAGTAGTAAGGTTAGTACAAATAATTATATTCATAGCTTTTACCCGTATAGGTTCTCTGTCCTTTCTACTCAAAGTGTCGGCTACCACATTCGCCTTCCCCGGGTGGTAACGAATCTCAAAGTCATAATCATTCAACAATTCAATCCACCTACGCTGCCTCATGTTCAGTTGTTTCTGATTAAATATGTGTTGAAGACTTTTGTGGTCGGTATATATAATACTTTTGACCCCATATAAGTAGTGCCTCCAAGTCTTTAATGCAAAAACAACCGCGCCTAATTCCAAATCATGCGTCTTATAATTCTGCTCGTGAATCTTCAATTGTCTAGATGTATAAGCAATTACCTTTGTTCGTTGCATTAATACACAACCGAGACCTTGCTTTGAGGCATCACAATATATCACAAATTCATCATTCCCTTCAGGCAATGACAATATAGGTGCCGTAGTTAGCTTTTTCTTCAACAATTGAAACGCTTTCTCCTGCTCATCCTTCCATTCAAATTTCTTCCCTTTATGCGTTAATACAGTCAAGGGTTTTGATATTTTTAAAAAATCTTGGATGAACCTTCTGTAGTAACCAGCCAGCCCTAAAAATTGGCGTATGTGTTTCGGAGTTTTCGGGGTTTCCCATTTTTCAACGATTTCAATCTTTGCCGGATCCACCTGAATACCTTCTTTGTTCACTATGTGACCGAGGAATTGAACTTCTTCCAACCAAAATGCACACTTTGAAAACTTAGCTTACAGTTTCTCTTTCCTCAACAATTCTAGCACTTTTCTTAAATGTTCTTCGTGCTCTTGATCATTCTTTGAGTAGATAAGTATGTCATCGATGAAAACTATGACAAACTTGTCGAGATTTGGCCCACACACACGGTTCATGAGGTCCATGAACACAGCTGGTGCGTTAGTCAATCCAAACGGCATAACCATAAACTCGTAATGACCGTAATGCCTCCTAAAAATAGTCTTCGGAATATCATCCTCCTTTACCCGCATTTGATGATATCCAGAACGAAAATCGATCTTCGAATAAACCGACGATCCTTGTAGTTGATCAAATAAGTCATCGATTCTCGGTAATGGGTAACAGTTCTTGATGGTAAGTTTGTTCAACTCTCGGTAGTCGATACACAACCTTAATGTACCATCCTTCTTCTTGACAAACATAACAGGAGCTCCCCATGGTGAGGTACTTGATTGAATGAAACCACGCTCTAAAAGTTCCTGTAACTGACTTTGTAATTCTTTCATTTCGCTGGGTGCGAGTCTGTATGGAGCACGAGCTATTGGTGCAGCTCCTGGTACAAGGTCTATTTGAAATTCAACGGATCGATGTGGGGGTAATTTCGGTAATTCTTTCGGAAATACATCGGGAAATTCTTTTGCGACGGGAACATCACTGATGTTCTTTTGTTCAGGTTTAACTTCCTCGATGTGTGCTAGAATGACGTAACAACCTTTTTTTATTAGTTTTTGCACCTTCAAACTACTAATAAGATTTAACTTCGCGTTGTTCTTTTCTCCGTACACCATTAAAGGTTTTCCTTTTTCGCGCATAATGCGAATCGCATTTTTGTAACAAACGACTTCTGCTCACACCTTTTTCAACCAGTCCATGCCAATTATTACGTTAAAACTTCCTAACTCGACTGGTATTAAGTCAATCTTAAACGTTTCGTCACCCAGTTTAATTTCTCTATCCCGACATATTTTATCTGCTGTAATTAGTTTACCGTTTGCTAATTCGAGTAAAAATTTATTATCCAAAGGCACTAATGGACAATTTAATTTGGCACAAAAATCTCTACTCATATAGCTTCTATCCGCACCCGAATCAAATAAAACATAAACAGATTTATCGTCAATAAGAAACGTACCCGTAACAAGCTCCGGGTCTTCCTGCGCTTCTGCCGAATTAATGTTGAAGACTCGCCCACGGCCTTGCCCATTATTATTCACTTGATTAGGGCATGCTCTACTAAAATGGCCCGGCTTTCCGCATCCGTAACAAATAATGGAATCATTTGTTCTGTTATTTTTATTTGCCTTCGGTCCATAGACATCGCACTTCATTACACTATGTCCGATCCTGTTACACTTGGTACACACTACTACACAGAACTTATCTGGATGATAACCTCAACACCTTGGACATTTATTGTTCTGATTGTTGTTGCCATTGTTGTTATTGAATTGGTTGTTGTTGCGGTTATTATTGTTGTTGAAACGGTTGTTGCATTTGTTGTTGTTGTTGGGACGTTTGTTGTAGTTATTGTTGGGATTGCGGTTATTGTTGCGATGGGTGTTGCGGTTGTTATGGTAGATATTGTGATTGTGATTGTGGTTGTTGTTGTTGCTGTTGTATTGGTGACCCTTGTCACTGGTTTCTTCCCACTTTCTTTTGACTTGTTTCATATTGCCCTCTTCGGTCGCCTGCTCTTTAATTTGTTCCTCAATTTGGTTTATGAGTTTGTGAGCCATTCGACTTGCCTTTTGTATGGAGGTGGGCTCGTGTGAACTTATATCTTCTTGTATTCTTTCCGGTAATCCTTTCACAAATGCGTCGATTTTGTCCTCCTCATCTTCGAATGCTCTTGGGCACAATAAGCACAACTCCATGAATCATCGTTCGTATGTGGTAATATCGAATCCTTTTGTCCGTAATTGATAATGCTAAAAACGAACATATATTTCATAGCATTATTCCTCAAGAAAGACAAGCTTTTAGTTGCAATTGTTCTATTTAAAAAGGATATTCGTTTAAATAATAAAAAGTGAAAACAAAAGACAGATTCGACGAATTGAAGACGCAAACGACCAAAAAGCTCAAAAGTACAAAATACAATCAAAGAGGTTCCAATTATTGATAAGAAACGTCTCGAAATTACAAGAGTACAAGATTCAAAACGCAAAGTACAAGATATTAAATTGTACGCAAGGACGTTCGAAAATCCGGAACCGGGACCAGAGTCAACTCTCAACGCTCGACGCAACGGACTAAAAATTACAAGTTAATTATATATATAAATATAATATAATATATAATTAATTATATTAATTATATATATATTATATTTATAAAATAAATCGTCGACAAACAAAGAGCCAAAAGCTGGTGAGCTGTATTTACAAACTCCGCGACTCGCGGAGTTTGAAGGTAAAATTGGCCGCGAGTCGCGGAGCCCCAAAGTTTGAAACTCCCTATAAAAGCAACCGAATTCTGAGCATTTTTCATCCATCATATATCCATCTCTCTATCTATATCGTATATATTTATATTTTAATTTTAATTTTAATTTTAATTTTAATCATAATAATAAAGGTATGTTAGCGAATGTTGTAAGGGTGTAAGTCGAAATTCTGTCCGTGTAACGCTACGCTATTTTTAATCATTGTAAGTTATGTTCAACCTTTTTAATTTAATGTCTCGTAGCTAAGTTATTATTATGCTTATTTAATCCGAAGTAATCATGATGTTGGGCTAATTACTAAAATTGGGTAATTGTGCTTTGTACCATAATTGGGGTTTGGATAAAAGAACGACACTTGTGGAAATTAGACTATGGGCTATTAATGGGTTTTATATTAACTAAACAATACCTTGTTAATTTAATATACAAACTTATAATTCGACGTATTTATATATAACCACATACGCTTGACTGGGTACGGTGGGCGGGATATCTATAAATACCAATAATTATTCATTTTACCGGATACGAAACTGGATTAATAGTTAATAGACTTGTTGAAACAGAGGTGAATTATATTCAAGGGTAATTGGTGTAATTGCTAACAAAGTAGTAAAACCTTGGTTTACACGCAGTCGATAACCTGGTGTATTCATTAAACAAAGTATTAAAACCTTGTTACAATTCGAATCCCCAATTAGTTGGAATATTTGACTTCGGGAATAAGAATAATTTGACGAAGGCTTTCGCTCTTTATATTTATGACTGATGGACTATTATGGATAAATCCGTATGGACATATTAAATAATCCAGGACAAAGGACAATTAACCCATGGGCATAAAACTAAAATCAACACGTCAAACATCATGATTACGGAAGTTTAAATAAGCATAATTCTTTTATTTCATATTTAATTTCTTTTATTTTATATTTAATTGCACTTCTAATTATCGCATTTTTATTGTTATTTTATTTAATTGCACTTTTAATTATCGTACTTTTTAATTATCGCAAGTTTATTTTATCGCACTTTTATTATTCGCAATTTCATTATCGTTATTTACTTTACGCTTTAATTTAAGTCTTGTATTTATTTTTAATATTTTACATTTGGTTTTAACTGCGACTAAAGTTTTAAAATCGACAAACCGGTCATTAAACGGTAAAAACCCCCCTTTATAATAATAATATTACTTATATATATATTTGTATTTTTATAAAAGTAAACTAATATAGCGTTAAGCTTTGTTTAAAAAGATTCCCTGTGGAACGAACCGGACTTACTAAAAACTACACTACTGTACGATTAGGTACACTGCCTATAAGTGTTGTAGCAAGGTTTAAGTATATCCATTCTATAAATAAATAAATATCTTGTGTAAAATTGTATCGTATTTAATAGTATTTCCTTGTAAAATTTAATAGTATTTCGTATACCCCGCTGCAAACATCAAGTATTTTTTTGGTGCCGCTGCCGGGGATCCTCTTAAAAGCCGAAAGCGCAACGCTAATAAAAAAAAGATTTTTAGTTTACTTTTATTAAAATTCGTTTTTATAAAAGTACGTTTTAAATATTCGAAAATATAAAAAGAAAAACAAAAATTTATATATTTTTAAGAGTTTGTTAAAAGTTTTATAAGTTTCTTTTTTTTTATTTTAGTTTATAAAAATATAAGTTTTATTTAAATATCTTTTATTTATATAAAAACAGAAAATTAGAAAACATAAAAAAAGGTCAAATTTAAAATTGTTCCAGAGTTGAAAACTGGAACCCCGCGACTCGCGGGGTTTGTTGCTTGGAATACCACGACTCGCGGAGTAATTCTGACACCGACAGAAATCCTAATTCTGCAATTAATTACGGGTAATTAATTATTATTACTATTATTTAACCCTAATTATTATTATTATTATAATTAGTTTTATTTTAAGTTTTACTTTTTATTTAATTTATATTTTAGTTAAATTAGTTTAATTAAATTGTAAAATTAATAGTTTTATAAAATAAATAATATAAAAATAATATTTTTATAAAAATTGTACTTTTTACAACTTTTTGTATATTTTTATATTTTGTTCCTTTTTAATTGTTTTAGCGTAATATTTGTATTTTTAGCTCATATTTAGTTTTAAACTTAGTTTTTGCCATAGTTATTTTTACTTCTAGATTTTTAAGCTTTGCCGTAAAATCCCTTAAGTGCTTTTTTTTAAGACTAAGATTTAGGTACTCTAGAATTTTGCGACGCCTTTTTAAGTTTTAGTTTCTTTTTAAGTTATTTCCATTTAGGATATAGTTTTTCTTGTAAGCTTTAATATTTTTAGACTACTTTTACCTATGTATCAATTATCATTCCAATTAGTAATCTCAATTTGCGATTATAATTTTAAGTTAGTTGTCGTAATAAGGTTAGGTTAGTCAAGTATTTTTAAGTTTTATAAGTTTCTTTTATTTTTCCGTCACCTTTTATTTTTCAACCATTTTTCTTTTTCGACCTTTTTCGACGAACTCTTTTTCTTTCTTATTTCTCGCTATTCTAGTTTTAGGACATAGATTTTTATTCTACTTCTTATCTAAATTTCTTAAAATTACGAAAATTTATTTTAAGTGATTAAATTAATAGACATCAAAATTTTCTGGTTCGTAGTAATAGTTGGATTTGTACGTGGACCGGGTTATTGGAGCCAAACAGTCCTCAATTATATTGAGACCAAACGAATCCTGCCCCTCTGCTGCATCTTTTGGCTATTCGAAACGTGGGCAAAATCAGAAAAGTCTATTGATTGGATAACTTATTATAATTTTTCTTTCCTTTTAAAAACTAATAGGATATTCAGTGAATGCACCGAGCAAGACGTTCACCACCTTTTGTACGTTCACCACCTGTAACTAGATCAAGACATTTAGCAAATATTACTGCCGTTGATTTTTCTTTAGAATCGTCATCCAGTCGACCAAGTATTCCAGTTCAAATTTCCGATAATCCATTTTTTGAACCCGACCTCACAATTGAGAATCCGGAGAATATTCAGGAACGATTCGTAGATCCTGAACCACTAAACTTCCCTCCGGAACCACCAATCATTCAAACAGAGATTGTTGAGGAACGAACCATTAAATCAGAATCCTCTAGTGATTCCGATTCAACAAATTCAATTATGGAAAATCTGGAACCTTTAAGTATGGAAGACCGAATGAGAGCTAAACGCACTGGCCAAGGTCACGCAATTACTCATCCAGACATTAATGCGCCAGATTATGAAATCAAAGGACAAATTCTACACATGGTGACTAATCAATGCCAATTTAGTGGTGCGCCGAAGGAAGATCCAAATGAACATCTTCGTACCTTTAATAGGATCTGCACACTATTTAAAATCCGAGAAGTTGAGGATGAACAGATATATCTCATGTTATTTCCATGGACTTTAAAGGGAGAAGCCAAAGATTGGTTGGAATCGTTACCTGAAGGGGCAATTGATACATGGGACGTTTTAGTTGAAAAATTTCTTAAACAATTCTTTCCGGCATCTAAAGCCATAAGACTTCAAGGAGAAATTGTTACGTTCACACAGAAGCCGAATGAAACTCTATATGAGGCGTGGACAAGATTTGGAAAGTTATTGAGAGGATGTCCGCAACATGGTTTAGACACCTGTCAAATAGTACAAATATTCTACCAAGGATGCGACATCACTACAAGGAAAGACATCGATATAGCAGCTGGTGGTTCTATTATGAAGAAAACAGAAACTGATGCTTACAAAATTATTGATAACACTGCTTCCCACTCACATGAGTGGCACCAAGAAAAAGATATCGTTAGATCATCTAAAGCAGCTAGAGCCGATTCTAGCCATGACTTAGATTCCATTTCCGCAAAGATAGATGCTGTCGAGAGACGAATGGAAAAGATGACTAAAGATATTCACTCAATACGAATTAGTTGTGAGCAGTGTGGAGGACCACATTTGACAAAAGATTGTCTCAGTATTGAACTAACAATGGAACAAAGAGAAAATGTTTCATACATAAACCAAAGGCCTGGAAATAATTATCAGAATAATTATCAACCGCCAAGACCAATTTACAATCAAAACCAGAATTATAACCGAAATGTTCCATACAACAACCAACAAGGTCCTAGCAATCAACAAGTATCCAATAATACTTACAATCAGCAAAGACCTAATTTTCAAAACAAACCACCACAACAAACCGATGATAAAAAGCCGAATTTAGAAGATATGATGACGAAGCTAGTTGAAACTCAAACGCAGTTTTTCACATCTCAGAAACAAAGCAATGAACAAAATGCTCAAGCATTTAGAAATCAACAAGCTTCTATTCAAAATCTGGAACAAGAAGCAAGTAACCTAGCAAGGTTAATAGGTGAAAGAAAACCGGGAAGTCTACCTAGTGATACAAATGCTAACCCCCGGAATGAAACAGCTAAAGCTATTACCACAAGAAGTGGTACAACACTTAAATCACCGGAAATACCTGTAACTTCTGATGAAGCTATTCCTACTCCACAAGAACCACAACCTGATCAAGATAAGGAAAAAGAACCGGTAGTTGAAAAGGTTAATGAAGATAACACAGCTAAGGATAAACCTTATGTTAAACCATACCAACCACCACTTCCTTACCCGAGTAAAATGAAGAAAGAGAAACTTGAAGACGAGCAATCCAAATTCTTGGATATGTTTAAACAGATAAATGTAAATCTTCCTTTCATTGATGTGATTTCAGGAATGCCTAGATATGCTAAATTCTTGAAAGATCTAATCTCAAATAGAAAGAAAATGGAAGAACTCTCGGCTGTACTATGAATGCTAATTGTTCAGCAGTGCTGTTGAATAAGATACCAGAAAAACTATCTGATCCAGGAAGTTTCACAATTCCATGTTTTCTGGGTAGTCTTAGTTCAATAGAAGCATTGACAGACTTAGGTGCTAGTATAAATCTAATGCCGTATTCACTATACGCTAAACTAGACCTTGGAGAATTGAAACCAACCAGAATAAGCATACAACTAGCCGATAGATCAATAAAATATCCTAGAGGGATAATGGAGAACATGCTAGTTAAAGTTGGTACTTTAGTATTTCCAGTAGATTTTGTTGTTTTGGACATGGAAGAAGATTCTCAAGTTCCTCTCATATTAGGAAGACCATTCTTAAACACGGCTAAAGCAATGATAGACGTGTTCGGTAAGAAATTGACCCTAAGTATAGAGGACGAGAGTGTTACCTTTTCAGTTGATAGAGCAATGCAACAACCACAATCTGCAGATGATACATGTTATTATATTCAAACTATAGATGCACATGCAGAATTGTTAGAAGAATTTCCAGAATTACAAGGAACAGGAGAATGTTCTTTAGGAGAAGGTAATGAACCAATTGATGAAGCTGAAATGTTAGCTACACTTATAGCAAATGGATATGAACCAACAACAGAAGAAATTCAAATGCTAAAAGAAGAAGACAGATATCGATACAAATCATCGATAGAAGAACCTCCGAAATTAGAGTTAAAGCCACTTCCAAACCATTTGGAATACGCTTATTTACATGGTGAATCTGAATTACCTGTAATAATATCGTCTTCTCTTACTGAAAATGAGAAATCACAACTCATTTCTGTGTTGAAAGCTCATAAACCAGCCATTGCATGGAAGATTCATGATATTAAAGGAATAAGTCCTTCGTATTGCACACATAAAATCCTTATGGAAGAAGGTCATAAAACGTATGTGCAACGCCAACGAAGACTAAATCCTAATATGCAAGATGTAGTTAAGAAAGAGATTATTAAACTGCTAGATGCAGGTCTAATTTATCCAATCTCTGATAGTCCATGGGTAAGCCCAGTTCAATACGTGCCTAAGAAGGGTGGCATGACTGTCATTACAAATGAGAAAAATGAGCTTATTCCTACTAGGACTGTAACAGGATGGCGTGTGTGTATTGATTATAGAAAATTAAATGACGCCACCAGAAAAGATCACTTTCCCTTACCTTTCATAGATCAAATGTTGGAAAGATTAGCCAGAAATAGTTACTATTGTTTCCTAGATGGATTTTCCGGATATTTTCAAATTCCAATAGCACCCGAAGATCAAGAGAAAACCACATTCACGTGCCCTTATGGTACTTTTGCTTACAAACGCATGCCATTTGGACTTTGCAACGCCCCAGCAACCTTTCAAAGGTGTATGATGGCGATTTTTCACGACATGATAGAAGAATGCATGGAAGTTTTCATGGATGACTTTTCAGTCTTCGGTGATACATTTGAATCATGTCTAGTTAATCTGGAACGAATGCTTATTAGATGCGAACAATCAAATCTAGTACTTAATTGGGAGAAATGCCATTTCATGGTTAAAGAAGGCATCGTTCTTGGACATAAAATTTCAAAAGAAGGAATTGAAGTGGATAGAGCTAAAGTAGATGTAATTGCTAAACTTCCACATCCCACCAATGTTAGAGGAGTTAGGAGTTTTCTAGGGCATGCCGGTTTTTACCGACGTTTCATAAAAGATTTTTCTAAAATTGCCACTCCTATGAATAAACTCCTAGAAAAGGATGCTCCATTCATCTTTTCAGATGAGTGTATCAAATCTTTTAATATTCTTAAAGAGAAACTCACTAATGCGCCGATCATGATAACACCAAATTGGAATCTACCATTTGAACTAATGTGCGATGCAAGTGATTTTGCAATGGGAGCCGTTTTAGGACAAAGGATTGAAAAACGATTTCAACCTATATATTATGCTAGTAAGACGTTACAAGGAGCACAAATGAACTATACAACTACTGAAAAAGAACTCCTTGCTATTGTCTTTGCTTTTGACAAATTTCGATCATATCTCGTTCTAGCAAAAACGGTGGTCTATACCGACCATTCTGCTCTTAGATACCTATTTTCAAAACAAGATACTAAACCAAGATTAAACCGTTGGATGTTACTCTTACAAGAGTTTGATATTGAAATCCGAGATAAAAGAGGAGCAGAAAATCTCGCCGCTGATCATCTTTCTCGTCTTGAAAATCCCGAATTAGAAGTTCTAAATGAATCGGCCATACAAGACAACTTTCCTGATGAATATCTATTGAAGATAGATTATAAAGAAATTCCATGGTTTGCAGACTATGCAAACTACTTAGTTTGTGGATTCCTTGAAAAAGGATTATTGTACCAAAAACGAAAGAAATTCTTCAGTGATATAAAGCACTATTTCTGGGAAGATCCACATCTGTTTAAAAGTTGTCCCGATGGAATAATACGCCGATGTGTATTTGGAGATGAAGCTAGTAAAATATTAAACCATTGTCACACAGGACCAACAGGAGGGCATTATGGGCCTCAATTAACAGCAAGAAAAGTTTATGATGCTGGATTTTATTGGCCTACAATTTACAAAGACGCACACCTTCTTTGCAAATCCTGTGATGCTTGTCAAAGGGCCGGAAAAATAAGTCAACGTGATGAAATGCCACAAAATGTCATCCAAGTATGTGAAGTATTTGACATTTGGGGTATTGACTTTATGGGTCCATTTCCAAAATCTCATAATAATCTATATATACTCGTAGCCATTGATTATGTATCTAAATGGGCGGAAGCACAAGCTCTCCCAACTAACGATGAACGAGTTGTAGTCAACTTTTTAAAACGTCTTTTTGCAAGGTTTGGAACACCGAAAGCTTTAATAAGTGATCGGGGTACTCATTTCTGTAATAATCAACTTGAGAAAGTTCTTAAAAGATATGGAGTAACTCATAAAATCTCCACCGCATATCATCCACAAACAAGTGGACAAGTTGAAAATACCAACCGAGCTTTAAAACGTATTCTAGAGAAAACCGTAGGATCAAATCCGAAGGAATGGTCCATTAAATTGGAGGATGCACTCTGGGCTTTTAGAACAACCTACAAAACTCCAATTGGAACCACACCTTTTAGACTTGTTTATGGAAAAGCATGTCATCTTCCAGTAGAAATTGAACACAAAGCATTTTGGGCTTTGAAGACATGTAATCTTGATTTACATGAAGCTGGACGTCTATGATTAAGTCAACTAAACGAATTAGAAGAATTAAGACATGAAGCATACGAAAATTCGTTAATCTATAAAGAAAGAACGAAGAAATGGCATGATAAAAGAATCAGAAGTTCAAAAGAATTTAAAGAAGGAGACAGAGTTCTTCTTTTCAATTCACGATTCAAGCTATTTCCTGGAAAATTGAAATCAAGATGGTCTGGACCATTCATAGTCAAAAGAGTTTTCCCATATGGAACGATAGAATTAATAAATTCAAATGGGATTGAATTTAAAGTTAATGGTCACAGAGTTAAACATTACATACATGGTCCGATGGAAGTTGACAATGAAGTTAATCATAATTTCACCACCCAAGGAAACCTTCAAAATGAAAACATAAATATGTTATCAACAACATATGAAAAATCAAAATTGGAATATAGGGAGGATTCAAATTTGAGTGATGAAGAAGAATTCCTATACAAACCTCCCATTCCAAGAAACGAAGAAAAATGTGAACAAGAAATTCAAATAGAAATGAAAGAATCAAGGAAAGAACACCCGAAAAAAGTTTACAAACCAACTCGACTTACTAAAGCAGGAGACCCGGGTGAATTTATCATTTCTTGCTTACTTAATGATGGTGCTGTATATAATGGACTCGCAGATTTAGGAGCAAGTGCAAATATTATGCCTCTTTCCTTATACAAAAGATTAGGCATGGGTAAATTAAAACCAACCAAAATAGGTGTTCAATCATTTGACCAAACCATTAAACACCCGGTTGGAATAGTAAATAATTTACTTGTTAACGTGGGAAGTTTGACCTTTGTTACAAACTTCATAGTGATTAATATGGAGGAAAACCTTGATATTCCTCTAATTCTAGGTCGCCCATTTTTAGCAACCACCGAGGCATTCATTGATGTAAGAGAAGGTAGAATGACACTTAGGAATGGTGATACATCGATCACCTTTGTGAACCGAAAGTTTAGATCTCCACAAACCAAAACTGTTAGACCAATAAAAACGCATAAGTGTGGGGAAGATGAAGAAACACTTAATGATGATCCAATCACAAAGAATGCCATTGATGATACGAAATTAGATGAACCCATTTTTAACATTTCAACGAAGAAACTTTATAAACGGATTCACGATGCTAAAATTAAAGAAAACTTTAAGCTATATAACAGATTAATATCCAATTTATCGTCAAAAGACAAGGCAGTGTTAGTTGAATTTGTGAAAGTTACGGAGGAAATCAACAAATGGATTGAAGTAAAAGTCAAAGATATACAAGTTGTTGATGATTCAATTGAAAATAATGTTAATCACAATTTCAACTAAGTATAGGGGGTTTATGTATTTCTGTTAGAGTTAGATTGTCTGTTTTCGTGTAGTTCTCGAAAATGGAACCCGAATGGTCTTTCCCTAGCAGACCCTAAAGAACTAGTCTTCTCCCCCCATTCTGAATTTTTATTTTTTTTAGGTTTTTACAAAATGAAGACTGCCTGTGAACTAAACCATGGTCTAATGCTACACGCTTTGATCACTAAACGTAATAATGACATACTATCGAGTGAAATAGTATCAGTAATCAGAGAAAGAATGGACGGAGTTAGAAAAGAATCCAGATGCGAAGATAATAAGTTACAATTTGGTAAAGGAAAATCAAAATCCGCAGTGAAAAGAAGAGCACGACACCTAGAAAGATGTCACAAATGCGGAAAATGGTCACATGGAGGTAAATGTTCAAATAATCAAACCTATTCAAACACCGAATTTGTTACTTTATGCAGAGACGGACCGTTCATATGTTTAGAAGAAAAGACACTGAATGCTCGAGGTTACGCCTATGTAGCTATGGAAAACCAATTAAACCGACTATCTTATGAATGGGATAGATCATATAACTAAGAAATCTATTTCACAGGTATGTTTGTACAGTTTTTATTTTATTTTTTTTATTTTTAACCTTTTGATAATAAACGCTAATTTGTTCGCTATAAAGTATTAAATTGGTATTGAATAAAATTAGGTTTGGCGACCGAAATTATTGATATCATTCAAAAATTTATTACATCACTGCGAAATTTAACGTTTATTCTTAAGGTATAAATATCTTTAATCAATCAACCCAAAATATTTCAAAAATTCGTCATGAGTTAAATTAGGTCTTGGAATCGAAATTACTTTACCGAAAAGAGGGGCGCATATTTTTGATAATATTTGATTAATTAAAGTGGGATAAAAAGCAAAAAAAGATTTTTAATTTTATTGTTACCATGTTTTTAAAATTAATATATAAATCTTAAATTAATATTGAAAACTTTGTAAAAACAATATATTTAAAATTATAAATATTTGAAAAATTAATATAAGTTTGGTGTGAATTTTTAATATTTATTTTGAATTTTATATTTAAATTGTGTGAATTTAAAAACAAAAATTTACTTTATCTCATTAAGTTAAAAATATGATTTTTAAAATTCGTCATAAGTTGAAGACTAGGTCTTTGAACCGAAATTACTTTACCCAAGGGAGGGACGAGAACTTTTATTATCATTATTTTTAATCTTATTGAATTAAAGTATGCCAAAAACATTAAAAAAACCAAAAAAATCTTAGCTTTTAAAACAATCGCTACAAAAAGAAAAATTTTAAAATTTTGTCGAGGAACGGACTAGGACATCGATCTGAAACGACCTCGTCCTAAATAACAAGGGAAACAAAATTTTAAAAATTAATTACTTAATTATTTTATAAGTTAAATATTATATATAAAAAAAAAAAAAACAAACTCCGCGACTCGCGGAGTTTGAAGGGTAATTCACCGCGAGTCGCGGAGGGATCGGATTACAGAAAAAAAATAAGAGCTGAAACAGCTCAGTCCACACAAAACCCACAGAAAACACTGCGAAAATACTCCACAAAAACCCGAAAAATACACCCCAAAATCACAATTTTTAACCGTTAATCATCAAATCTTTTACTAAAATCATGTTGAGAAGGATGTTATCAAGGAATTACTCAAGAAAAATGGTAAATTTCTACACCTAAACACCATTTAATCCGAAATTTGGTGTTCTTGAGCAATTTTTTCCCCAATTTGATTTTGATGCTTTTTATTGTAATTAGGCTTAAATTGTTTATGTATTATGCTTGTATAACCTAGATTGATGCTGTTTAACATGATTAGAAGCCTTAAACTTCAAATTTTGAGTAATCTAGGGTTTGTGTTCTTGAGCAAATTTGGGGCTTTTTGATATAAACAGGTTATGGCCGATTTTTGTCATGAATTGTTGCTAAATTAAGTAGTGTAACATGTTTAGGTAGTTAAATGATCCAAACTTTGAGCCTAAACATGATTTTGAGAATTAAAGTAGACTTTTTCAAGTCTAAAATTCATGAACTTGATTTTTGAAAGATAATGCCATTTGAAACTTGTTTAATTGCTAGTAATGATTATTTTGACATATTATTTGAGTTGAATGCTTATGAACTTGGCGAACATTTTCGTATATGCTTATTTGAAAAAGTGTAGATTTGATAAAAATATGAAAATGAGCTTAAGTTTGATATAAATTGATCATGTCATTGTAATTATTTTGATTGATAATTTTGCTGACACTAATGCATATTTGGATGCACAAAAATTGTGTTTGATGTGTTTTGCAGACTGAAAGGGGTGAATCTTCATCCCAAGCTCGCAATGCTCCTGCTGAGAATGCGGAACAACAGGAGGTGGATAACTACTACAAGCAAGATATACCTCATCCAGTCATGACCTTTTCTGATATGCACTTGAAAGATTTGCACCCGAACCTGAGATTTGACAGACTTTGGATAGATTATCCAAAATACCAAAGGGGTTTGCATACTCTTTATTCTAAGGTTGTTGAGGTACCTAGGGTCATAGAATGGGGACCATTAGAAGCTGTAGAATTGGCCGGGCCAATTAGGGAATTACTTGTACAGAGGTATGGTAATTCTACTTTTAATGACTGGGTACGTTTATTCACCATGCGTAGACCTGTATATAAAGTATGGTGTGAAGAATTCTTATGTAGTATAGAATTAAATGATCGGGTAGCTAGTTTAACCGATCGATCTTTTATTAGATTTTTGTTAGGAGGTTCGATGCGTCACATGTCTTTACTAGACATGGCTCAGGCTTTACGTATATATACGCCTGAGGAGTTAGCATCTGCCGATTGTAGATGGTTGATACTAAATGGTAGAAAGATAGATGAAAATTTTGATACACACGGTGTATGGAGTCAAATGACAAGCCATCACCGATTCAAAGGGGGAAATTACTCTTATTTGGATATAGATAGAGCTGAATTAAGAGTAATTCATAGGTTTTTAGCTAATTCGATTACACAAAGAGGTAAGAACAAGGAAAAGGTAAATGAACAGGATTTGTTTTACCATATGTGTATTCGAGACCCACAAAGCGCTGTAAGTATACCTTATTGTGTGGGTTATTATTTATCAGCTATGGTTAGGGGGATGAGACCGCATAGCATAATAGGAGGTGGTATTTTTATTACTTTGATTGCTGAATATCTCGGTGTGGATATAAGTCGGGGGGAATTATTAGTCGAAGAACCAGAACCCCGCGATACTATAGGTTTAAATGTATACCATGGTGCGAAAGTTTTGAAGAGGCGAAATAACGCCGCAGTACAATACCATGGTAGACATCCACAGGTTGAGAGAAACCAACAGCAAGGTAATGTAGGAGGGGGAAATGAGATGCAAGAAATGCAAAGGTTTATAGCTGCACAGGAGTACGAAAATGCTAGACAGAGAGCATTTGAAGATTGGAAAGTTCATCAAAACGAAATCATAGCTTATTGCCAACATATAGGTAGAAACTATATTCCTACTCCGAAACCCATATTCCCTCCCTGGTCTATAGAGATGCAACCACCGTATCCTACGTATAACCCTGCCGAAGCATTCTATAGCACCTATGGTTATGCTTGGAACCCCTATTGGTATCAGTATCATCCCTAGTCTACTTAGTTTTATTTATTTTGTAATTTGTAATGTTGATACGTTTAATACTTATGTTAATATTGTAATAGTTTTTATAATTTTCTAACTATTATTCTTAGATTTTAAAAATTTTTGAATGTGGGGTAATATACCAAACTTCAAAAATATGTATATATGTTTGCAGTTTATCTTATGTACACAACAGGGTAAAACAACGAATTTTCAAAGACTGGCATTAAGTTCAGCAAAAGCAACTAATTTTGACGACAAGATGCAAAATATATGTGAAATAACAACAAGACGGAATGAACAAATGATGTGCACCATTTATCATTCAGCAAACAAACGCCTATATATTTGGAAACTTTGGTAAAAATTTAATCATTTTCACACAAATCACCCTCAATAATTTAAATTGTTACTGATTTCTTTCAAATGAGGGCATTGCAAGATCTTAAGTGTGGGAAGGGGTTAAATTCTTTCGGATTTTAAAAAAATTTTATCTTAAACACTGGGTTACCATTAAAAATACTAGTAAAGCAGTAGTTGTATTAGAATCTAGTGCTCTCTGATAATAAAGAATAGCCCTAGTCTTATATACTGACTACCCAAATCTAGTAAAATTTTTCAAAATTTTCAATTAAATGAACTCAAAATCATGTTTATACATATTTATGAACGATAAAACTAGGTTTTAACACCGAAATTATTGTTACCTCAGAAAGGACATAAATTTAGAAACAAACCAAAATGTTAAAATTCATTTAAAATGGAATAGAGGACGATAAAAAGGAAAATAAATGCCAAGTGTGGGAAAATTTACCAAGTTATTCAAAACATATATCACATATTTTTGTACAAATAACTGAAAATACTTTTGCTTTGGACTAAACTAAAAAGTTTTACCTGATTTACTGTAAGAAAGATGGATCTACACGATGAATCAATTCCATCATTAAAAGGAAGTAAAGTCTTCCGAAAAAGAAATGCGCTTCTTGATTTAAGTCAGGAAGTTGTCGTCCAGACCAGCTGTAGGTTGACGAAAAATCTAGAAAAGTCATCACTAAAATCAGCAGGAAATCTACGGACCTCAGCATTAAACAGGGTCGCCAAGTGGTCAGATTTATCCTAACCATGAGAAGGATTTATCTCGTAAAATGGGGGGCACCATGCAAATTAGCTGGATAAGACTAATGAATCAGATCCCCAGAAAGGATAATCTCCTTAAAGATTAAAAATCAGCTTTTAAGCCTGATATTACTCAATCCTTGAGATTGACCTTAAAGATTGAGAATTACAAACTCATGGAATTCAATGATATCTAAACTCGAGCTTGAACGAGAAAATATTTTGATCAAAATTACAAACCGATTTGTTTTCTGAAAACCCATTTTCAATGCGTTCATTACCATTGAACGTAAAATCCTAGGAATTCACCTGGAATTCATTAGGTCACCTGAACTAAATCGGGTGTCAACCGTAAGAACGGTGGTTGCATAGCATGGTCAAAGACAGGACCTTGTGCCAGACCGAAAAATCATAAGGGTGAGCTTTACTATTGCTCCTACCAAGGATAGTAATTGCGTCCAACACGTTATAAACCATAATTAAAAGCATGTCAGGGGACATTGCCTTAACAGTTGCTTGTTCAACGCTTTCCTTTACAACCGGACGGTAGTTTACCGAAAGGTAATATACGGGACAAGTAAACTGGACGTGTTGCTTTCCAAATACAAGGTTAGCAAGTGGGTGACACAAAACCGCAAGTTTTGAGCTAAAATTTTCAAATCTGAAACCCACCAAACCCACAAAAATATTTTGCAAACACCGGTAAAGGGTTATTCCGGAAAACTTATCTAGGGTAAAAACTAGATTTAATTTTCAAAAGATCAAATGTTTTCATAAAGATCCAATTTCCTTAATGGATCTAAATTTTTATAGTCATGTGGGACTGTAAACCATATCGTTACTACCATTGTTTATACCGCCGTATAGAAATCACTGATGTACAAAGTGTGAAGAATAAAGAAGTGATTCTAGTATTTCAAGACGATATTGCTTGAGGACAAGCAACGCTCAAGTGTGGGAATATTTGATAATGCTAAAAACGAACATATATTTCATAGCATTATTCCTCAAGAAAGACAAGCTTTTAGTTGCAATTGTTCTATTTAAAAAGGATATTCGTTTAAATAATAAAAAATGAAGACAAAAGACAGATTCGACGAATTGAAGACGCAAACGACCAAAAAGCTCAAAAGTACAAAATACAATCAAAGAGGTTCCAATTATTGATAAGAAACGTCTCGAAATTACAAGAGTACAAGATTCAAAACGCAAAGTACAAGATATTAAATTGTACGCAAGGACGTTCGAAAATCCGGAACCGGGACCAGAGTCAACTCTCAACGCTTGAACGGACTAAAAGTTACAAGTTAATTATATATATAAATATAATATAATATATAATTAATTATATTAATTATATATATATTATATTTATAAAATAAATCGTCGACAAACAAAAAGCCAAAAGCTGGTGAGCTGTATTTACAAACTCCATGACTCGTGGAGTTTGAAGGTAAAATTAGCCGCGAGTCGCGGAGCCCCAAAGTTTGAAACTCCCTATAAAAGCAACCGAATTCTGAGCATTTTTCATCCATCATATATCCATCTCTATATCTATATCGTATATATTTATATTTTAATTTTAATTTTACTTTTAATTTTAATCATAATAATAAGGGTATGTTAGCGAATGTTGTAAGGGTGTAAGTCGAAATTCTGTCCGTGTAACGCTACGCTATTTTTAATCATTGTAAGTTATGTTCAACCTTTTTAATTTAATGTCTTGTAGCTAAGTTATAGATCCCTTTTACTCTTTACATTTTTGGGCTGAGAATACATGCACAACTTTTATAACTATTTTACATGCTAGACACAAGTACCAACTTTAAACTACGCTATACCCGGCTATGTTTGACTAAGTCCCTAACCGACAAGTATAAACACAACTTGTCTTTGGGGCAAACTTTGAACAACTTTTGGATCTGCGTGATCTACTAATTGGTCCCTACGAGACCAAGCTTATGAACAACTTTTGGATCTGTGTGATCTACTAATTGGTCCCTGCGAGACCAAGCTTATGAACAACTTTTGGATCTACGTGATCTAGTAATTGGTCCATGTGAGACCAAGCTTATGAATAACTTTTGGATCTGCGTGATCTACTTTTTGGTCCCTGCGAGACCAACTTTATGAACAACTTTTGGATCTGCGTGATCTACTAATTGGTCCCTGCGAGACCAAGCTTATGAACAAAAATCTTGTGGTCTAACACTATTACTGAAATCATTATTTATGACAAACCGATGAACTCACTCAACCTTTGTGTTGACACTTTAAGCATGTTTATTCTCAGGTACTTAAATATTGCTTCCGCTGTATATCTGCTGCTTTGATGATGATTGCTTGCCATGCTTGGAGTCATGCATTTCATATCATATCAATTAAAGACATTTAATGCATTATTCATTAAATACAATGTAATCTATTTATCTTCCGCTGCAAAACTCAATAAAACGTCTCATATAGAGTCGTTCTCGTTTATACAACTGTGATTTGATATATTTAGTGACGTTATTCTTCCAGGCCCTATCTGGAGGACGTCACAATTTTCCTACCAAAAAATTATGCATTTTAATACATCTCAATTTGTTAAGTATTTGATTCAATTTGATGGAAAAGGAAGCTTGTTTTGGTGTTCAAGTGTTAAGGTAATAATTCTATCTTTTGTTCCATGTTCTTAAGAGTGGATTATCATTATATAAGCTCTAAATTTGTGAATTAAAAACACATAAAAATCATGTAATACTTGTCTTAACATTTCATATTTTCTTTTATGGTTAAAATATAACGCATATTATGAGTTTTTAATCATACATATAATAATTTTGTAGTAATAAGAATAACCACATAAAAATTATATGATAATATTATATATATACATAAGAATATTACATACTCCATACAATGACAATGATGAGTTTTTTTTTAAAGATTATAATTTTAGAGTTATAAGAATAAGCACATAAAAATTATGTCACAACTTTGTTTAACTATCATACTTTTAATAAGTCAAAATACAATAAATATGATGGGGTTTTTAATCAAGCTTACAATTTTATAATTTATAAACACGTAAAAGTTATATGATAATACTATAAATAAAGTAGATTACAAACTCACTATTTGATGTACTTTGTGTTCATACGTTTTGTATTTGTTAGATTCGGTTCGATGATCGTTTTTGTTTGGTGATTCTTTCGTTTTTAGAATTTCATTATTCGAGATAAGGTACGGATATTCTAGGTGGTACTAGGATCATTTTAGTAAATTCTTTCCTCTTAAAACTTTGTTTGATTTGTGTATAAATCTTATTGGTATGACATGCTTATTTGAAAAAAATTATTTTGGTTAGCAGTCTTTGAAGTGTGTATATTATATTTTCCTTATTTGATGATTCGTTATGTTTGTTAGTTTATAAATTGTGTTATGTTTTTCCTCACATTTGATGTACTAACGAGGTTACTTAGTGTGTTTGATAATTGAGGAATCATAATATTTTGGTATTTGGAAATTGTGTCAAAACTGTGTCTCAAAAACCCCGTTCTAAAACAGCCCGAAATCAGCCGCGAAACTGTCACAAAACAGTCCCGAAATCAGCCCCTTAACAGCTGTAATTCAGTCGCGAAACAGCCCCGTATTGTCCCGAAAACAGCCCCGAAATAACCCGGTAAAGAACGTGTGTGAGTGTGGCGAGTGGTACGGTGATTCGTATCGAGTGTCCCTCATTCTATGTGACTTTACATGTCGCGTTAAGTCCCGTTTGAGTTGTTAATTTGTAAAAGGGCTAAAATATTGTAATGTGACTCATGACAAAAGTTAGACCTAATGGTTGGGTAGACACGTGATTTTAGTAATAAAAACGACATTAAAAATATTTAAGTATTGTTCAAACGTAAAATATTTAAGTTCGGTGTATTAGTTCTTTTTAAAGTATTTTAAAGTCTATTATTTATATTTTTTTCACTTAAAAAGTACTCGGTAATTTGTAAACATAAGTTGGTTGAAACTGTTTCTTAAAATATGCCTAAGAGTAACCTATTCATGGAGGTCTCATGAGCACATTATTGTGACACCGATAATGTGGCATCAACCGTAGCGGTGTATTTTGTTATTTCTACGACGTCTCCTTTTGATTACCCGGTGGTGGTACGAGCTCTTTGTATTTGTTATTATATTTTGATAGGAGGCGTATGGATCGATCCTAGCTATTTTGTTTTGACGGTGGACGTTTATCGTAGTGTCATACAAAACGTCACCGATATGAATGATTAGTGGAGTAGCAACCCTATGATTTCATTTTGATACTTTGTAAGATATTTGTTTTGACTCTTAGTGCATTATTTTATGAAATTTGTGTTATGTACTATACTTTGATATAATGACATCTTTGGTATTGTGGATTTATGCCCATTCGTATTTATTTATTTATTTTTTGAAAAAGAGTTCGTTTTGAAAGTAAGTTGTATTAAAATAAGTCTACTTTGAAATAAGCTTGTGTTAATATAAGTTTTACACATTTTGTATTGTATATCTATACTAAATCGTACTTTTCTATCAAAATAAGTTTGCTTTGAGAATAAGCTATATCGAAAATAAGTTCTTTTTGTAAAATGTATTTGCATGTCATACTATACTCTTGCGTTTGTTATATCCGTTCATTGGACTTTGGCTCAGTCGTATTCCGTTTTCTTTCTTATACGACAGGTATTCAGTGGGCTTTGGGATCGAGAGAAGAGTGTAGATTTGAAGTGGGCTTAGCACCTTTGCCTTAGAATTTTGTAAAGCTTTAGTAATTTTGGTTTAACGTCCATTTTTTTTAGCCTTGACTTTGATTTGACTTTGAATAAGGTTAACGCCCTTTGTACTTTAAGTTACTTTTCATATCTATAATTAGAGCTTTGTAAGTTTAGGGTCGTTACATATATATTCATTTATGGTATGCATTTTCAAAAGAATGCAATGTTTACAAAACGTATCATATAAAGGTCAAAATCTCACTATGAAATCAATGAATGATGTATTCGTCCAAGTGGATTTGGACGGGTCATCACATTACACAAATTGAAATGTCCTGTTCATATTGTAGTGACCCGAACTTTTCCATGTTTATATATATATTAAATGAAATTGTTATTTACATGATTAAGTGTTTCCAACATGTTAAGCAATCAAACTTGTTAAGACTTGATTAATTGAAATAGGTTTCATATAGACAATTGACCACCCAAGTTGATCGGTGATTCACGAACGTTAAAACTTGTAAAAACTATACGATGACATATATATGGTTATATATATAGTTAACATGATTTTATTATAAGTATGTATCTCATTAGTTATTTTAACAATGAGTTATATACATAAAAATGAGACTATTAATTTAAGAAACTCGAAAACGATATATATAACGATTATCGTTATAACAACGTCTTACTAGGTACATATGAATCATATTAAGATATTGATACACTTGGTTAATTATGTTAAATTATAAGTAAATATATTATTAAGTGTATTAATAATGAAATACATATGTAAAAATAAGACTACTAACTTAATGATTTCGAAACGAGACATATATGTAACGATTATCGTTGTAACGACATTTAACTGTATATATATCATACTAAGATATATTATATATCATAATATCATGATAATATAACAATTTAACATCTCATTTGTTATAATAAACAATGGGTTAACAACATTCAACAAGATCGTTAACCTAAAGGTTTCAAAACAACATTTACATGTAACGACTAACGATGACTTAACGACTCAGTTAAAATGTATATACATGTAGTGTTTTAATATGTATTCATACACTTTTGAAAGACTTCAAGACACTTATCAAAATACTTCTACTTAACAAAAATGCTTACAATTACATCCTCGTTCAGTTTCATCAACAATTCTACTCGTATGCACCCGTATTCGTACTCGTACAATACACAGCTTTTAGATGTATGTACTATTGGTATATACACTCCAATGATCAGCTCTCAGCAGCCCATGTGAGTCACCTAACACATGTGGGAACCATCATTTGGCAACTAGCATAAAATATCTCATAAAATTACAAAAATATGAGTAATCATTCATGACTTATTTACATGAAAACAAAATTACATATCCTTTATATCTAATCCATACACCAACAACCAAAAACATCTACAAACACTTTCATTCTTCAATTTTCTTCATCTAATTGATCTCTCTCAAGTTCTATCTTCAAGTTCTAAGTGTTCTTCATAAATTCCAAAAGTTCTAGTTTCATAAAATCAAGAATACTTCTAAGATTGCAAGTTTACTTCCAAGTTTTCTAAATCCATTCCAAGTAATCATCCAAGATCAAGAAACCTTTGTTACTTACAGTAGGTTATCTTTCTAATACAAGGTAATAATCATATTCAAACTTTAATTCAATTTCTATAACTATAACAATCTTATTTCGAGTGGAAATCTTACTTGAAATTGTTTTCGTGTCATGATTCTGCTTCAAGAACTTTCAAGCCATCCAAGGATCCTTTGAAGCTAGATCTATTTTTCTCATTTCCAGTAGGTTTATCCAAGGAACTTGAGGTAGTAATGATGTTCATAACATCATTCGATTCATACATATAAAGCTATCTTCTTCGAAGGTTTAAACTTGTAATCACTAGAACATAGTTTAGTTAATTCTAAACTTGTTCGCAAATAAAAGTTAATCCTTCTAACTTGACTTTTAAAATCAACTAAACACATGTTCTATATCTATATGATATGCTAACTTAATGATTTAAAACCTGGAAACACGAAAAACACCGTAAAACCGGATTTACGCCGTCGTAGTAACACCGCGGGCTGTTTTGGGTTAGTTAATTAAAAACTATGATAAACTTTGATTTAAAAGTTGTTATTCTGGGAAAATGATTTTTATTATGAACATGAAACTATATCCAAAAATTATGGTTAAACTCAAAGTGGAAGTATGTTTTCTAAAATGGTCATCTAGACGTCGTTCTTTCGACTGAAATGACTACCTTTACAAAAATGACTTGTAACTTATTTTTCCGACTATAAACCTACACTTTTTCTGTTTAGATTCATAAAACAGAGTTCAATATGAAACCATAGCAATTTTATTCACTCAAAATGGATTTAAAATGAAGAAGTTATGGGTAAAACAAGATTGGATAATTTTTCTCATTTTAGCTACGTGAAAATTGGTAACAAATCTATTCCAACCATAACTTAATCAACTTGTATTGTATATTATGTAATCTTGAGATACCATAGACATGTATACAATGTTTTGACCTATCATGTCGACACATCTATATATATTTCGGAACAACCATAGACACTCTATATGTGAATGTTGGAGTTAGCTATACAGGGTTGAGGTTGATTCCAAAATATATATAGTTTGAGTTGTGATCAATACTGAGATACGTATACACTGGGTCGTGGATTGATTCAAGATAATATTTATCGATTTATTTCTGTACATCTAACTATGGACAACTAGTTGTAGGTTACTAACGAGGACAGCTGACTTAATAAACTTAAAACATCAAAATATATTAAAAGTGTTGTAAATATATTTTGAACATACTTTGATATATATGTATATATTTTTATAGGTTCGTGAATCAACCAGTGGTCAAGTCTTATTTCTCAACGAAGTAAAAATCTGTGAAAGTGAGTTATAGTCCCACTTTTAAAATCTAATATTTTTGGGATGAGAATACATGCAGGTTTTATAAATGATTTACAAAATAGACACAAGTACGTGAAACTATATTCTATGGTTGAATTATCGAAATCGAATATGCCCCTTTTTATTAAGTCTGGTAATCTAAGAATTAGGGAACAGACACCCTAATTGACGCGAATCCTAAAGATAGATCTATTGGGCCTAACAAACCCCATCCAAAGTACCGGATGCTTTAGTACTTCGAAATTTATATCATATCCGAAGGGTGTCCCGGAATGATGGGGATATTCTTATATATGCATCTTGTTAATGACGGTTACCAGGTGTTCACCATATGAATGATTTTTATCTCTATGTATGGGATGTGTATTGAAATATGAAATCTTGTGGTCTATTGTTACGATTTGATATATATAGGTTAAACCTATAACTCACCAACATTTTTGTTGACGTTTAAAGCATGTTTATTCTCAGGTGAATACTAAGAGCTTCCGCTGTTGCATACTAAAATAAGGACAAGATTTGGAGTCCATGTTTGTATGATATTGTGTAAAAACTGCATTCAAGAAACTGATTTCGATGTAACATATTTGTATTGTAAACCATTATGTAATGACCGTGTGTAAATAGGATATTTTAGATTATCATTATTTGATAATCTACGTAAAGCTTTTTAAACCTTTAGTTATGAAATAAAGGTTATGGTTTGTTTTAAAAATGAATGCAGTCTTTGAAAAACGTCTCATATAGAGGTCAAAACCTCGCAACGAAATCAATTAATATGGAACGTTTTTAATCAATAAGAACGGGACATTTCAGTTGGTATCCGAGCATTGGTCTTAGAGAACCAAAAAAATTTGCATTAGTGTGTCTTATCGAGTTTGTTAGGATGCATTAGTGAGTCTGGACTTTGACCGTATTTTCTTTAAAAATGATTGTATAACATTTTTGTTGAAAACTATATATTATTAACATGTAAATATTATGTGATATATTAATCTCTTAACGTGTTTGATATTATGTGATAGATGTCTACCTCTAGAACAAGTACCATTGACTCACCTAATAATAATGAAGAGTCAAATGTAAATTGGAATAATTCGTGGACTGTGATAATGCTAAAAACGAACATATATTTCATAGCATTATTCCTCAAGAAAGACAAGCTTTTAGTTGCAATTGTTCTATTTACAAGTGATATTCGTTTAAATAATAAAAGGTGAAGACAAAAGACAGATTCGACGAATTGAAGACGCAAACGACCAAAAAGCTCAAAAGAACAAAAGACAATCAAAGAGGTTCCAATTATTGATAAGAAACGTCTCGAAATTACAAGAGTACAAGATTAAAAACGTAAAGTACAAGATATTAAATTGTACGCAAGGACGTTCGAAAATCCGGAACCGGGACCAGAGTCAACTCTCAACGCTCGACGCAACGGACTAAAAATTACAAGTTAACTAGGTATATAAATATAATATAATATATAATTAATTATATTAATTATATATATATTATATTTATAAATAAAAACCGTCGGCAGAGAAAGACTCCAAGGACTGAGCTGTAAATTCATTCTCCGCGACTCGCGGAGTTTGAAGAGGATTTTACCGCGAGTCGCGGAGCCCCAAAAATCGAAAATCCCTATAAAGCCAACCGAATTCTGATCACAATTGATAATCCATCTTTCTCTCTTCTCTCATATATACGTAAAATATATATATAATTTATATTTTAATTTTAATTTTAATTATAATTCTAATAATAAGGGTATGTTAGCGAATGTTGTAAGGGTGTAAGTCGAAATTCTGTCCGTGTAACGCTACGCTATTTTTAATCATTGTAAGTTATGTTCAACCTTTTTATATTAATGTCTCGTAGCTAAGTTATTATTATGCTTATTTAAAACGAAGTAATCATGATGTTGGGCTAATTACTAAAATTGGGTAATTGGACTTTGTACCATAATTGGGGTTTGGACAAAAGAACGACACTTGTGGAAATTAGACTATGGGCTATTAATGGGCTTTATATTTGTTTAACTAAATGATAGTTTGTTAATGTTAATATAAAGATTTACAATTGGGCGTCCCTATAAATTACCATATACACTCGATCGGACACGATGGGCGGGGTATTTATATGTACGAATAATCGTTCATTTAACCGGACACGGGAATGGATTAATAGCCACTAGAATAATTAAAACAGGGGTGAAATTACATTCAAGGGTAATTGGTGTAATTGTTAACAAAGTAGTAAAACCTTGGTTTACACGCAGTCGATAACCTGGTGTATTCATTAAACAAAGTATTAAAACCTTGTTACAATTCGAATCCCCAATTAGTTGGAATATTTAACTTCGGGTATAATAATAATTTGATGAGGACACTCGCACTTTATATTTATGACTGATGGACTGTTATGGACAAAAACCAGACGGACATATTAAATAATCCAGGACAAAGGACAATTAACCCATGGGCATAAAACTAAAATCAACACGTCAAACATCATGATTACGGAAGTTTAAATAAGCATAATTCTTTTATTTCATATTTAATTTCCTTTATTTTATATTTAATTG
This sequence comes from Rutidosis leptorrhynchoides, assembly GCF_046630445.1. NCBI lineage: Eukaryota > Viridiplantae > Streptophyta > Magnoliopsida > Asterales > Asteraceae > Rutidosis > Rutidosis leptorrhynchoides. Next base: position 655,809,920 of record NC_092333.1, on the reverse strand, counting down.
CACTTCTAATTATCGCATTTTTTATTGTTATTATATTTAATTGCATTTTTAATTATCGTACTTTTTAATTATCGCAAGTTTATTTTATCGCACTTTTATTATTCGCAATTTCATTATCGTTATTTACTTTACGCTTTAAATTAAGTCTTTTATTTATTTAATATTTTACATTAGGTTTTAACTGCGACTAAAGTTTTAAAATCGACAAACCGGTCATTAAACGGTAAAAACCCCCCTTTATAATAATAATATTACTTATATATATATTTGTATTTTTATAAAAAGTAAACTAATATAGCGTTAAGCTTTGTTTAAAGATTTCCCTGTGGAACGAACCGGACTTACTAAAAACTACACTACTGTACGATTAGGTACACTGCCTATAAGTGTTGTAGCAAGGTTTAAGTATATCCATTCTATAAATAAATAAATATCTTGTGTAAAATTGTATCGTATTTAATAGTTTTTCCTAGTAAAATATAAACTATTTCGTATACACCTCGCAACACATCAAGTATTTTTGGCGCAGCTGCCGGGGACACTCTTAAACGCCGGAAGCGCAACGCTAATATAAAAAAAAAAGATTTTTAGTTAACTTTTATTAAAATTCGTTTTTATAAAAATACGTTTTAATTATTCAAAAATATAAAAAGAAAAACAAAAATATAAGTATTTTTAAGATTTTGTTAAATATTTAAGTTTTATAAGTTTCTTTATCTTTATTTTAGTTTATAATAATATAAATTTTATTAAATATCTTTTATTTATAGAAAAAACAGAAAACAGAAAATAAAAAAAAAAATAAAAAAAAACGCGTAAAAATTTCAAACTGCTCCAGATCTGAAATTCTGAACCCCGCGACTCGCGGGGTTTGAAGCATTAAATACCGCGACTCGCGGAGACTTTCTGACACGCGAACAGGAAGCCCTAATTCAGCCTTAATTACGGATTATTATTAATTATTATTATTATTAACCCTAATTATTATTATTATTATAATTAACTTTATTTAAGTTTTATTTAATTTATATACTTTAGTTAAATTAGTTTTATTAAATTGTAAAATTAGTAGTTTTATTAAATAAAAAATATAAAAATAATATTTTTATAAAAATTGTACTTTTTAGCGTAATATTTGTATTTTTAGCTCATATTTAATTTTAAACTTAGTTTTTGCCATAGTGATTTTTACTCCTAGATTTTTAGGCTTTGCCGTAGAATTCCTTAAGTGCTTTTTCTTTAGACTAAGATTTAGGTACTTTAAAATTTTGCGACGCCTTTTTAAGTTTTAGTTTCTTTTTAAGTTATTTCCATTTGGGATTTAGTTTTTCCTGTAAGCTTTAATATTTTTAGACGACTTTTACTATGTACCAATTATCATTCCAATTAGTAATTTCAATTTGCGATTATAATTTTAAGTTAGTTGTAGTAATAAGATTAGGTTAGTTAAGTATTTTTAAGTTTTTATAAGTTTCTTTTATTTTTCCGTCACCTTTTATTTTTCAACCATTTTTTTTTCTTTTTCGACCTTTTTCGACGAACTCTTTTTCTCTCTTATTTCTCGCCATTCTAGTTTTTAGGACTTAGAATTTTTTCTACTTCTTATCTAAATTTCTTAAAATTACGAAAATTTATTTTAAGTGGTTAAATTGATAGACATCAAAATTTTCTGGTTCGTAGTGATAGTTGGATTTGTACGTGGACCGGGTTATTGGAGCCAAACAGTCCTCAATTATATTGAGACCAAACGAATCCTGCCCCTCTGCTGCATCTTTTGGCTATTCGAAACGTGGGCAAAATCAGAAAAGTCTATTGATTGGATAACTTATTATAATTTTTCTTTCCTTTTAAAAACTAATAGGATATTCAGTGAATGCACCGAGCAAGACGTTCATCACCTTTTGTACGTTCACCACCTGTAACTAGATCAAGACATTTAGCAAATATAACCGCCGTTGATTTTTCTTTAGAATCGTCATCCAGTAGACCAAGTACTTCAGTTCAAATTTCCGATAATCCATTTTTTGAACCCAACCTCACAATTGAGAATCCGGAGAATATTCAGGAACGGTTCGTAGATCCTGAACCATTAAACTTTCCTCCGGAGCCACCAATCATTCAAACAGAGATTGTTGAGGAACGAACCATTAAATCAGAATCATCTAGTGATACCGATTCAACAAATTCAATTATGGAGAATCTGGAACCTTTAAGTATGGAAGACCGAATGAGAGCTAAACGCACTGGCCAAGGTCACGCAATTACTCATCCAGACATTAATGCGCCAGATTATGAAATCAAAGGACAAATTCTACACATGGTGACTAATCAATGCCAATTTAGTGGTGCGCCTAAGGAAGATCCAAATGAACATATACGTACCTTTAATAGGATCTGCACACTATTTAAAATCCGAGAAGTGGAGGATGAACAGATATATCTCATGTTATTTCCCTGGACTTTAAAGGGAGAAGCCAAATATTGGTTGGAATCGTTACCTGAAGGGGCGATTGATACATGGGATGTTTTAGTTGACAAATTTCTTAAACAATTCTTTCCTGCATCTAAAGCCGTAAGACTTCAAGCAGAAATTGTTACGTTCACACAGAAACCAAATGAAACTCTATATGAGGCGTGGACAAGATATGGAAAGTTGTTAAGAGGATGTCCGCAACATGGTTTAGACACCTGTCAAATAGTACAAATATTCTACCAAGGATGCGACATCACTACAAGGAAAGACATAGATATAGCAGCTGGTGGTTCTATTATGAAGAAAACCGAAACTGATGCTTACAAAATTATTGATAACACTGCTTCCCACTCACATGAGTGGCACCAAGAAAAAGATATCATTAGATCATCTAAAGCAGCTAGAGCCGATTCTAGCCATGACTTAGATTCTATTTCCGCAAAGATAGATGCTGTGGAGAGACGAATGGAAAAGATGACTAAGGATATTCACTCAATACGAATTAGTTGTGAGCAGTGTGGAGGACCACATTTTACAAAAGATTGTCTCAGTATTGAATTAACAATGGAACAAAGAGAGAATATTTCATACATAAACCAAAGGCCTGGAAATAATTATCAGAATAATTATCAACCGCCAAGACCAATTTACAATCAAAACCAGAATTATAACCGAAATATTCCATACAACAACCAACAAGGTCCTAGTAATCAACAAGTATCCAATAATACTTACAATCAGCAAAGACCTAATTTTCAAAACAAACCACCACAACAAACCGATGATAAAAAGCCGAATTTAGAAGATATGATGACGAAGCTAGTTGAAACTCAAACGCAGTTTTTCACATCTCAGAAACAAACTAATGAACAAAATGCTCAAGCATTTAGAAATCAACAAGCTTCTATTCAAAATCTAGAACAAGAAGTAAGTAACCTAGCAAGGTTAATAGGTGAAAGAAAACCGGGAAGTTTACCAAGCGATACAAACGCTAACCCCCGGAATGAAACAGCTAAAGCTATTACCACAAGAAGTGGTACAACACTTAAACCACCTGAAATACCTGTAACTTCTGATGAAACTATTCCTACTCCACAAGAACCACAACCTGATCAAGATAAGAAAAAAGAACCGGTAGTTGAAAAAGTTAATGAAGATAACACAGTTAAGGATAAACCTTATGTTAAACCATATCAACCACCACTTCCTTACCCGAGTAAAATGAAGAAAGAAAAACTTGAAGCCGAGCAATCTAAATTTTTGGATATGTTTAAACAGATAAATGTGAATCTTCCTTTCATTGATGTGATTTCAGGAATGCCAAGATATGCTAAATTCTTGAAAGATCTAATCTCAAATAGAAAGAAAATGGAAGAACTCTCGGCTGTTACTATGAATGCTAATTGTTCAGCAGTGCTGTTGAATAAGATACCAGAAAAACTATCTGATCCAGGAAGTTTCACAATTCCATGTTTTCTGGGTAGTCTTAGTTCAATAGAAGCATTGGCAGACTTAGGTGCTAGTATAAATCTAATGCCGTATTCACTATACGCTAAACTAGACCTTGGAGAATTGAAACCAACCAGAATAAGCATACAACTAGCCGATAGATCAATAAAATATCCTAGAGGGATAATGGAGAACATGCTAGTTAAAGTTGGTACTTTAGTATTTCTAGTAGATTTTGTTGTTCTGGACATGGAAGAAGATTCTCAAGTTCCTCTCATATTAGGAAGACCATTCTTAAACACGGCTAAAGCAATGATAGACGTGTTCAGTAAGAAACTGACCCTAAGTATAGAGGATGAGAGTGTTACCTTTTCAGTTGATAGAGCAATGCAACAACCACAATCTGCAGATGATACATATTATTATATTCAAACTATAGATGCACATGCAGAATTATTAGAAGAATTTTCAGAATTACAAGGAACAGGAGAATGTTCTTTAGGAGAAGGTAATGAACCAATTGATGAAGCTGAAATGTTAGCTACACTTATAGCTAATGGATATGAACCAACAACAGAAGAAATTCAAATGCTAAAAGAAGAAGACAGATATCGATATAAATCATCGATAGAAGAACCTCCGAAATTAGAGTTAAAGCCACTTCCAAACCATTTGGAATACGCTTATTTACATGGTGAATCTGAATTACCTGTAATAATATCATCTTCTCTTACTGAAAATGAGAAATCACAACTCATTTCTGTGTTGAAAGCTCATAAACCAGCCATTGCATGGAAGATTCATGATATTAAAGGAATAAGTCCTTCGTATTGCACACATAAAATCCTTATGGAAGAAGGTCATAAAACGTATGTGCAACGCCAACGAAGACTAAATCCTAATATGCAAGATGTAGTTAAGAAAGAGATTATTAAACTGCTAGATGCAGGTTTGATATATCCAATTTCTGATAGTCCATGGGTAAGCCCAGTTCAATGCGTACCTAAGAAGGGTGGCATGACTGTCATTACAAATGAGAAAAATGAGCTTATTCCTACTAGGACTGTAACAGGATGGCGTGTATGTATTGATTATAGAAAATTAAATGACGCCACCAGAAAAGATCACTTTCCCTTACCTTTCATAGATCAAATGTTGGAAAGATTAGCCGGAAATAGTTACTATTGTTTTCTAGATGGATTTTCCGGATATTTTCAAATTCCAATAGCACCCGAAGACCAAGAGAAAACCACATTCACGTGCCCTTATGGTACTTTTGCTTACAAACGCATGCCATTTGGACTTTGTAACGCCCCTGCAACCTTTCAAAGGTGTATGATGGCGATTTTTCACGACATGATAGAAGAATGCATGGAAGTTTTCATGGATGACTTTTCAGTCTTCGGTGATACATTTAAATCATGTCTAGTTAATCTGGAACGAATGCTAATTAGATGCGAACAATCAAATCTAGTACTTAATTGGGAGAAATGCCATTTCATGGTTAAAGAAGGCATCGTTCTTGGACATAAAATTTCAAAAGAAGAAATTGAAGTGGATAGAGCTAAAGTAGATGTAATTGCTAAACTTCCACATCCCACCAATGTTAGAGGAGTTAGGAGTTTTCTAGGGCATGCCGGTTTTTACCGACGTTTCATAAAAGATTTTTCTAAAATTGCCACTCCTGTGAATAAACTCCTAGAAAAGGATGCGCCATTCATCTTTTCAGATGAATGTATCAAATCTTTTAATATTCTTAAAGAAAAACTCACTAATGCACCGATCATGATAACACCAAATTGGAATCTACCATTTGAACTAATGTGCGATGCAAGTGATTTTGCAATGGGAGCCGTTTTAGGACAAAGGATTGAAAAACGATTTTAACCTATATATTATGCTAGTAAGACATTACAAGGAGCACAAACGAACTATACAACTACTGAAAAAGAACTCCTTGCTATTGTCTTTGCTTTTGACAAATTTCGATCATATCTCGTTTTAGCAAAAACGGTGGTCTATACCGACCATTCTGCTCTTAGATACCTATTTTCAAAACAAGATGCTAAACCAAGATTAATCCGTTGGATCTTACTCTTACAAGAGTTTGATATTGAAATCCGAGATAAAAGAGGAGCAGAAAATCTCGCCGCTGATCATCTTTCTCGTCTTGAAAATCCCGAATTAGAAGTTCTAAATGAATCGGCCATACAAGACAACTTCCCTGATGAATATCTATTGAAGATAGATTATAAAGAAATCACATGGTTTGCAGACTATGCAAACTACTTAGTTTGTGGATTCCTTGAAAAAGGATTATCGTACCAAAAACGAAAGAAATTCTTCAGTGATATAAAACACTATTTCTGGGAAGATCCACATTTGTTTAAAAGTTGTCCCGATGGAATAATACGCCGATGTGTATTTGGAGATGAAGCTAGTAAAATATTAAACCATTGTCACACAGGACCAACAGGAGGGCATTATGGGCCTCAACTAACAGCAAGAAAAGTTTATAAAGCTGGATTCTATTGGCCTACAATTTACAAAGACGCACACCTTCTTTGCAAATCCTGTGATGTGACGACCCGGAAATTTCCGACCAAATTTAAACTTTAATCTTTATATTATTCAGACACGATAAGCAAAGTTTGTTAAGTTAAATCTCAAGAATTTTAAACTGTGTTCATACATTCATTATAACCTCGACCAAATTCCGACGATTCACGAACCGTTATATATAAATAGATATGTATATGTATATATATATTATAACTTGAGAATATTAATAAAGTATTAAACGTATAATACTTTACACGAACGTATTTGTTTCAATATGATTTTTGACGAAAAAAAATATATTAAATGATTGAATTATCAGAAACATTGAATTATGATTACAAGTCTCTGTTGAGAGGTCCACTATGATTTGAGAAAATCTATTCCTCTTAACGATATTCAGAATAATTTGTAAAGCTATTTATAAATAAAAACAAAAAGTGTCATTTACGAAAGTTAGACAAAAGTTAGTGGAGAATTGGTTTTCATAATATTCTATTAATCTATTTTCAAACGTACAAAGACGTTTTCAATTTAAAAAGAACTTTATTATTAAAACGTATATAACTTTTATAAATATCTAGAATCACTTTTGACAACTCATTACTTAACCAGTATGATAAAGATAACGATATTTATATTTTATTTTATTAAATATCTATAACGATTTAAATTAATATTATATATATTTATACGCGTATTATACATACATAGTTTTTATACTTTTACTACACTTTAACTTTACCTTTACTTTACTTTTACTTTACTTTAACTTTAATAATTCATACTTTAATAATTCACTTTAATAATTCATACTTTAATAATTTACTTTAATAATTCATACTTTAATAATTCACTTTAATAATTCACTTTAATAATTCACTTTAATAATTCATACTTTAATAATTCACTTTAATAATTCATACTTTAATAATTCACTTTAATAATTCAAAAATCTATTATAAATAGAATTCAATAGGTTTCATTATTTCATAGAAACTTGAAAATATATTTCTCTAAACTCTCTCAATCGATTTATATATATATATATATATTTGCTCTGTATTATTTCAAGATATTATTAGTATACATAAAATATTACGACGGAGTGCTGTCCGAGTGATTTCAAAATAGTTTTTTTGAATGAGTCGAAGCTAAGGAAATTATGGGTTATAGCTATGGAGGTGATGGGTATGGTTCATGGGTATGCTCGTGAGGTCAATCTAGTGTTTATCATCTCCGTTGCGTCTACGTACTTTCCTGCAATATTGAATCTCAATATTGATACGTTCGTGAATCCGAGGCCAACCTTGCACTTGTTAAATGACGTTATATGTATTTTTACTATGAAATACAGTATTGTGAGTTTCATTTGCTCCCTTTTATATATATTTTTGGGACTGAGAATACATGCGCTGTTTTTATAAATGTTTTACGAAATAGGCACAAGTACTAAAACTAATTCTACGTGGGTTTAAACCAGAAATATACCCTTAGCTTGGTAACATTAAACTACTTGTCTATGTACGGTAGGCGCGAATCCTAAAGATAGATCTATTGGGCCTGACAAACCCCATCCTGGCTATGGGATGCTTTAGTACTTCGAGGTTATTTTAAACACACCTGATCTGGTGTACTTCAGAGGGTAAAACATGAACGTTAAGGCTTGTTATCGGGTGCCTACAACTTATAGAATACTTTTATACACTTGCGAGTGTACATATATTTATAAACGAAAATCTTGTGGTCTATTAATATATTGAAATGATTGTTATGATAAACCTATGAACTCACCAACCTTTTGGTTGACACTTTAAAGCATGTTTATTCTCAGGTATTAAAGAAATCTTTCGCTGTGCATTAGCTCATTTTAAGGATATTACTTGGAGTCATTCATGGCATATTTTGAAAGACGTTGCATTCGAGTCATTGAGTTCATCAAGATTATTATTAAGCCAATTATAGTTGGATGTATTATGAAATGGTGTGCATGCCGTCAACTTTCGTTGTAAAGAAAGTTTGTCTTTTAAAAACGAATGAAATGTTTGTAAAACGTATCATATAGAGGTCAAATACCTCGCGATGTAATCAACTATTGTGAATCGTTTATAATGTATATGAACGGGTCCTTTCAGTTGGTATCAGAGCGGTGGTCTTAGCGAACCAGGTCTCCATTAGTGTGTCTAACTGATAGTCGTTAGGATGCATTAGTGAGTCTGGACTTCGACCGTGTCTGCATTTCAAAAGTTTTGCTCATCATTCTTGTCGGAAATTACCTGCTTATCATTCTTAGTCTAGACACATCTTATTGCATTGATTGCATGAATAGTGTATAGACAAAATTCATATCTTAGTGTATCTGCTAATTCATATCTTAGCGTATCTGTTACTGTAAACTTTGCCTGACATATTCCGTAAATTCCTCCGTAATCTACGAAACCTTTTGCTCTATATAATTAGAATACCACCCGATAGCCGGAAAATCATTTCATATCGAAAAATCCTTTATCAAATCGTACGAAATGGAATTCGTCATCAGTTCAAGTTCCTCGAATTCCGAAATGGAATCCCACTCAAGTTCCGAAAGCAGTGTGACCGGAATGGATCAACCAATTAGTCATCATCTATTCTGGATGAATTGGGGATGGGTTCGTAGCCTCCTTAATCATTGGAGACAAGAAGAAGGTGATCCCTTCCATCCACCACATTGTCCTCTTGGCGAAGAACCTGAAGCACTTACCGGCGAACCTATCTGAAACACCATTTTCTCTCTTATTTATAGAGTATCTCGTCACGATTACATACTACACCAAATTCTAGATTTTATTTATCCGCTCGTAAGAACCGACAATCACCCCGGTGTAATAGAAGAAGTCAACGAGCTTCGCGCTCGGGTAGTGGCTTTGGAGAATATGGTGCAAAGGTTACAAACACCAGCAGCAGCACCAGCAACATAAACAGTACCACCATCAGCAACACCAACAGTACCATCACCACCACCAACAACAACATCCACATTCCACACTGCAACATCACAATCTGTATCTCAAACATCAACGTCATACGCCCTGTAAATATCCAGGAATATCAACAACAACAAACGATGAAGTATTAATTCATAAACTTCATTGAATAGATATCTCTGCGGCAGTTATGTAATCTCCAAAATCTTAGAGATTATTTAATTCTGACCGTAAATCGGATGAGTGAATGGAGATGGTAGAGTAGAAACTTTGATCAAAAATAGTGTACGATTTACAAGCTAGAATTGTTTTACCAACAGCATCAACAGGACCGTAGCATCATCAATACAGTCAGTGCCGTCAGTATCGTCAGAATCAACAGCACCTGTAACATCACAAACTCTGTCAGTTCAAGAATCATTGTGGACATCATTACGAATCAACAACAAATATATTGTATCAACGAGTTATGAAGTATTAACTCATTTCCAATCGAAAGATCTATATGTATATTTTATATGTATAAATTTTTAAACCATAATAAATCTTCCCGTACTAAGCTATTATGTGTGAATCTTAACTACTTAGTTAATTCATATTACAAATATGCAATGATGTACGTCCTTCGTCCGCAACTTAACCATCGTTAATTACAATCTCTGTCCCAATTCAATAAAAAATCCAATTTATAATAAATCAAGTGTATTATTCGAATATATGTTTGATTTTACGCTTTCATCATCGATGTACTCGAAACTTTTCAAATAACATCATTCGTACCTTGCGAAGTTCACAAGAATTTCACGAAAACCAACAAATAACAAAGTAATGATTCATAATTTCAATATTATTGAAGAAATACTTATGCAATTTATAAAGTTTTAGGGATTACTCAATTCTAGTTCCAACCATAAACCAAATGAGTTTAATTTAATATTAACTCATTAAATCTATATTACATCTAAAGAAAATATACACATATATTTTCATAAAGACTGTAATAAACTTCTTTTGTACAAAATATTAATTGTGAAAATTTTTTTAACGGGTAGGTAATACCCGAGAGATATATAAATTCACAATTAATATATTACATTTTTCGAAACTGATTCAGCAATCATCAACTATACTCCCTACTTTCACAACAATATCCATTCTTTCATATAAATCAAAACAATCATACTCATTCAAATTCAATTACATATTCTGATTTTGAAATCGCATAATTCAATTCGAAATATAACCAGTATCATCACTCTTAGATTCCTATATCTTTCAAAGCTATACTTTGACTTCAAAACTGTGTTAGAACATCATATGTATTAACGATTACAATATGTGCTCAAACCCTTCGAAATTCCTGAAGACACTTCAACTAAGGAACAATCGAGATGATGATCCAACCACATGTTACCCACAGTTATACACCTGAAAAACTCTCAAAACCCAAGTCATAGTTCGACACGTATGCGTGTTAGACCCATTGGCATTTACTAGCTATAATAACTTTTCAATTCCGTTTCAAAATAGACATTTTTGTCACAGCTCCAGCAAACCAACTTCAATTGTTCATTCGAATAAGCCTTATTATAATGATTAGCCCTTCATCATTATTACTGGGGAACCTTTCATATCTCGCCACATTAGCAGTAAACTTATTAACAACTTCATTGATCTTTGAATTTCTGAAAAATCTTTATATTTATCAAAACCCCATCATTTACTCATCTGCATCTTGTAACGAGAATTGCCATACGAATCATCAGAAATTAGCAATCAGTATTTTGAAACCTCGCAGCATGTCTACATCAACAATTACATATACACACAACGTCTACCTCCAAGACTTACATTCTTTGAATGAGAAATTTCTGAAAAACACCCTAAATTGCGAACCAGTTCTCGAAATTTTTAAAAAATGCTGATAAAGCAGCAAAAACTGTAAACGACCTTAACAGTAAAAAGTTGGATGATAAAGGATAGTATATTAGCAAAGCTCAGAAAAAGAGAAGCTTTGGAACTGGAAAACGGATTGAGCAAAGTATGAAGGAGGCTGTGGACAAATCACAAAGGCTGAACCTGCCTTCAAAGAATCCAAATGATTCAGTACTTGCTGAAGTCATTAACGAATACCTTGCTCCTGACTCTAAATCCTGCGGACAATATCCTTCATCATCCTCTGATATTAGACATTCTAAGATATCATCGTATCTTTCATTATAAATATCATCCATACTTCTGAAGATATTTTTATAATTATTCTTATCTGAAATCATTTACCTCTTCGCGCTATCTGTATTATATCATAAAAGAAACTATTTTAGTTTCTAAATTCTGAAACATTCGAGTTTAAAATAGGAATATTCTTGAAGAAGTGTTGGGAGCTGAAGCATGAGTTAGTATAATATAATGACACTTGATCAACGTGATTATATTACAGTAATTCATGCTGAGTTTCTAAATGAAACATGATGATTCACATATCATAACGTCATCATGTGCTATGTTACACGACTCTTGTATTCTCTTTGATCTCTAAATATCAAGAAAATATTTCTTGATGATTCGGCATTTTCCGAGGTATTCTGGTAATTTGACAAGTCAAGATCGTGCCATTACAATTTCCTTCCTAGAACATTAACAATGTTCATTCTGAAATTTATATCTGCGAATTCTGGACCATTACAAGCGGTGCTTAATCGCAAGAAGAAGAAACGAAAGGACAAAGCTCCGAACTAGAAATGGGAGTATAAATCATAGCAAATAGAAGATAGCATTAACTGTGGATGACAATGATTATAGAAGAAGCAAGGACTTTGAAATATAAGGGAAGATATAAAACCCAACAACAACCCAGAAATCACAAACCGTATATATCAATGCATATAGCAATATAAAGACACGGGAGAACTAAAAACACTATAAAACCAAGAGTATAGTAGAAGTAAATAGATTCTTCCGGAGGCAGATGAAAAAGAAGAGCGACAGATATGAAAATGAGGAGTATATCAAGAATCAGCACTGGATGAAGCATATTGACAAATACTTTAAAATATGAGTTGAGAAGGTGTGAGTTGTAAGAAAACAAATGAGGTGGATTTATAGTGAAATATACGACAGAGAAATCAAAATGGATTATCGCATTAATTCGAAGAGGATCATAATTTCCTTAATCGTCGAATAATCAAATCCAATATAGATTACAAAGATTTTCTTTTCGGAGATCAATCGTGATGACGTCAAAAGATACGACGAATCACTATTATCTTATTTCATTCATTTACGATAACTTCACTCATACGCTTCGAGTAATCGAATTATTTTATCCATGCTTCTTGAACATGATAAAACTCTATAATCGTTATAATAACATTCTCATTGTTAGTCATGACGACCTCTATCAAATTTCGGGGACGAAATTTCTTTAACGGGTAGGTACTGTGACGACCCGGAAATTTCCGACCAAATTTAAACTTTAATCTTTATATTATTCAGACACGATAAGCAAAGTTTGTTAAGTTAAATCTCAAGAATTTTAAACTGTGTTCATACATTCATTATAACCTCGACCAAATTCCGACGATTCACGAACCGTTATATATAAATAGATATGTATATGTATATATATATATTATAACTTGAGAATATTAATAAAGTATTAAACGTATAATACTTTACACGAACATATTTGTTTCAATATGATTTTTGAAGAAAAAAAATATATTAAATGATTGAATTATCAGAAACATTGAATTATGATTACAAGTATCTGTTGAGAGGTCCACTATGATTTGAGAAAATCTATTCCTCTTAACGATATTCAGAATAATTTGTAAAGCTATTTATAAATAAAAACAAAAAGTGTCATTTACGAAAGTTAGACAAAAGTTAGTGGAGAATTGGTTTTCATAATATTCTATTAATCTATTTTCAAACGTACAAAGACGTTTTCAATTTAAAAAGAACTTTATTATTAAAACGTATATAACTTTTATAAATATCTAGAATCACTTTTGACAACTCATTACTTAACCAGTATGATAAAGATAACGATATTTATATTTTATTTTATTAAATATCTATAACGATTTAAATTAATATTATATATATTTATACGCGTATTATACATACATAGTTTTTATACTTTTACTACACTTTAACTTTACCTTTACTTTACTTTTACTTTACACTTTAACTTTACCTTTACTTTACTTTTACTTTACTTTAACTTTAATAATTCATACTTTAATAATTCACTTTAATAATTCATACTTTAATAATTTACTTTAATAATTCATACTTTAATAATTTACTTTAATAATTCATACTTTAATAATTCACTTTAATAATTCACTTTAATAATTCACTTTAATAATTCATACTTTAATAATTCACTTTAATAATTCATACTTTAATAATTCACTTTAATAATTCAAAAATCTATTATAAATAGAATTCAATAGGTTTCATTATTTCATAGAAACTTGAAAATATATTTCTCTAAACTCTCTCAATTGATTTATATATATATATATATATATATATATATATATATATATATATATATATATATATATATATATATATATATATATATATATTTGCTCTGTATTATTTCAAGATATTATTAGTATACATAAAATATTACGACGGAGTGCTGTCCGAGTGATTTCAAAATAGTTTTTTTGAATGAGTCGAAGCTAAGGAAATTATGGGTTATAGCTATGGAGGTGATGGGTATGGTTCATGGGTATGCTCGTGAGGTCAATCTAGTGTTTATCATCTCCGTTGCGTCTACGTACTTTCCTGCAATATTGAATCTCAATATTGATACGTTCGTGAATCCGAGGCCAACCTTGCACTTGTTAAATGACGTTATATGTATTTTTACTATGAAATACAGTATTGTGAGTTTCATTTGCTCCCTTTTATATATATTTTTGGGACTGAGAATACATGCGCTGTTTTTATAAATGTTTTACGAAATAGGCACAAGTACTAAAACTAATTCTACGTGGGTTTAAACCAGAAATATACCCTTAGCTTGGTAACATTAAACTACTTGTCTATGTACGGTAGGCGCGAATCCTAAAGATAGATCTATTGGGCCTAACAAACCCCATCCTGACTATGGGATGCTTTAGTACTTCGAGGTTATTTTAAACACACCTGATCTGGTGTACTTCAGAGGGTAAAACATGAACGTTAAGGCTTGTTATCGGGTGCCTACAACTTATAGAATACTTTTATACACTTGCGAGTGTACATATATTTATAAACGAAAATCTTGTGGTCTATTAATATATTGAAATGATTGTTATGATAAACCTATGAACTCACCAACCTTTTGGTTTACACTTTAAAGCATGTTTATTCTCAGGTATTAAAGAAATCTTTCGCTGTGCATTAGCTCATTTTAAGGATATTACTTGGAGTCATTCATGGCATATTTTGAAAGACGTTGCATTCGAGTCATTGAGTTCATCAAGATTATTATTAAGCCAATTATAGTTGGATGTATTATGAAATGGTGTGCATGCCGTCAACTTTCGTTGTAAAGAAAGTTTGTCTTTTAAAAACGAATGAAATGTTTGTAAAACGTATCATATAGAGGTCAAATACCTCGCGATGTAATCAACTATTGTGAATCGTTTATAATGTATATGAACGGGTCCTTTCATGTGATGCATGTCAAAGGGCCGGAAAAATAAGTCAACGTGATGAAATGCCACAAAATGTCATCCAAGTATGTGAAGTATTTGACATTTGGGGTATTGACTTTATGGGTCCATTTCCAAAATCTCATAATAATCTATATATACTCGTAGCCATTGATTATGTATCTAAATGGGCGGAAGCACAAGCTCTCCCAACTAACGATGCACGAGTTGTAGTCAACTTTTTAAAACGTCTTTTTGCAAGGTTTGGAACACCGAAAGCTTTAATAAGTGATCGGGGTACTCATTTCTGTAATAATCAACTTGAGAAAGTTCTTAAAAGATATGGAGTAACTCATAAAATCTCCACCGCATATCATCCACAAACAAGTGGACAAGTTGAAAATACCAACCGAGCTTTAAAACGTATTCTAGAGAAAACCGTAGGATCAAATCCGAAGGAATGGTCCATTAAATTGGAGGATGCACTCTGGGCTTTTAGAACAGCCTACAAAACTCCAATTGGAACCACACCTTTTAGACTTGTTTATGGAAAAGCATGTCATCTTCCAGTAGAAATTGAACACAAAGCATTTTGGGCTTTGAAGACATGTAATCTTGATTTACATGAAGCCGGACGTCTACGATTAAGTCAACTAAATGAATTAGAAGAATTAAGACATGAAGCATACAAAAATTCGTTAATCTATAAAGAAAGAACGAAGAAATGGCATGATAAAAGAATCAGAAGTTCAAAAGAATTTAAAGAAGGAGACAGAGTTCTTCTTTTCAATTCACGATTCAAGCTATTTCCTGGAAAATTGAAATCAAGATGGTCTGGACCATTCATAGTCAAAAGAGTTTTCCCATACGGAACGATAGAATTGATAAATTCAAATGGGATTGAATTTAAAGTTAATGGTCACAGAGTTAAACATTACATACATGGTCCGATGGAAGTCGACAACGAAGTTAATCACAATTTCGACACCACAGCTAACTAAGTGTGGGGAGAATCAAGTCTTTAAAGGATAATATGTATTTCTGTTAGAGTTAGATTGTCTGTTTTCGTGTAGTTCTCGAAAATGGAACCCGAATGGTCTTTCCCTAGCAGACCCTAAAGAACTAGTCTTCTCCCCCCATTCTGAATTTTTATTTTTTTAGGTTTTTACAAAATGAAGACTGCCTGTGAACTAAACCATGGTCTAATGCTACATGCTTTGATCACTATATGTAATAATGACATACTACCGAGTGAATTAGTATCAGTAATCAGAGAAAGAATGGACGGAGTTAGAAAAGAATCCAGATGCGAAGATAATAAGTTACAATTTGGTAAAGGAAAATCAAAATCCGCAGCGAAAAGAAGAGCACGACACCTAGAACGATGTCACAAATGCGGAAAATGGTCACATGGAGGTAAATGTTCCAATAATCAAACCTATTCAAATACCGAATTTGTTACTTTATGCAGAGACGGACCGTTCATATGTTTAGAAGAAAAGACACTGAATGCTCGAGGTTACGCCTATGTAGCCATGGATAACCAATTAAACCGACTATCTTATGAATGGGATAGATCATATAACTAAGAAATCTATTTCACAGGTATGTCTGTACAGTTTTTATTTTTATTTTTATTTTTAACCTTTTGATAATAAACGCTAATTTGTTCGCTAAAAAGTATTAAATTGGTATTAAATAAAATTAGGTTTGGCGACCGAAATTATTGATATCATTCAAAAATTTATTACATCACTGCGAAATTTAACGTTTATTCTTAAGGTATAAATATCTTTAAACAATCAACCCAAAATATTTCAAAAATTCGTCATGAGTTAAATTAGGTCTTGGAACCGAAATTACTTTACCGAAAAGAGGGGCGCATATTTTTGATAATATTTGATTGATTAAAGTGGGATAAAAAGAAAAAAAAAAGATTTTTAATTTTATTTTTACCATGTTTTTAAAATTAATATTTAAATCTTAAATTAATATTGTAAACTTTATAAAAACAATATATTTAAAATTGTAAATATTTGAAAAATTAATATAAGTTTAGTATGAATTTATAAATTTTTAAATTAAGTTTGGTGTGAATTTTTAATTTTTAAAATATTAATTTTTAATTTTATGCATTTCAAATTTTAAGTTTGGTGTGAATTTTTAATAATAATTTTGAATTTAATATTTAAGTTGTGTGAATTTAAAAACAAAAATTTACTTTATCTCATTAAGTTAAGAATATGATTTTTAAAATTCGTCGTAAGTTGAAGACTAGGTCTTTGAACCGAAATTGCTTTACCCGAGGGAGGGACGAGAACTTTTATTATCATTATTTTTAATCTTATTGAATTAGAGTATGCCAAAAACATTGAAAAAACCCAAAAATCTTAGCTTTTAAAACAATCGCTACAAAAAGACAAATTTTAAAATTTTGTCGAAGGACGGACTAGGACATCGATCCGAAACGACCTCGTCCTAAATAACAAGGGAAACAAAATTTTAAAATTAATTACTTAATTGTTTTAATAAGTTAATGATTATAAAAAAAAAAAAATATACCAAACTCCGCGAGTCGCGGAGTTTGGAGGGTAAATCCCCGCGACTCGCGGAGGGGCCGGATTACAGAAAAAAAATAAAGAGCTGAACGATCAGTTTCAGTCCCCAACCCAAAACTCAAAAAACTGCTGCGAAAATAGCTCCGAAAATACACCCAAAAACACCACAAAAATCCCAATTTTTAACCGTTAATCACCAAATCTTTTGCTAAAATCATGTTGAGAAGGATTCTATCTAAGAATTACTCAAGAAAAACGGTAAATTTCTACACCTAAACACCATTTAATCCGAAATTTGGTGTTCTTGAGCTATTTTTTCCCCAAATTGATTTTGATGCTTTTTAGTGTAATTAGACTTAAATTGTTTATGTATTATGCTTGTATAACCTAGATTGATGCTGTTTAACATGATTAGAAGCCTTAAACTTCAAATTTTGAATAATCTAGGGTTTGTGTTCTTGAGCAATTTGGGGCTTTTTGATATAAACAGGTTATGGCCGATTTTTGTCATGAATTGTTGCTAAATTAAGTAGTGTAACATGTTTAGGTAGTTAAATGATCTAAACTTTGAGCCTAAACATGATTTTGAGAATTAAAGTGGACTTTTTCAAGTCTAAAATTCATGAACTTGATTTTTGAAAGATAATGCCATTTGAGACTTGTTTAATTGCTAGTAATGATTATTTTGACATGTTATTTGAGTTGAATGCTTATGAACTTGGCGAACATTTTCGTATATGCTTATTTGAAAAAGTGTAGATTTGATGAAAATATGAAAATAAGCTTAAGTTTGATATAAATTGATAATGTCATTGTAATTATTTTGATTAATGATTTTGCTGACACTAATGCATATTTGGATGCACAAAAATTGTGTTTGATGTGTTTTGCAGAATGAAAGGGGTGAATCTTCATCCCAAGCCCGCAATGCTCCTGCTGAGAATTTGGAACAACAGGAGGTGGATAACTACTACAAGCAGGATATACCTCATCCAGTCATGACCTTTTCCGATATGCACTTGGAAGAGTTGCACCCGAACCTGAGATTTGACAGACTTTGGATAGATTATCCAAAATATCAAAGGGGTTTGCATACTCTTCATTCTAAGATTGTTGAGGTACCGAGGGTCATAGAATGGGGACCCTTAGAAGCTGTAGAATTGGCCGGGCCAATTAGGGAATTACTTGTACAGAGGTATGGTAATTCTTCTTTTAATGACTGGGTATGTTTATTCACCATACGTAGACCTGTATATAAAGTATGGTGTGAAGAATTGTTATGTAGTATAGAGTTGAATGATCGGGTAGCTAGTTTAACCGATCGTTCTTTTATTAGATTTTTGTTAGGCGGTTCGATGCGCCACATGTCTTTACTGGACATGGCTCAGGCTTTACGTATATATACGCCCGAGGAGTTAGCGTCTGCCGATTGTAGAGGATTGATACTAAACGGTAGAAAGATAGATGAAAATTTTGATACACACGGTGTGTGGAGTCAAATGACAAGCCATCACCGTTTCAAAGGGGGAAATTACTCTTATTTGGATATAGATAGAGCCGAATTAAGAGTGATACATAGGTTTTTAGCTAATTCGATTACACAAAGGGGTAAAAACAAGGAAAAAGTAAATGAACAGGATTTGTTTTACCATATGTGTATTCGAGACCCACAAAGCACTGTAAGTATACCGTATTGTGTGGGTTATTATTTACCAGCTATGGTTCGGGGGATGCGACCACATAGCATAATAGGAGGTGGTATTTTTATTACTTTGATTGGTGAATATCTCGGTGTGGATATAAGTCGGGGGGGATTATTACTAGAAGAGCCGGAACCCCGCGATACTATAGGTTTAAATGTATACCATGGTGCGAAAGTTTTGAAGAGGCGAAATAACGCCGCAGTACGATACCATGGTAGACATCCACAGGTGGAGAGAAACCAGCAGCAAGGTAATGTAGGAGGGGGGAATGAGATGCAAGAAATGCATAGGTTTATAGCTTCTCAGGAATACGAAAATGCTAGACAGAGAGCATTTGAAGATTGGCAAGTTCATCAGAACCAAATCATAGCTCATTGCCAACATATAGGTAGAAACTATATTCCTACACCGAAACCCATCTTCCCTCCCTGGTCTATAGAGATGCAGCCACCATATCCTACGTATGACCCTGCCGAAGCATTCTATAGCACCTATGGTTATGCCTGGAACCCCTATTGGTACCAATATCATCCTTAGTTTACTTATTATTTTTTTTTTTATTTTGTAATTTGTAATTATTGATACGTTTAATACTTTTGTTAATATTGTAATCATTTTTATAATTATCTAACTTTTATTCTTAGATTTTAATAATTTTTGAATGTGGGGTAATATACCAAACTTCAAAAATATGTATATATGTTTGCAGTTTATCTTATGTACACAACAGGGTAAAACAACGCATTTTCAAAGACTGGCATTAAGTTCAGCAAAAGCAACTAATTTTGACGACAAGATGCAAAATATATGTGAAATAACAACAAGACGGAATGAACAAATGATGTGCACCATTTATCATTCAGCAAACAAACGCCAATATATTTGGAAACTTTGGTAAAAATTTAATCATTTTCACACAAATCACCCTCAATAATTTAAATTGTTACTAATTTCTTGCAAATGAGGGCATTGCAAGATCTTAAGTGTGGGAAGGGGTTAAATTCTTTCGGACTTTAAAATTTTTTACTTTATACACTTGGTTACCATTAAAAATACTAGTAAAGCAGTAGTTGTATTAGAATCTAGTGCTCTCTGATAAAAAAGAACAGCCCTAGTCTTATATACTGACTACCCAATTCTAGTAAAATTTTTCAAAATTTTCAATTAAATGAATTCAAAATCATGTTTATACATATTTATGAACGATAAAACTAGGTTTTAACACCGAAATTATTGTTACCTCGGAAAGGACATAAATTAAGAAACAAACTAAAATGTCAAAATTCATTTAAAATGGAATAGAGGACGATAAAAAGAAAAATAAAAAGCCAAGTGTGGGAAAATTTACCAAGTTATTTTAAACATATGTCACATATATCTGTAACAAATAACTGAAAATACTTTTGCTTTGGACTAAACTAAACTGTTTTACCCGATGAAAGAAAAGAAGAGATGGATCTACACGATGAATCAATTCCATCATTAAAAGGAAGTAAAGTCTTCCGAAAAAGACACGCGCTTCTTGATTTAGGTCATGAAGTTGTCGTCCAGACCAGCTGTAGGTTGACGAAAAATCTAGAAAAGTCATCACTAAAATCGGTTGGAAATCCACGGACCTCAGCATTAAACAGGGTCGCCAAGTGGTCAGATTTATCCTAACCATGAGAAGGATTTATCTCGTACAATGGGGGGGCACCATGCAAATTAGCTGGACAAGACTAATGAATCAGATCCCCAGAAAGGATAATCTCCTTAAAGATTAAAAATCAGCTTTTAAGACTGATATTACTCAATCCTAGAGATTGACCTTAAAGATTGAGAATTCAAACTCATGGAATTCAATGATATCTAAACTCGAGTTTGAACGAGAAAATATTTTGATCAAAATTATAAACCGATTTGTTTTCTGAAAACCCTATTTTCAATGCGTTCATTACCATTGAACGTAAAATCCTAGGAATTCACCTGGAATTCATTAGGTCACCTGAACTAAATCGGGTGTCAACCGTAAGAACGGTGGTTGCATAGTGGTCAAAGACAGGACCTTGTGCCATACCGAAAAATTATAAGGGTGAGCTTTACTATTGCTCCTACCAAGGATAGTAATTGCGTCCGACACGTTATAGACCATAATTAAAAGCATGTCAGGGGACATTGCCTTAACAGTTGCTTGTTCAACGCTTTCCTTTCAACCGGACGGTAGTTTACCGAAAGGTAATATACGGGACAAGTAAACTGGACGTGTTGCTTTCCAAATACAAGGTTAGCAAGTGGGTGACACAAAACCGCAAGTTTTGAGCTAAAATTTTCAAATCTGAAACCCACCAAACCCACAAAAATATTTTGCAAACACCGGTAAAGGGTTATTCCGGAAAACTTATCTAGGGTAAAAACTAGATTTCAAAAGATCAAATGTTTTCATAAAGATCCAATTTCCTTAATGGATCTAAATTTTTATAGTCATGTGGGACTGTAAACCATATCGTTACTACCATTGTTTATACCGCCGTATAGAAATCACTGATGTACAAAGTGTGAAGAATAAAGAAGTGATTCTTGTATTTCAAGACGATATTGCTTGAGGACAAGCAACGCTCAAGTGTGGGAATATTTGATAATGCTAAAAACGAACATATATTTCATAGAATTATTCCTCAAGAAAGACAAGCTTTTAGTTGCAATTGTTCTATTTACAAGTGATATTCGTTTAAATAATAAAAGGTGAAGACAAAAGACAGATTCGATGAATTGAAGACGCAAATGACCAAAAAGCTCAAAAGAACAAAAGACAATCAAAGAGGTTCCAATTATTGATAAGAAACGTCTCGAAATTACAAGAGTACAAGATTAAAAACGTAAAGTACAAGATATTAAATTGTACGCAAGGACGTTCGAAAATCCGGAACCGGGACCAGAGTCAACTCTCAACGCTCGACGCAACGGACTAAAAATTACAAGTTAACTAGGTATATAAATATAATATAATATATAATTAATTATATTAATTATATATATATTATATTTATAAATAAAAACCGTCGGCAGAGAAAGACTCCAAGGACTGAGCTGTAAATTCATTCTCCGCGACTCGCGGAGTTTGAAGAGGATTTTACCGCGAGTCGCGGAGCCCCAAAAATCGAAAATCCCTATAAAGCCAACCGAATTCTGATCACAATTGATAATCCATCTTTCTCTCTTCTCTCATATATACGTAAAATATATATATAATTTATATTTTAATTTTAATTTTAATTATAATTCTAATAATAAGGGTATGTTAGCGAATGTTGTAAGGGTGTAAGTCGAAATTCTGTCCGTGTAACGCTACGCTATTTTTAATCATTGTAAGTTATGTTCAACCTTTTTATATTAATGTCTCGTAGCTAAGTTATTATTATGCTTATTTAAAACGAAGTAATCATGATGTTGGGCTAATTACTAAAATTGAGTAATTGGGCTTTGTACCATAATTGGGGTTTGGACAAAAGAACGACACTTGTGGAAATTAGACTATGGGCTATTAATGGGCTTTATATTTGTTTAACTAAATGATAGTTTGTTAATGTTAATATAAAGATTTACAATTGGGCGTCCCTATAAATTACCATATACACTCGATCGGACACGATGGGCGGGGTATTTATATGTACGAATAATCGTTCATTTAACCGGACACGGGAATGGATTAATAGCCACTAGAATAATTAAAACAGGGGTGAAATTACATTCAAGGGTAATTGGTGTAATTGTTAACAAAGTAGTAAAACCTTGGTTTACACGCAGTCGATAACCTGGTGTATTCATTAAACAAAGTATTAAAACCTTGTTACAATTCAAATCCCCAATTAGTTGGAATATTTAACTTCGGGTATAATAATAATTTGATGAGGACACTCGCACTTTATATTTATGACTGATGGACTGTTATGGACAAAAACCAGACGGACATATTAAATAATCCAGGACAAAGGACAATTAACCCATGGGCATAAAACTAAAATCAACACGTCAAACATCATGATTACGGAAGTTTAAATAAGCATAATTCTTTTATTTCATATTTAATTTCCTTTATTTTATATTTAATTGCACTTCTAATTATCGCATTTTTTATTGTTATTATATTTAATTGCATTTTTAATTATCGTACTTTTTAATTATCGCAAGTTTATTTTATCGCACTTTTATTATTCGCAATTTCATTATCGTTATTTACTTTACGCTTTAAATTAAGTCTTTTATTTATTTAATATTTTACATTAGGTTTTAACTGCGACTAAAGTTTTAAAATCGACAAACCGGTCATTAAACGGTAAAAACCCCCCTTTATAATAATAATATTACTTATATATATATTTGTATTTTTATAAAAAGTAAACTAATATAGCGTTAAGCTTTGTTTAAAGATTTCCCTGTGGAACGAACCGGACTTACTAAAAACTACACTACTGTACGATTAGGTACACTGCCTATAAGTGTTGTAGCAAGGTTTAAGTATATCCATTCTATAAATAAATAAATATCTTGTGTAAAATTGTATCGTATTTAATAGTTTTTCCTAGTAAAATATAAACTATTTCGTATACACCTCGCAACACATCAGACTGATTCACAAGTTCCCGAAGAGGAACCGGAAGAAGAGTCGAAACCGGAAGAAGAATCGAAACCGGAAGAAGAATCGGAACCGGAAGAAGAAATAGAACCAGTGGGGAAAATAATAAAACGGTTAAGTAGAAGAAAATCCTCAACCAACCGACCAAAGTTAATTATGGTCAATGGTGTTTCCGCCAAGGAAGCAAAGTATTGGGAGGATTACCAATTCTCCGATGAATCGGATCCCGACAAGGAATCCGATGATGTTATAGAAATTACCCCAACATAATTTAATAAGGCAAAAGAGAACAATAAGGGAAAGGGCATAAAATAGAGAAATTTGATTCCAAACCCGATGAACTTTATATGTATCATCAACACCCGTATTTCTTAAGTTGTGACAATAACCCGGGAACCTCTAAACCACCAGGTTTTTCTAAACCAATGTGGAAAACGACGGCTCGTATTAGGGGAACATCATATATCCCTAGAAACTTGTCAAAACGAACCAAAACCGAAGAAGAAGAAACGAGCGAGTCGGAATAAGATAGTTGTATTCGTGTGGTGTAATATATGTAATATAGTGTGCTTATGCTTTATGATATATGTAAAAATTGTTTGTATTAATAAGTATTTTTTTTATGAATCTAACTCTTGTCTATTTTACAGTATAAAAACACAAAATGGATAAACAACCCAATATTTTAAGAGACCTACCCGGAGACATGATTGATGAAATCTTGTCTAGAGTCGGTCAGAATTCCTCGGCACAACTATTTAAGGCGAGATCAGTTTGTAAGACATTCGAAGAACGTTCCAAGAATTCCTTGGTTTATAAAAGGCTTTCGTTCGAAAGATGGGGATATCACATTGGGAAACCCATAAGTTACGATGTGTTTACTTTGACGCATATATTGCGGGGAACCCAAATGCTATTTTACGCAACGGGTTAAGAAATTATTTTGACTCAATGTATCCGAATATAGGACTTCATGATTTAGAAAAAGCGGCTAACATGCAACATAAAGAAGCATGCTATGCTTAAGGGGTTAGTAATGTTCGCTTCTCACCAAACTGAGAAAAAGAACATCGGGCTACAACTATTAAACAAAACGTTCCCACAAGTGACGGAGTCGGTAATTGGGGTAAGAAATGAGGTTTTTAGGTTATTACGAGACTATTGGTCATTACCAAACCCTCGTCCCTTTGACGACGTTACAACACGCTGTCTTATCAACGGCCATAACGGTTATGTTCCACAAGACCAAGGATGGGAAGTAGTCCTAGTAAAACCAGAATGCATGACTTGTTTCTGGATGTATGAATTACGTGTCTTTATTGCCTTTGCTGAACGACTTGTGTACTAGCTAGAATTATCTTCACAACTATCTTATATCAAAGTTATTGTGTGCTATATTTCATGCTTTATGTAAAATAAGCGGTATTGTAAGTTTGTAAAATATTGTATAAAAGTTTGAACGCGAAATATTATTATAATCAGTTTTTCATATAGAATTGTAGTAGTTGAATTGTATATTAGCTACTAAGTATGAACTTAACGGGTAGGTACTACCCGAATTTAAACTTATAAAATGCTAATATGAAGAAAAAGCTTTTATAAATGAGTTCACATTATGCTACGAAATACTATTAACTACTCTTAATATTCTGTATGATTAACTTGTTCCATTTGACTATTTTGAAGGAAATGGCACCGACTACTCGACACACCGTGAATATGAATGAAGAGGAATTCCGTACTTTTCTAGCTTCAAACATAGTCGCAGTACAGGCTGCACTACATACCAACAATAACCTTGGATCTAGCAGTACAGGAAATCGTGTAGGATGCACCTACAAAGAATTCACTGCCTGCAAACCTTTGGAATTTGATGGAACCGAAGGACCGATCGGATTGAAACGATGGACCGAGAAGGTCAAATCGGTGTTTGCCATAAGTAAGTGTACTGAAGAGGACAAAGTGAAGTACGCTACGCATACCTTCACAGGTTCTGCATTAACATGGTGGAATACCTATCTAAAGCAAGTGGGACAAGATGATGCGTACGCACTACCGTGGTCAGCATTCAAGCACTTGATGAACGAGAAGTACCGTCCCAGAACCGAGGTCAATAAGCTCAAGACAGAACTTAGAGGGTTATGAACCCAAGGATTTGATATTACCACGTACGAAAGACGATTCACAGAATTGTGCCTATTGTGTCCGGGAGCGTTCGAAGATGAGGAAGAGAAGATCGACGCGTTTGTGAAAGGATTACCGGAAAGAATCCAAGAAGATATAAGTTCACACGAGCCCGCCTCCATACAACAGGCATGTAGAATGGCTCACAAACTAGTGAACCAGATTGAGGAAAGAATTAAAGAACAGACGGCTGAAGAGGACAATTTGAAGCAAGTCAAAAGAAAGTGGGAGGAAAACGGTGATAAGAATCACCAATACAACAACAACAGCAATTACAATAATAATCGCAACAATTATCCCAACAATCGCAACATCAATCGCAACTACAACAAACGGCCCAACAACAACAACAACAACAACAACAACAACAACTACAATAATTATCCCAACAACAATAACAACTGCAAAAACAACAACAATCAGAAGCAGCTATGCCAAAGGTGTGAAAAGTATCACTCGGGGTTCTGCACCAAATTTTGCAACAAGTGTAAAAGAAATGGTCATAGCGTGGCGAAGTGTGAGGTCTACGGACCAGGGGTTAACAGAATGAAAGGAACAAATGGTGTCGGAACGAGTAATGGTGGAGCAAGTAGTGTCGGAGCAAGTTATGCCAATGTAGTTTGTTATAAATGTGGAAAACCGGGCCACATTATTAGAAATTGCCCGAACCAGGAGAACACGAATGGACAAGGCCGCGAAAGAGTTTTCAATATTAATGCGGTAGAGGCACAGGAAGACCCGGAGCTTGTTACGGGTACGTTTCTTATTGACAATAAATCTGCTTACGTTTTATTTGATTTGGGTGCGGATAGAAGCTATATGAGTAGAGATTTTTGTTGTAAATTAAGTTGTCCATTGACGCCGTTGGATAGTAAATTTTTACTTGAATTAGCAAACGGTAAATTAATTTCAGCAGATAATATGTGCCAGAATTGAGAAATTAAACTGGGTAGCGAAATATTTAAGATTGATTTGATACCAGTAGAGTTAGGGAGTTTTGATGTAATAGTTAGCATGGACTGGCTGAAGAAGGTGAAAGCAGAGATCGTATGTTATAAAAATGCAATTCGCATTGTACGAGAAGAAGGAGAACCCTTAATGTGTACGGAGAAAAGAGCAACATGAAGCTACATCTTATTAGTAATTTGAAGGCACAAAAACTAATAAGAAAAGGTTGCTATGCTGTTCTAGCACACGTCGAGAAAGTACAAATCGAAGAAAAGAGCATCAATGATGTTCCCGTCGTAAAGGAATTTCCCGATGTATTTTCAAAAGAATTACCGGGACTACCTCCACATCGATCTGTTGAATTTCAAATAGAACTTGTACCAGGAGCTGCACCAATAGCTCGTGCTCCTTATAGACTCGCACCCAGCGAGATGAGAGAACTGCAAAGCTAACTGCAAGAACTATTAGAACGTGGTTTCATTCGACCAAGCACATCACCATGGGGAGCTCCTGTTTTGTTTGTCAAGAAGAAGGATGGTACATTTAGGTTATGTATTGACTACAGAGAGTTGAACAAACTTACCATCAAAAACCGTTATCCACTGCCGAGAATTGATGACTTATTTGATCAACTACAAGGCTCGTCAGTTTATTCGAAGATCGATTTACGTTCTGGATATCATCAAATGCGAGTAAAGGAGGATGATATTCCAAAAACTGCTTTTAGGACGCGTTATGGTCATTATGAGTTTATGGTTATGCCGTTTGGATTGACTAACGCACCAGCTGTGTTCATGGACCTTATGAACCGAGTGTGTGGGCCATATCTTGACAAGTTTGTCATTGTTTTCATCGATGATATACTTATTTACTCAAAGAATGATCAAGAGCACGAAGAACATTTGAGAAAAGTGCTAGAAGTATTGAGAAAAGAAAAACTGTACGCTAAGTTTTCAAAGTGTGCATTTTGGTTGGAAGAAGTTCAATTCCTCGATCACATAGTGAACAAAGAAGGTATCCAGGTGGACCCGGAAAAGATCGAAACCGTTGAAAAGTGGGAAACCCCAAAAACTCCAAAGCATATACGTCAATTTTTAGGATTGGCTGGTTACTACAGAAGATTCATCCAAGATTTCTCCAAAATAGCAAAACCCTTGACTGCATTAACGCATAAAGGGAAGAAATTTGAATGGAAGGATGAACAAGAAAAGGCGTTTCAATTATTGAAGAAAAAGCTAACTACGGCACCTATATTGTCATTGCCTGAAGGGAATGATGATTTTGTGATTTATTGTGACGCATCAAAGCAAGGTCTCGGTTGTGTATTAATGCAACGGACGAAGGTGATTGCTTATGCATCTAGACAATTGAAGATTCACGAGCAAAATTATACGACGCATGATTTGGAATTAGGCGCGGTTGTTTTTGCATTAAAGACTTGGAGGCACTACTTATATGGGGTCAAAAGTATTATATATACCGACCACAAAAGTCTTCAACACATATTTAATCAGAAACAACTGAATATGAGGCAGCGTAGGTGGATTGAATTGTTGAATGATTACGACTTTGAGATTCGTTACCACCCGGGGAAGGCAAATGTGGTAGCCGACGCCTTGAGCAGAAAGGACAGAGAACCCATTCGAGTAAAATTGATGAATATAATGATTCACACTAACATTACTACTCAAATAAAGGAGGCGCAACAAGGAGTTTTAAAAGAGGGAAATTTAAAGGATGAAATACCCAAAGGATCGGAGAAGCATCTTAATATTTGGGAAGACGGAACCCGGTATAGGGCTGAAAGGATTTGGGTACCAAAATTTGGAGATATGAGAGAAATGGTACTTAGAGAAGCTCATAAAACCAGATACTCAATACATCCTGGAACGGGGAAGATGTACAAGGATCTTAAGAAATATTTTTGGTGGCCAGGTATGAAAGCCGATATTGTTAAATATGTAGGAGAATGTTTGACGTGTTCTAAGGTCAAAGCTGAGCATCAGAAACCATCAGGTCTACTTCAACAACCCGAAATCCCGGAATGGAAATGGGAAAATATTACCATGGATTTCATCACTAAATTGCCAAGGACTGCAAGTGGTTTTGATACTATTTGGGTAATAGTTAATTGTCTCACCAAGTCAGCACACTTCCTGCTAATAAGAGAAGATGACAAGATGGAGAAGTTAGCACGACTGTATTTGAAGGAAGTCGTCTCCAGACATGGAATACCAATCTCTATTATCTCTGATAGGGATGGCAGATTTATTTCAAGATTCTGGCAGACATTACAGCAAGCATTGGGAACTCGTCTAGACATGAGTACTGCCTATCATCCACAAACTGATGGGCAGAGCGAAAGGACGATACAAACGCTTGAAGACATGCTACGAGCTTGTGTTATTGATTTCGGAAACAGTTGGGATCGACATCTACCGTTAGCAGAATTTTCCTACAACAACAGCTACCATTCAAGCATTGAGATGGCGCCTTTTGAAGCACTTTATGGTAGAAAGTGCAAGTCTCCGATTTGTTGGAGTGAAGTGGGGGATAGACAGATTACGGGTCCGGAGATAATACAAGAAACTACCGAGAAAATCATCCAAATTCAACAAAGATTGAAAACCGCCCAGAGTCGATAAAAGAGCTACGCGGACAGTAAAAGAAAAGATATAGAGTTTGAAATTGGAGAAATGGTTATGCTTAAGGTTTCACCTTGGAAAGGCGTTGTTCGATTTGGTAAACGGGGAAAACTAAATCCAAGGTACATTGG
Organism: Rutidosis leptorrhynchoides; assembly: GCF_046630445.1. NCBI lineage: Eukaryota > Viridiplantae > Streptophyta > Magnoliopsida > Asterales > Asteraceae > Rutidosis > Rutidosis leptorrhynchoides. Next base: position 655,780,035 of record NC_092333.1, on the reverse strand, counting down.
ACCATTCAAGATTATAGATCGTGTCGGATCAGTAGCTTACCAACTGGAGCTACCTCAACAACTCGCAGCTGTACATAACACTTTCCACATCTCAAATTTGAAGAAATGTTTTGCTAAAGAAGATCTCACTATTCCGTTGGACGAAATCCAAATCAATGAAAAACTTCAATTCATTGAAGAACCCGTCGAAATAATGGATCGTGAGGTTAAGAGACTTAAACAAAACAAGATACCGATTGTTAAGGTTCGATGGAATGCTCGTAGAGGACCCGAGTTCACCTGGGAGCATGAAGATCAGATGAAGAAGAAATACCCGCATTTATTTCCAGAAGATACGTCAACACCTCCAACTGCTTAAAATTTCGGGACGAAATTTATTTAACGGGTAGGTACTGTAGTGACCCGAACTTTTCCATGTTTATATATATATTAAATGAAATTGTTATTTACATGATTAAGTGTTTCCAACATGTTAAGCAATCAAACTTGTTAAGACTTGATTAATTGAAATAGGTTTCATATAGACAATTGACCACCCAAGTTGATCGGTGATTTACGAACGTTAAAACTTGTAAAAACTATACGATGACATATATATGGCTATATATATAGTTAACAAGATTTTGTTATAAGTATGTATCTCATTAGTTATTTTAACAATGAGTTATATACATAAAAATGAGACTATTAATTTAAGAAACTCGAAAACGATATATATAACGATTATCGTTATAACAACGTCTTACTAGGTACATATGAATCATATTAAGATATTGATACACTTGGTTAATTATGTTAAATGATAATTAAATATATTATTAAGTGTATTAACAATGAAATACATATGTAAAAATAAGACTACTAACTTAATGATTTCGAAACGAGACATATATGTAACGATTATCGTTGTAACGACATTTAACTGTATATATATCATACTAAGATATATTATATATCATAATATCATGATAATATAACAATTTAACATCTCATTTGTTATAATAAACAATGGGTTAACAACATTCAACAAGATCGTTAACCTAAAGGTTTCAAAACAACATTTACATGTAACGACTAACGATGACTTAACGACTCAGTTAAAATGTATATACATGTAGTGTTTTAATATGTATTCATACACTTTTGAAAGACTTCAAGACACTTATCAAAATACTTCTACCTAACAAAAATGCTTACAATTACATCCTCGTTCAGTTTCATCAACAATTCGACTCGTATGCACCCGTATTCGTACTCGTACAATACACAGCTTTTAGATGTATGTACTATTGGTATATACACTCCAATGATCAGCTCTTAGCAGCCCATGTGAGTCACCTAACACATGTGGGAACCATCATTTGGCAACTAGCATAAAATATCTCATAAAATTACAAAAATATGAGTAATCATTCATGACTTATTTACATGAAAACAAAATTACATATCCTTTATATCTAATCCATACACCAAAGACCAAAAACACCTACAAACACTTTCATTCTTCAATTTTATTCATCTAATTGATCTCTCTCAAGTTCTATCTTCAAGTTCTAAGTGTTCTTCATAAATTCCAAAAGTTCTAGTTTCATAAAATCAAGAATACTTCCAAGATTGCAAGTTTACTTCCAAGTTTTCTAAATCCATTCCAAGTAATCATCCAAGATCAAGAAACCTTTGTTACTTATAGTAGGTTATCTTTCTAATACAAGGTAATAATCATATTCAAACTTTAATTCAATTTCTATAACTATAACAATCTTATTTCGAGTGGAAATCTTACTTGAAATTGTTTTCGTGTCATGATTCTGCTTCAAGAACTTTCAAGCCATCCAAGGATCCTTTGAAGCTAGATCTATTTTTCTCATTTCCAGTAGGTTTATCCAAGGAACTTGAGGTAGTAATGATGTTCATAACATCATTCGATTCATACATATAAAGCTATCTTATTCGAAGGTTTAAACTTGTAATCACTAGAACATAGTTTAGTTAATTCTAAACTTGTTCGCAAATAAAAGTTAATCCTTCTAACTTGACTTTTAAAATCAACAAAACACATTTTCTATATCTATATGATATGCTAACTTAATGATTTAAAACCTGAAAACACGAAAAACACCGTAAAACCGGATTTACGCCGTCGTAGTAACACCGCGGGCTGTTTTGGGTTAGTTAATTAAAAACTATGATAAACTTTGATTTAAAAGTTGTTATTCTGGGAAAATTATTTTTATTATGAACATGAAACTATATCCAAAAATTATGGTTAAACTCAAAGTGGAAGTATGTTTTCTAAAATGGTCATCTAGACGTCGTTCTTTCGACTGAAATGACTACCTTTACAAAAACGACTTTTAACTTATTTTTACGACTATAAACCTATACTTTTTCTGTTTAGATTCATAAAATAGAGTTCAATATGAAACCATAGCAATTTTATTCACTCAAAATGGATTTAAAATGAAGAAGTTATGGGTAAAACAAGATTGGATAATTTTTCTCATTTTAGCTACGTGAAAATTGGTAACAAATCTATTCCAACCATAACTTAATCAACTTTTATTGTATATTATGTAATCTTGAGATACCATAGACATGTATACAATGTTTTGACCTATCATGTCGACACATCTATATATATTTCGGAACAACCATAGACACTCTATATGTGAATGTTGGAGTTAGCTATACAGGGTTGAGGTTGATTCCAAAATATATATAGTTTGAGTTGTGATCAATACTGAGATACGTATACACTGGGTCGTGGATTGATTCAAGATAATATTTATCGATTTATTTCTGTACATCTAACTGTGGACAACTAGTTGTAGGTTACTAACGAGGACAGCTGACTTAATAAACTTAAAACATCAAAATATATTAAAAGTGTTGTAAATATATTTTGAACATACTTTGATATATATGTATATATTGTTATAGGTTCGTGAATCAACCAGTGGCCAAGTCTTACTTCCCGACGAAGTAAAAATCTGTGAAAGTGAGTTATAGTCCCACTTTTAAAATCTAATATTTTTGGGATGAGAATACATGCAGGTTTTATAAATGATTTACAAAATAGACACAAGTACGTGAAACTACATTCTATGGTTGAATTATTGAAATCGAATATGCCCCTTTTTATTAAGTCTGGTAATCTAAGAGTTAGGGAACAGACACCCTAATTGACGCGAATCCTAAAGATAGATCTATTGGGCCTAACAAACCCCATCCAAAGTACCGGATGCTTTAGTACTTCGAAATTTATATCATATCCGAAGGGTGTCCCGGAATGATGGAGATATTCTTATATATGCATCTTGTTAATGTCGGTTACCAGGTGTTCACCATATGAATTATTTTTATCTCTATGTATGGGATGTGTATTGAAATATGAAATCTTGTGGCCTATTGTTACGATTTGATATATATAGGTTAAACCTATAACTCACCAACATTTTTGTTGACGTTTAAAGCATGTTTATTCTCAGGTGAATACTAAGAGCTTCCGCTGTTGCATACTAAAATAAGGACAAGATTTGGAGTCCATGTTTGTATTATATTGTGTAAAAACTGCATTCAAGAAACTGATTTTGATGTAACATATTTGTATTGTAAACCATTATGTAATGGCCGTGTGTAAACAGGATATTTTAGATTATCATTATTTGATAATCTACGTAAAGCTTTTTAAACCTTTAGTTATGAAATAAAGGTTATGGTTTGTTTTAAAAATGAATGCAGTCTTTGAAAAACGTTTCATATAGAGGTCAAAACCTCGCAACGAAATCAATTATTATGGAACGTTTTTAATCAATAAGAACGGGACATTTCACATATTGATTATAAACGTTTCATATTAATTGATTTCGTTGTGAGGTTTTGACCTCTATATGAGACGTTTTTCAAAGACTGCATTCGTTTTTAAAACAAACCATAACCTTTATTTTATCGATAAAGGTTTAAAAACCATAACGTACATTATCAAGTAATGATAATCTAAAAGATAACATTTTACACACGAACATTACATATTGGTTTACAATAATATTATACATCGATTTAAATCTCCGAATGCAGTTTTTAAACAATATATTACAAGCATGCTGACTCCAGTTCTTGTCCTTAAATTAGCATGCAACAGCGAAAGTTCTTAACAATCACCTGAGAATAAACATGCTTAAAACGTCAACAAAAATGTTGGTGAGTTATAGGTTTAACCTATATATTTATCAAATTATATTAATAGACCACAAGATTTCATATTTTCATTTCTCATAAACAACATGCATGCATAATTGCAATCTGCATAATAATCATTCATATGGTGAACACCTGGTAACCGACATTAACAAGATGCATATAGAATACCCCCATCATTCCGGGAAATCCTTCGAACAGGATAATTTCGAAGTACTAAAGCATCCGCTACAACGGATGGGGTTTATTGGGCCCAATAGATCTATCTTTTGGATTCGCGTCAATTAGTAGACTGGTTTACTAATTTTTAGGCTACCAAGCAAAAAGGGGCATATTCAGCTTCGATCATTCAACCATAGAAAGTAGTTTCACGTACTTGTGTCTATTTTGTAAAACATTTATAAAACTGCATGTATTCTCATCCCAAAAATATTAGATTTTAAAAGTGGGACTATAACTCACTTCCACAAATTTTTATTGAGCAAGTGTAGGGTTGGCCTCGTATTCACGAACCTATATTAATTATATATATATTTATATGTTGATCAATATTTGTCTAACAATTTAGGTTATGTCATAGTTTGGATATTATGAAATGGTATGCGTACATGTCAACTTTCGATGTAATGAAAGATTGTCTTTTAAAAATGAATGCAATGTTTGTAAAATGTATCATTTAGAGGTCAAGTACCTCGCGATGTAATCATATGTTATTGTATTCGTCCCTATGGATTGGGTCGGGTCGTCTCATGAAATAAGACTTGGCCACGGGTCGATTCACGAACCTATAACAAATATGTACATATATATCAAAGTATGATCAAAATATATTCACAACATTTTTTATTACGTTTTAATGATTTAAGTTTATTAAGTTAGCTGTCCAACATTAGTAGCCTACAACTAGTTGTCCACAGTTAGCAGTACAGAAATAAATCAATATAAATTATCTTAGATCAATCCATGAACCAGTGTATACAAGCCTCAGGCTAGATCACAACTCAAATTATATATATTTTTGGAATCAACCTCAACCCTGTATAGCGAACTCGAGCATTACAGCATATAGAGTGTCTATGGTTGTTCCAAATAATATATATAGATGGGTCGATATGATATGTCAAAACATTGTATATGTGTCTATGGTATCTCAAGATTACATAATATATGTTAGAATACATGTATAATACAATATAAGTTAGCTAGGATATGATTAGTATAGATTTGTTACAATTTTCACGTAGCAAAAACTAGTAAAAATATCCAATTTTGTTTTACCCATAACTTCTTCGTTTTAAATCCGTTTCGAGTGATTCAAATTGCTATGGTTTCATAATGAACTGAAATTTATGAAATTAAACAGAAAAGGTATAATTTTATAGTCAGAAATACAGGTTACAAGTCACTCTTGACAGAGGTAGTCATTTCCGTCGAAAGAACGACATCTTGATGACCATTTTGAAAAACATACTTACAATTTGAGTTTAACCATGATTTTTGGATATAGTTTTATGTTCATAAGAAAAATCATTATCCCAGAAGAACAACTTTTAAATCAAAGTTTATCATAGTTTTTTATTATCTAACCCAAAACAGCCCGCGGTGTTACTACGACGGCGTATGTCCGATTTTACGGTGTTTTTCGTGTTTCCAGGTTTTAAATCATTAAGTTAGCATAACATATAGATATAGAACATGTGTTTAGTTGATTTTAAAAGTCAAGTTAGAAGGATTACCTTTATTTGCAAACAAGTTTAGAATTAACTAAACTATGTTCTAGTGATTACATGTTCAAATCTTCGAATAAGATAGTTATATATATATGAATCGAATGATGTTATGAACATCATTACTACCTCAAGTAAAGTTGGTAAACCTACTGGAAATAATGAAAAAATAACTTGAGCTTCAAAGGATCTTTGATAGCTTGGAAGTTCTTGAAGTAGAATCATGACACGAAAAACAAGTTCAAGTAAGATTACTACTCGAATTAAGATAGTTATAGTTATAGAAATTGAATTAAAGCTTGAATATGAATATTACCTTGATTTAGAAAGATAACCTACTGTAAATAACAAAGGTTTCTTGAGGTTGGGTGATCACTTGAAATGGATTTGCAAGATTTAAAGTAAACTAGCAAACTTGAAAGGATTTTCGAAGTGTTCTTGAAGTGTTCTTCCTATGATGATTATAGCTTCATACTTGAAGTAATTTTTGATGAATATGATGTTTAGTTTACTGTAAAATTCGTTCTTGAGAGTGTGTGTGTGTTTAGAGAGAATTAGAAAGAGAATTGGAAGTGAAATGGAGTGGGTGGTGAGTGGGGTTAAAAGGAGTTCTTATTTTTGTTTTCTTACTCATAAGTCATGCTAGTTGTCTAATGATGGTTCTCACATGTTTGATGACTCACAAGGGCTGCTAAGGAGCTGATAATTGAATGTATATACCAATAGTATATACATCTAGAAGCTGTGTATTGTACGAGTACGAATACGGTTGCATACGAGTAGAATTGTTGATGAAAATGAACGAGAATGTAATTGTAAGCATTTTTAATAAGTAGAAGTACTTTGATATATGTCTTGAAGTCTTTCAAAAGTGTATGAATACATCTTAAAATACTACATGTATATACATTTTAACTGAATCGTTAAGTCATCGTTAGTCGTTACATGTAAGTGTTGTTTTGAAACCTTTAAGTTAACGATCTCATTTAATGTTGTTAACCCATTGTTTATTATATCTAATGAGATGTTAAATTATTACATTATCATGATATTATGATGTATGAATATATCTTAATATGATATATATATATATATATATATACATTAAAATGTCGTTACAACGATAATCGTTACATATATGTCTCGTTTCGAAATCCTTAAGTTAGTAGTCTTGTTTTTACATATGTAGTTCATTGTTAATACACTTAATGATATGTTTAATTATCATTTTATCATGTTAAACATAGTGTATCAATATCTTAATATGATTCATATGTATTTAGTAAGACGTTGTTATAACGTTAATCGTTATATATATCGTTTCGAGTTTCTTAACTCAAAAAACTCATTTTTATGTATATCACTCATTGTTAATATACTTAGTGAGATAATTACTTATCATAATCTCATGTTAGCCATATATATATCCATATATATATCATCATGTAGTTTTTATAAATTTTTAACGTTCGTGAATCGCCGGTCAACTTGGGTGGTCAATTGTCTATATGAAACTCATTTCAAATAATCAAGTCCTAACAAGTTTGATTGCTTAACATGTTGGAAACATTTAATCATGCAAATATAGTTTTCATTTAATATATAATCATGGAAAAGTTCGGGTCACTACAGTACCTACCCGTTAAATAAATTTCGTCCCGAAATTTTAAGCTGTTGAAGGTGTTGACGAATCTTCTGGAAATAGGTGAGGGTATTTCAGCTTCATCTGATCTTCACGCTCCCAGGTGAACTCGGGTCCTCTATGAGCATTCCATCGAACCTTAACAATCGGTATTTTATTTTGCTTAAGTCTTTTAACCTCACGATCCATTATTTCGACGGGTTCTTCAATGAATTGAAGTTTTTCATTGATTTGGATTTCGTCTAAAGGAATAGTGAGATATTCTTTGGCTAAGCATTTCTTCAGATTCGATACGTGAAAAGTATCATGCACGCCGGCGAGTTGTTGCGGTAAGTCAAGTCGGTAAGCTACTGGTCCGACACGATCTATAATTTTGAATGGTCCAATGTACCTTGGATTTAGTTTCCCCCGTTACCAAATCGAACAACGCCTTTCCAAGGTGAAACTTTAAGCATGACCATCTCTCCAATTTCAAATTCTATATCTTTTCTTTTAATGCCCGCGTAGCACTTTTGTCGACTTTGCGGTTTTCAACCGATGTTGAATTTGAATGATTTTCTCGGTAGTTTCTTGGATTATCTCTGGACCCGTAATTTGTCTATCACCCATTTCACTCCAACAAATCGGAGATCTGTACTTTCTACCATAAAGTGCCTCAAACGGTGCCATCTCAATACTCGAGTGGTAACTGTTGTTGTAGGAAAACTCTGCTAACGGTAGATGTCGATCCCAACTGTTTCCAAAATCAATAACACATGCTTGTAGCATATCTTCAAGTGTTTGTATTGTCCTTTCACTCTACCCATAAGTTTATGGATGATAAGCAGTACTCATATCTAGACGAGTTCCCAATGCTTGCTGTAATGTCTGTCAAAACCTTGAAACAAATCTGCCATCCCTATCAGAAATAATAGAGATTGGTATTCCATGTCTAGAGACAACTTCCTTCAAATATAATCGCGCCAACTTCTCTATTTTATCACCTTCTCTCATTGGCAGAAAGTGTGCTGACTTGGTGAGACGATCGACTATTACCCAAATAGTATCATAACCACTTGCAGTCCTTGGCAATTTAGTAATGAAATCCATGTTAATGTTTTCCCATTTCCATTCCGGGATTTTAGGTTGTTGAAGTAGATATGATGGTTTCTGATGTTCAGCTTTGACCTTAGAACATGTCAAACATTCTCCTACGTATTTAGTAATATCAGCTTTCATACCCGGCCACCAAAAGTGTTTCTTGAGATCTTTGTACATCTTCCCCGCTTTGGGATGTATTGAATATCTGGTTTTATGTGCTTCCTTAAGTACCATTTCTCTCACAACTCCAAACTTTGGTACCCAAATTCTTTCAGCCCTATATCGGGTTCCGTCTTCCCGAATATTAAGATGTTTTTCAGATCCTTTAGGTATTTCATTCTTCAAATTTCCTTCTTTTAAAACTCCCTGCTGCGCCTCCTTTATTTGAGTAGTAAGGTTAGTATGAATAATTATATTCATAACTTTTACCCGCATAAGTTCTCTGTCCTTTCTACTCAAAGCGTCGGCTACTACATTCGCCTTCCCCGGGTGGTAACGAATCTCAAAGTCGTAATCATTTAACAATTCAATCCACCTACGCTACCTCATGTTCAATTGTTTCTGATTAAATATGTGTTGGAGACTTTTATGGTCGGTATATATAATACTTTTGACCCCATATAAGTAGTGCCTCCAAGTCTTTAATGCAAAAACAACAGCGCCCAATTCCAAATCGTGAGTCGTATAATTTTGCTCGTAAATCTTCAATTGTCTGGACTCATAAGCAATTACCTTCATTCATTGCATTAATACACAACCGAGGCCTTGCTTTGAGGCATCACAATATATCACAAAATCATCATTCCCTTCAGGCAATGACAATATAGGTGCCGTAGTTAACTTTTTCTTCAACAATTGAAACGCTTTCTCCTGCTCATCCTTCCATTCAAATTTCTTCCCTTTATGCGTTAATGCAGTCAAGGGTTTCGCTATTTTGAAAAAATCTTAGATGAACCTTCTGTAGTAACCAGCCAGTCCTAAAAGTTGGCGTATATGCTTCGGAGTTTTCAGGGTTTCCCACTTTTCAACGGTTTCAATCTTTGTCGGATCCACTTGAATACCTTCTTTGTTTACTATGTGACCGAGGAATTGAACTTCTTCCAACTAAAATGCACACTTTAAAAACTTAGCGTACAGTTTTTCTTTCCTCAACAACTCTAGCACTTTTCTCAAATGTTTTTCGTGCTCTTGATCATTCTTTGAGTAAATAAGTATGTCATCGATGAAAACAATGACAAACTTGTCAAGGTATGGTCCACACACTCGGTTCATGAGGTCCATGAACACATCTGGTGTATTAGTCAACCCAAACGGCATAACCATAAACTCGTAATGACCGTAACGCGTTCTGAAAGCAGTCTTTGGAATATCATCCTCCTTCACCCGCATTTGATGATACCCGGAACGTAAATCGATCTTCGAATAATCCGACGAGCCTTGTAGTTGATCAAATAAGTCGTCGATTCTCAGTAGTGGGTAACGTTTCTTGATGGTAAGTTTGTTCAACTCTCTGTAGTCGATACATAACCTGAATGTACCATCCTTCTTTTTGACAAACAAAACAGGAGCTCCCCATGGTGATGTACTTGGTCGTATAAAACCACGCTCTAAAAGTTCTTGTAATTGGCTTTGAAGTTCCTTCATTTCACTGGGTGCGAGTCTGTATGGAGCACGAGCTATTGGTGCAGCTCCCGGTACAAGATCTATTTGAAATTCAACGGATCGGTGTGGAGGTAGTCCCGGTAATTCTTTCAAAAATACATCGGGAAATTCTTTTGCGACGAGAACATCATTGATGCTCTTTTCTTCAGTTTGTACTTTCTCGACATGTGCTAGAATAGCATAGTAACCTTTTCTTATTAGCTTTTACGCCTTCAAATTACTAATAAGATGTAACTTCGCGTTGCTCTTTTCTCCATACACCATTAAGGGTTTTCCTTCTTCTCGTACAATGCAAATTGCATTTTTGTAACATACGATCTCTGCCCTCTCATTTTTCAACCAGTCCATGTCGATTATCACATCAAAACTCCCTAACTCTACTGGTATCAAATCAATCTTAAACGTTTTCGCTAACCAGTTTAATTTCTCGATTCCGACATATATTATCTGCTGTAATTAATTTACCGTTTGCTAATTCAAGTAAAAATTTATTATCCAAAGGCGTCAGTGGACAACTTAGTTTAGCACAAAAATCTTTACTCATATAGCTTCTATCCGCACCCGAATCATATAAAACATAAGCAGATTTATTGTCAATAAGAAACGTACCCATAACAAGCTCTGGGTCTTTCTGCGCTTCTACCATATTGATATTGAAAACTCTTCCGCGGCCCTACCCATTAGTATTCCCATGATTCGGGCAATTTCTACTAAAGTGGCCCGGTTTTCCACATCCAAAACAAACTATAACGGCGTTATTTGTTCCGGCATTATTTGTTCTTTTAATTTTGTTATTCGCTGGGCCGTAGACCTCACACTTCGCTGTACTATGGCCATTTCTTTTACACTTGGTGCAAAATGTTGTGCAGAACCCATTCTGGTGGGACTCCTCACACCTTTGGCATGGCTGATTCCGATTCTTGTTGTTATAGGAATTGTTGTTGTTGTGGTTTTTATTGTTGTTGGGACAATTGTTGTAGTGGTTATTGTTATTGTTGGGGCGTTTGTTGTTGCGATAAATGGTGCGATTGAATTTGTGATTATTGTTGTGATGATTGTTGAGGTGATTGGTACTGTTGTGTTGGTGACTCTTGTCACTGTTTTCTTCCCACTTTCTCTTGACTTGTTTTGTGTTGGCTTCTTTGACCGCCTGCTCTTTAATTCTTTCCTCAATTTGATTTATGAGTTTATGAGCCATTCGACTTGCCTTTTGTATGGAGGCGGGCTCGTGTGAACTTATATCTTCTTGAATCCTTTCTGGTAACCCTTTTACAAATGCGTCGATTTTCTCTTCTTCATCTTCGAACGCTCTTGGACACAATAGGCACAACTCTGTGAATCTTCGTTCGTATGTGGTAATGTTGAAACCTTACGTTCGTAATCCTCTAAGCTCTACCTTAAGCTTATTGACCTCATTTCTGGGACGATACTGCTCGTTCATCAAGTGCTTGAATGCTAACCACGGTAGTGCGTAAGCAGCATCTTGTCCCACTTGTTCTAGATAGGTATTCCACCATGTTAACGCAGTACCTGTGAAGGTATGCGTGGCGTACTTCACCCTATCTTCTTCAGTACATTTACTTATGGCAAACACCGATCCGACCTTCTCAGTCCACCGTTTCAATCCGATTGGTCCTTCGGTTCCATCAAATTCCAAAGGTTTGCAGGCAGTAAATTCTTTGTAGGAGCATCCTACACAATTTCTAGTGGCGTTACTTGCATTGTTAGATTCAGAGTTATTATTGTTGTTTTGCATTACAGCCTGTACTGCGGCTATGTGGGCAGCAAGAAAAACACGGAAGTTTTCCTCGCTCATGTTCAAGTTCTGACGAGTAGTCGGTGCCATTTCCTTCAAAAATAGCCAAAAGAATTAAGTTAATCATACAGAATATTAAGAGTAGTCAATAATATTTCGTAGCATAATATGAACTCATTTATAAAAGCTTTTTCTTCATATTAGCGTTTTATAAGTTTTAATACGGGTAGTACCTACCCGTTAAGTTCATACTTAGTAGCTAATATACAATTTCAACTACTACAATTCTATATGAAAAACTGATAATAATATTTCGCGTTCAAACTTTTATACAATATTTTACAAACTTACAATACCGCTATTTTACATATAACATGAAATATAGCACATAATAACTTTGATACAAGGCAATTGCGAAGACAATTCTAGTTTAACGCAAGTCGTTCCGCGAAGGCAATAAAGATACGTAATTCATAGGTCCAGAAGCAAGTCATGCATTCGAGTTTTACTAATACTATTTCTCATCCTTGGTCTTGTGGAAAATAACCGTTATGGTCGTTGGCTAGGCAGCATGTTGTAACGTCATCAAAAGGACGAGGGTTACGTAATGCCCAACAGCCCCTTAACAATCTAAAAACCTTGTCTCTCACTCCAACTACTGAATCCGTCACTTGTGGGAATGTTTTGTTTAACAGTTGCAATCCGATGTTCTTTTTCTCAATTTGGTGAGAAGCGAACATCACTAACCCGTAAGCATAACATGCTTCTTTAAGTTGCATGTTGGAAGCTCTTTCTAAAGAACAAAGTCCTATGTTGGGATATGTGGAGTCAAAATAGGCTCTCAAACCGTAGCGTAAAATTGCATTTGGGTTCCCCGCACTTAATGCCTTAAAGAAAACACATCGTAACTTAAGGTCTCCCCAATGTGATATACCCCATCTCTCAAAGGAAAGCCTTTTATAAACTAAGGCATGCCTTGAACGTTTTTCAATTGTTCGACATACTAATTTCGCCATAAATAATTGTGCCGATGAATTTTAACCGACTCTGGACAAGATTTCATCAATCATATCCCCTGGTAGGTCTTCTAAAATACTCGGTTGTCTATCCTTAACATCCATTTTGTATTTTTATACTGTAAAAATAGACGAGGATTAGATTCGTAAAAGATAATTAACAAATAATACAAACAATTTTTACATATAACATAAAGATACAAGCACACTAAAATACATATATTACACATCATGGTTACTACTCTTCATTCCGACTCACTTGTTTCTTCCTCTTCGAACTTGGTTCATTTCACTAATTTCCTAGGGATATATGGTGCTCCCCTAATACGAGCCGTTGTTTTCACAAATGGTTTTTAAAAACCTGGTGGCTTAGATGTCCCCGGATTATAGTTAAAACTTAATAAATACGGGTGTTTACGGTACACCCCATCAGGGTATTTCATGTTAACATAGAGTTCATCGGGATTAGAATTAGGTTTCTCTATTTTGATACCTTTTCCCTTATTAATTTCTTTTGTTTTTTCAAATTGGGTAGAGGTAATTTCTATAACATCATCGGAATCCTCATCGGGATCCGTGTAACGACCCTAGATTTTCCAACGTTTATTTATTAATAATTATTATTAATACTTGTGTTTTATTGAATGTATTGTTTATATACATTTACTTGTTACCACGATTAACTTTGAATGCCCCGATTCGTCTTTGTGACACAAGAACTTTTCACGAATAATATTTTAAATATTATTTACATTCATGATTAATTTTTATTAATCATTTTAATCAACTAAGGTTACTAGTTAATTACTTGGGCTTTATATTGTTTAATTACTTATTTAGACTTGGACTCATGATTAGTGGACTTAGAAGCCCACACTACGTCCTTAATGGATTAATTAGCCCATTTTATTTATGCAAGTATTACTTTTAAGATGAAACTAGATGGATTAGTGCATAGAATCTAGTTACAAGTTACTTACACATCTTTCCCATGAAAACACACCTTGTAACCAACTTTTAAGCTATAAACATGCAAGAGACTTGTGGACTATTTCCCTCCCCTCTTTTCTCCCAATGACCGTCGGCCATGAGGCCTTTAGAGGGGTTTTTGGTTTCATTTTTGTATTACTTCATTCACTTATATCCTCTCACATTTACACACACTCTTACTTGCATTTTTCTCTCAAACATTTCTCTCATTTTGCTCTCTAAATTGTAAGTAACAAGAACTTCTCTTCTTCCTTTTCTCTTCTCAAAAACCGTAGCCTAGAGCACTCTTCATCATCATTCTTTGCTTGTTGTTTGATCACTTATTCTTGCTTAATGATTACTTACTTGTTATTGTTGTTGATTACTTACATATTATTAAGGATCAAACTCTTTAGTTTGTCCTTCATTTTATCTTGTTCATACAAGAACATACAAGAACAAAACTCTCTAGTTTATGTTCTACACTTAATGTTTTAAAGAAAGAAAGTTCATGTTGTAAAATCATACTTGAATTCATGTTAGTAAACTTAAAAGTTTACTTCCTTAAAGATCAAGACTTTGGCTTGAATCTTTAAAGTATGAACAACCATGAACTAGTTACTTGTTTATTTAGTTTATTACTTCATTTCTTGCACTTTAGAATTCGTGATTTATGTTGTTCTTGGTCAAGTGTTACTAGTTAACTTTGATCTCATTTTTCTTGAACAAAAGCTAACTTTATAAGTTCAAGAACATGGAAGTTTAACTTTATAGTTACAACTTCATATACTTATGAAAGATCTAAGCTTCTATAGCTTATGGTCTACTTATTTTGTCATAAACAAAAGCTTGAAAGCTTACATATACTTTACAAGATGAAAATCTAAGTTTTATAGCTTATGGTTTCATTAAAGTAAAGATTCAAGTATTATTACTTAGGATTTAACTTAATAACTTTAGATCTAGACTTTTGGGTCTTGGATCTTCAAGATCTAACAAAGAACTATGTTCTACAACTTAAGATCTTGATTAGTTAGTTATTTGCAAGTTTGTAGCTTAATATTACTTTTATAATTCATGTTTGTGTCAAATCTAAGATCTTGATGTAACTTTGGTTCATCAAACTACTTACAACACTTAATTGAGTTGTGCTACATATCTTAGACTTGCATTAGTGTTATTATGGTCAAAACTTGGTAAAGATGATGTAAACCCATCAACGAGTTGTACACTTGAAGCTATATGCATCAAGGATGAGAACCGTGATGAACGTCAAGCACCAAGAACCCACCGGAACCTACTGTTTACTGTTTTCTGGAACTGATCAGAATACCTGGGCTACTGTAAAGTTTATTTTCAGTTAGCTCTATTCGATTAGATAATTTTTCATTTAAGACTCGTCTTAATCCGAGTTACGGTTTAGGATCTATGGCCCTCCGAACGTCACTATGTCCTTTTAACGTTGTGCTGAAAATTCTGACCTACTCGCACTTAGACCGTTGCCACGGTCAAACGAAGACGTGTTTGATTCTGGAATTTTTACCACAATTAAAGGACTCATATACGGAGTCATGTCCACTGGTCTCACCTTATTTCAGTAGGTATAGAGGCCGTGGTGACTGATCGAAGTCAGCCTTTTTTTAAACTCTTTTCTTGAATGAAACTTACTTTACACCTTTTGTTTGATGATGAATGATGATGACCTTTAAGACCTAATTTACATACTTTTAAACCTATTGGAATAATTTACTAACTTAGTAATATTTGACTTAGGTTGAGGACTTTCCGGACCTACATACTTGCTTACTTCCCGACTCGACTTTACTACTACTTTACCACTGTGAGTTATAGCATCCCTTTTTACTTTAACTATTTTGGGAACTGAGAATACATGCGCATTTTACATTTTACATACTAGGCACGAGTACTTAAACTTTATATATGTGTGGGTTATACAACGGCATAAACATTCCCTTTAGCTCGGTAACGTTTAGTCATTGGTTTTTGAACCGGTGAACGCGAATCTTAGATATGGATCCATAGGATTTGACATCCCCACTCGGGCTAGTAGCGCTAGCATTTAACGGGTGTTTAATACTTCGTAAACATACTCACTCGTCAAGTGTACTTTCAGGGGGTTATAAACGTTAAGTTAGTTACCAAGTGCCCACGGTTAAACATATACTTTATCATACTGTTTTGAAACGCTCTTTGTAGCACTGAAATATCGTGGCCTACCTTACATACTGTTATACTTAAACTATAGCTCACCAACCTTTGTGTTGACATTTTTAAGCATGTTTTTCTCAGGTGCTTAAGGTTGCTTGCTTCTGCTGTTGTACTAGTCTTGCTGTAGACACCCGCTGCTTTAGAGATGTCACCGCATGAACGTTTATCTTGCATTCATAAACATTATTACTTTTGAAACAATGATTTGTAACGACCTAAGGGTCACGCACTATTATCTTTGCTTCTAGTCATAGAAGTACACTTTTGATTGTAAAACATTTGACGTTAGCTATGATGTCAAATTTTATCATGAATGCAAACATGTTTTGAAAACGCATATAGTGTTTGACCTTGTAATAATCCTGTTGTTGATGGTCCGTACATGATGATTTAGTACGGGGCGTTACATTTGGTATCAGAGCATTGGTTGTAGGGAATTAGGTTGCATTAGTGAGTCTAAGATCGACCCGAGTAGGATTCACTAATAGGACTAATCTACAACTTGCTAGTTTACTTGTTTCCGCTGAACTTACTGCATGCTGCTGCTTACTTTTACTGCTATATGCCTTATGCTACTTGTTTTCACTACTGCATGCTATTATTTGCTTTCGATTGCATGTTACTTCTGTAAGATTCGTTATTATTGCCATGCTATTTACTGTTATACATGATTTAGACTGTTGTAGTTACTTGGCCTAATACGTGTTTGCTTTATGACTTACTGGCATGGAAAATTTATTTTTCCTTGTTCAGATGTCGGATATTCCACCTGCTATCATTTTGGGAAGCGACACAGACTCATCAGCCACTTCACCTGCCACTGTTGCCGATCCTCAGATCCCGTTGGCGACACCCTCTAGTGACTCAGGCGCTTCGTCTTTCGGAGCTAGTAGTCATGCACCTGGCCCAGTGGTTACTGCAGATGGAGCCCAGGACCTCCCAGAGATTCTAGCTCCACTAGCCCCAGTACCTCAGGAGCCACAACACCATCCTGGTGGTGTTGTGATTCCCGCGGAATTTGGGGAAGGTCCATTCCGTAATCAGTATCATCATTGGTGCCGACGTGCTCCTGATGGACGTCTCGTGCCGATCGGACCCGCCAGATACCAACAGATGATGGCCGCCCGAGGAGAGCCAGTACAGCCACCCGTGCAGCCACCTCCACATGATTCAGATGACCCGTCATCCGACGACTCATCCACAGACGACTCTAGTGACGATGACTCCGACGAGGAGGACCCTGATGATGCACCTGTACAGCCACCCTCCACCCCGCCAAAGAAGCGGTACCGTTTCGATGGTACCATCATTCCAGGGATTAATGGAGGTCGAGCATTTACTGACGCATGTGGTCGGCATCATAGGGTTACCGCCCGTAAGCGGATTGTGCCGTATCCTGCTGATCCCTTCATCCGTAAGCCTTACCGCTTCGCAGCCTCTACTTCTGGAGTCGGACCATCTACACCACCAGCTCCACCAGCACCACCAGTACCGACTGCATCGCCTGCCCCACCATCTCCCTCTGTCGAGGAACTGATGAGGGAGGTGGAGATCCTCCGTGCTCGGGTAACTGAGCTCGAGGACCAGATGTCCCACGTATTGGACATCCTACACCCACCTTCACCGTAGGGCTTTTGTAGTAGATTTCATTATGTAATATCGTTGTAGTTCTATGTTTCACTTATGTATTGTACGAACCTATGTTGATGTATGCAACTTATTATTATTAATGAATGGAACTTTGCGTTATTTAATTCTTGCACGATGTTCTATTTATGTTACTGTATGATGATTCTGTGGTATTTGTACCTGGATTACATTACTTAATAAACATGTGATGTGTTGATTCCATGTTGGTTACCATATACTGTATTATTACTATTTGAATACTGGATTTTGACTTGAGTCAAAATTTTTGTTTAGAACATCATGGCCAATGGACGATCAACACCTACCGCAGCCCAAATTGAGGAGATGATCAATGAACGAGTCACCGCAACTTTAGCAGAAAGGAACCTCCAAGCTCCACTGCCACCACCACCGGTTATCCAGCCCATTCGTAATAGGTGCACATACAAAGAGTTTCAAAGCTGCAAACCCCACAACTTTAGTAGAACGGAGGGGCCGGTTGGTCTCACTAGATGGTTCGAGAAATTAGAATCTGTGTTTTGAGTTAGTAACTGCTCGGAGGCGAATAAAACCAAGTTTGTTTCATGCACGCTGTCTGATGGCGCACTAACATGGTGGAACACGTTGGCTCAAGCAAAAGGTATTGATGAGGCATTTGCTATCCCATAGGAGGAATTCAAAGGGGCCCTGATTGAAGAGTATTGTCCGAGAACTGAGATACAGAAGATGGAGATTGAGTTTATGCAGTTAAAGGTTGTAGGGAACGATCTCGATGGGTACAATCGTAGGTGTTTGGAACTAGCCCTGATGTGTCATACCATGGTCACCCAGGAAATCAAGCGTATGGAGAGATACTTGTGGGGACTTCCTAAGTCCATTAAGGGAAATGTCACCTCGTCTAAGCCACCTAATGTCACGGAAGCAATGCGCATGGCGCATACTTTAATGAATCAAATTATCATCGATGAATCGGAGAAGGCTAAGTCTGAAGCGGGTAGTAGTGAGAAGCGCAAATAGGATAACAACAGGGGAAGGACCTATGATCAAAACCCGGCGAAATGACATGAGGGTTTCAGAGGAAACAACAATGGTGGAAATCCCAATCCGAACACAAGCTCAAACTCGAACTACAAGGGAACCTTACCACAATGCAAGTGGTGCTATAAGCACCATACTGGGTATTGTAACGTGGTTTGTGAAAAGTGCCAACGGACTGGACATATCGGTAAGGACTGCAAGGTCACCACCCTGAATGTGAAGGCGAACCCCAATGGACCGAAAAAGTGCTACGAATGCGGACAAACGGGCCATTTCAGAAATGCGTGCCCCAACAAGCGAAAGGACGGCGGACCACCACGTGGCAGAGCTTTCAACGTTAATGCAAGGGACGCTCGTGAGAACCCCGACTTCGTGACAGGTATATTCACTATCAACAATTTATTAGCTTCTGTCCTATTTGATACTGGTGCCGATAGAAGTTATGTATGTAGACACTTTTGCGATAAGATTAATTGGTCGTTAGTCCCTTTAAAAGAGAGTATGCTTGTCGAGGTCACCAATGGAAAACTTGAGAAAGTTGACCATATTAGTCGAGGAGCTATTATCAACATAGCTGGTGTAGATTTCGAGATTGACTTGATACCCATTAAGTTGGGAAGCTTTGATGTTATTGTCGGTATGGATTGGTTGACCAAGATAAAGGCTGATATTATCTGTGGAGATAAAGCTCTTCGTATACCTCACGGAGATGGTGAGCCACTGATCATTTAAGGAGAGAGATGTACCTCGAAGCTGAACCTCATTAGTTGCGTGAAAGTGCAAAAGATCATGAAGAAGGGACGTCTTGCTGTCCTAGCACATGTGAAAACGGTAGAAACTGAGGTGAAGAGTGTGAACGACATTCGAATTGTGAATGAATTTTCCGATGTCTTTCCTGAAGAATTGCCTGGATTACCGCCGCTGAGAGCAGTAGAGTTTCAGATCGATTTAGTGCCAGGAGCTACACCTGTAGGTCACGTACCTTATTGACTTGCACCTTCCGAGATGCAGGAGTTGCAGAGCCAACTACAAGAGCTGTTAGATCGAGGATTTATCCAACCAAGTTTCTCGTCTTGGGGCGCGCCTGTTTTATTTGTGAAGAAGAAGGATGGATCCTTCCGCATGTGTATCGACTACCGTGAACTCAATAAATTGACAATCAAGAATCGGTATCCTCTTCCCCGCATTGACAATCTTTTTGATCAACTACAAGGATCGAGCGTTTACTCTAAGATCGATTTGCGATCCGGTTATCACCAGTTGAGGGTGAAAGAGAGCGATGTAATGAAGACTGCATTCAGAAATCGTTATGGTCATTATGAGTTTCTCGTGATTCCATTCGATTTAACCAACGTACCTGCCGTGTTCATGGACCTCATGAATTGTGTCTGTAAGCCATACCTGGATAAGTTCGTTATCGTCTTCATAGATGATATCCTCATCTACTCTAAGAGCGAAGAAGAGCATGAGCAACATCTTCGATTAGTGCTTGAATTCTTGAGACAAGAGCAACTTTATGCGAAATTCTCCAAGTGTGAATTTTGGTTGAAGGAAGTCCAATTTCTGGGTCATGTTGTAATTGACAAGGGTAGCAAAGTTGATCCCACCAAGATTGAAGCTATCAGCAAGTGGGAGACTCCCACTACTCCAACCCACATCAGCCAATTTCTAGGTCTCGCCGGTTACTACCGAAGGTTTATTGAAGGTTTCTCTCTGATTGCGCTCCCTTTGACCGCGCTGACTCACAAAGGGAAGAAGTTCATATGGGAACCCGCACACGAATCAGCATTTCAAACCTTGAAGAAGAAGTTAACCACCGCACCTATCTTATCACTTTCTGAAGGCAGTGACGATTTTGTCGTTTATTGCGATGCTTCGAAAAGCGGTTTTGGTTGTGTACTGATGCAACGCACAAAGGTTATCGCTTATGCTTCTAGTCAACTGAAGATTCATGAACGAAATTACACTACTCACGATCTCGAACTTGGAGCCGTTGTCTTTGCGCTTAAATTGTGGAGACACTATTTGTATGGAACTAAGAGCACTATCTTCACCGAACATAAGAGTCTCCAACATATATTCGATCAGAAGCAACTGAATATGAGACAGCGTCGATGGATCGAGACGCTAAACGACTATGATTGTGAACTTCGTTATCATCCTGGCAAGGCCAATATTGTAGCTGACGCTTTGAGTCGAAAGGAGAGGATGGCACCTCTTCGTGTTCGAGCTCAGAACATCACCATCCATTCAAATCTCAACAGCCAGATTCGAGCAGCCCAAGATGAGGCTCTCAAAGAGGAGAATATATCTCATGAACACTTGAACATACTTGTCTCTTGATTCGAGGTTAGGGAGTCCAGACTCCTATGTTATGCCGGAAGAATTTGGGTACCTTGTTATGGAGATCTACGAAACCTTATATTAGATAAAGCCCACAAGTCGAGATATTCGATTCATCCCGGAGCGGGCAAAATGTACCATGATCTTAAGGAACAGTATTGGTGGCCTAATCTTAAGAAGGATGTTGCAACTTATGTTGGTAAGTGTTTGACTTGTTCGAAAGTTAAGGCCGAGCATCAGAGGCCCTCTGGATTACTCCAACAACCGGAAATTCTGCAATGAAAGTGGGAAAGGATCACAATGGATTTCATTACTAAGCTACCAAAGACGGTGGGCAGATACGATACCATCTAGGTTATCGTTGACCGTCTCACTAAATCTGCGCACTTTCTAGCTATGAAGGAAACTGATTCGATGGAGAGACTCGCACAACTATACATCAAAGAGGTTGTATCTAGTCATGGTGTACCTTTATCGATCATCACAGATCGCGATCCCCGTTTTGCTTCTAGATTTTGGAGTTCTTTACAAGAAGCCATGGGAACTCGTCTCGACATGAGTACAGCATATCACCCACAGACCGATGGGCAAAGTGAACGAATGATTCAGACCTTGGAAGACATGTTGCGTGTATGTGTTATTGATTTTGGAAAGGCCTGGGAAAGGCATTTGCCACTCGCCGAATTTTCTTACAACAACAGTTATCACTCGAGTATTAATGCCGCACCTTTCGAAGCGTTGTATGGCCGCAAGTGCCAATCTCCTATTTGTTGGGCCGAAGTAGGCGAAAAGTAAATCACCAGACCCGAGGTAGTCCACGAAACAACGGAGAAGATTGCTCAGATTCAAGCGAGACTCAAGACTGCCCGCAATCGTTAAAAGAGTTATGCCGACCTTAAACGTAAAGACTTTGAATTCAACGTGGGTGCCCATGTAATGTTGAAGGTTGCACCTTGGAAAGGTGTGATTTGTTTTGGAAAGCGCGGAAAGTTAAACCCGCGATATATTGGTCCTTTCGAAATTTTGGAGCGTGTTGGACCCGTTGCTTACCGTTTGGATCTTCCATCACAATTGAGCTCAGTTCATCCTACTTTTCATGTGTCAAACTTGAAGAATTGTCTTGCTGCACCCGAACTTATCATACCACTGGAAGAACTTACTATTGACGACGAACTCCACTTTGTGGAAGAACCTGTTGAAATTATGGACCGTGAGGTCAAAACTTTGAAACGCAACAAGATTCCGATCGTCCGAGTATGATGGAATGCCAAACGAGGACCTGAGTTTACCTGGGAGCGGGAGGATCAAATGATGCAGAAATATCCTCACCTTTTCCCAACTCCTCCATCTACCTCAACTTAAAATTTCGGGACGAAATTTTCTTTAACAGGTGGGTAATGTAACGACTCTGGATTTTCCAACATTTATTTATTAATAATAATTATTAATACTTGTGTTTTATTGAATGTATTGTTTATATACATTTACTTGTTACCACGATTAACTTTGAATGCCCCGATTCATCTTTGTGACACATGAACTTTTCACAAATAATATTTTAAATATTATTTACATTCATGATTAATTTTTATTAATCATTTTAATCAACTAAGGTTACTAGTTAATTATTTGGGCTTTATATTGTTTAATTACTTATTTGGACTTGGACTCATGATTAGTGGACTTAGAAGCCCACACTACATCCTTAATGGATTAATTAGCCCATTTTATTTATGCAAGTATTACTTTTAAGATGAAACTAGATGGATTAGTGCATAGAATCTAGTTACAAGTTACTTACACATCTTTCCCATGAAAACACACCTTGTAACCAACTTTTAAGCCATAAACATGCAAGAGACTTGTGGACTATTTCCCTCCCCTCTTTTCTCCCAATGATCGTCGGCCATGAGGCCTTTAGAGGGGTTTTTGGTTTCATTTTTGTATTACTTCTGAAATGTCCCGTTCTTATTGATTAAAAACGTTCCATATTAATTGATTTCGTTACGAGGTTTTGACCTCTATATGAGACATTTTTCAAAGACTGCATTCATTTTAAAACAAACCATAACCTTTATTTCATCAATAAAGGTTTAAAAAGCTTTACGTAGATTATCAAATAATGATAATCTAAAATATCCTGTTTACACACGACCATTACATAATGGTTTACAATACAAATATGTTACAACAAAATAAGTTTCTTGAATGCAGTTTTTACACAATATCATACAAGCATGGACTCCAAATCTCGTCCTTATTTAAGTATGCGACAGCGGAAGCTCTTAATAATCACCTGAGAATAAACATGCTTAAAACATCAACAAAAATGTTGGTGAGTTATAGGTTTAACCTATATATATCAAATCATAATAATAGACCACAAGATTTCATATTTCAATACACATCCCATACATAGAGATAAAAATCATTCATATGGTGAACACCTGGTAACCGACATTAACAAGATGCATATATAAGAATATCCCCATCATTCCGGGACACCCTTCGGATATGATATAAATTTCGAAGTACTAAAGTATCCGGTACTTTGGATGGGGTTTGTTAGGCCCAATAGATCTATCTTTAGGATTCGCGTCAATTAGGGTGTCTGTTCCCTAATTCTTAGATTACCAGACTTAATAAAAAGGGGCATATTCGATTTCGATAATTCAACCATAGAATGTAGTTTCACGTACTTGTGTCTATTTTGTAAATCATTTATAAAACCTGCATGTATTCTAATCCCAAAAATATTAGATTTTAAAAGTGGGACTATAACTCACTTTCACAGATTTTTACTTCGTCGGGAAGTAAGACTTGGCCACTGGTTGATTCACGAACCTATAACAATATATACATATATATATCAAAGTATGTTCAAAATATATTTATAACACTTTTAATATATTTTGATGTTTTAAGTTTATTAAGTCAGCTGTCCTCGTTAGTAACCTACAACTAGTTGTCCACAGTTAGATGTACAGAAATAAATCGATAAATATTATCTTGAATCAATCCACGACCCAGTGTATACGTATCTCAGTATTGGTCACAACTCAAACTATATATATTTTGGAATCAACCTCAACCCTGTATAGCTAACTCCAACATTCACATATAGAGTGCCTATGGTTGTTTCGAAATATATATAGATGTGTCAACATGACAGGTCAAAACATTGTATACATGTCTATGGTATCTCAAGATTACATAATATACAATACAAGTTGATTAAGTTATGGTTGGAATAGATTTGTTACCAATTTTCACGTAGCTAAAATGAGAAAAATTATCCAATCTTGTTTTACCCATAACTTCTTCATTTTAAATCCGTTTTGAGTGAATCAAATTGCTATGGTTTCATATTGAACTCTATTTTATGAATCTAAACATAAAAAGTATAGGTTTATAGTCGGAAAAATAAGTTACAAGTCGTTTTTGTAAAGGTAGTCATTTCAGTCGAAAGAACGACGTCTAGATGACCATTTTAGAAAACATACTTCCACTTTGAGTTTAACCATAATTTTTGGATATAGTTTCATGTTCATAATAAAAATCATTTTCTCAGAATAACAACTTTTAAATCAAAGTTTATCATAGTTTTTAATTAACTAGCCCAAAACAGCCCGCGGTGTTACTACGACGGCGTAAATCCGGTTTTACGGTGTTTTTCGTGTTTTCAGGTTTTAAATCATTAAGTTAGCATATCATATAGATATAGAACATGTGTTTAGTTGATTTTAAAAGTCAATTTAGAAGGATTAACTTTTGTTTGCGAACAATTTTAGAATTAACTAAACTATGTTCTAGTGATTGCAAGTTTAAACCTTCGAATAAGATAGCTTTATATGTATGAATCGAATGATGTTATGAACATCATTACTACCTTAAGTTCCTTGGATAAACCTACTGGAAAAGAGAAAAATGGATCTAGCTTCAACGGATCCTTGGATGGCTCGAAGTTCTTGAAGCAGAATCATGACACGAAATCAAGTTCAAGTAAGATCATCACTTGAAATAAGATTGTTATAGTTATAGAAATTGAACCAAAGTTTGAATATGATTATTACATTGTATTAGAATGATAACCTACTATAAGAAACAAAGATTTCTTGAGGTTGGATGATCACCTTACAAGATTGGAAGTGAGCTAGCAAACTTGAAAGTATTCTTGATTTTATGTAACTAGAACTTGTAGAATTTATGAAGAACACTTAGAACTTGAAGATAGAACTTGAGAGAGATCAATTAGATGAAGAAAATTGAAGAATGAAAGTGTTTGTAGGTGTTTTTGGTCGTTGGTGTATGGATTAGATATAAAGGATATGTAATTTTGTTTTCATGTAAATAAGTCATGAATGATTACTCATATTTTTGTAATTTTATGAGATATTTCATGCTAGTTGCCAAATGATGGTTCCCACATGTGTTAGGTGACTCACATGGGCTGCTAAGAGCTGATCATTGGAGTGTATATACCAATAGTACATACATCTAAAAGCTGTATATTGTACGAGTACGAATACGGGTGCATACGAGTAGAATTGTTGATGAAACTGAACGAGGATGTAATTGTAAGCATTTTTGTTAAGTATAAGTATTTTGATAAGTGTATTGAAGTCTTTCAAAAGTGTATAAATACATATTAAAACACTACATGTAGATACATTTTAACTGAGTCGTTAAGTCATCGTTAGTCGTTACATGTAAGTGTTGTTTTGAAACCTTTAGGTTAACGATCTTGTTAAATGTTGTTAACCCAATGTATATAATATCAAATGAGATTTTAAATTATTATATTATCATGATATTATCATGTATGAATATCTCTTAATATGATATATATATATATATATATATATATATATATATATATATATATATATATATATATATATATATATATTAAATGTCTTTACAACGATAATCGTTACATATATGTCTCGTTTAAAAATCATTAAGTTAGTAGTCTTGTTTTTACATATGTAGTTCATTGTTAATATACTTAATGATATGTTTACTTATCATAGTATCATGTTAACTATATATATATCCATATATATGTCATCATATAGTTTTTACAAGTTTTAACGTTCGTGAATCACCGGTCAACTTGGGTGGTCAATTGTCTATATGAAACATATTTCAATTAATCAAGTCTTAACAAGTTTGATTGCTTAACATGTTGGAAACATTTAATCATGTAAATATCAATCTCAATTAATATATATAAATATGGAAAAGTTCGGGTCACTACAGTACCTACCCGTTAAATAAATTTCGTCCCGAAATTTTAAGCTGTTGAAGGTGTTGACGAATCTTCTGGAAATAGATGCGGGTATTTCTTCTTCATCTGATCTTCACGCTCCCAGGTGAACTCGGGTCCTTTACGAGCATTCCATCAAACCTTAACAATTGGTATCTTGTTTTGCTTAAGTCTTTTAACCTCACGATCCATTATTTCGACGGGTTCTTCGATGAATTGAAGTTTTTCGTTGATTTGGATTTCATCTAACAGAATAGTGAGATCTTCTTTAGCAAAACATTTCTTCAAATTCGAGACGTGGAAAGTGTTATGTACAGCCACGAGTTGTTGAGGTAACTCAAGTCGGTAAGCTACTGGTCCGACACGATCAATAATCTTGAATGGTCCAATATACCTTGGATTTAATTTCCCTCGTTTACCAAATCGAACAACGCCTTTCCAAGGTGCAACTTTAAGCATGACCATCTCTCCAATTTCAAATTCTATATCTTTTCTTTTAATGTCAGCGTAGCTCTTTTGTCGACTTTGGGCGGTTTTCAACCGTTGTTGAATTTGGATGATCTTCTCGGTAGTTTCTTGTATAATCTCCGGACCCGTAATCTGTCTATCGCCCACTTCACTCCAACAAATCGGAGATCTGCACTTTCTACCATAAAGTGCTTCAAACAGCGCCATCTCAATGCTTGAATGGTAGCTGTTGTTGTAGGAAAATTCTGCTAACGGTAGATGTCGATCCCAACTGTTTTCGAAATCAATAACACATGCTCGTAGCATGTCTTCAAGCGTTTGTATCGTCCTTTCGCTCTGCCCATCAGTTTGTGGATGATAGGCAGTACTCATGTCTAGACGAGTTCCTAATGTTTGCTGTAATGTCTGCCAGAATCTTGAAATAAATCTGCCATCCCTATCAGAGATAATAGAGATTGGTATTCCATGTCCGGAGACGACTTCCTTCAAATACAGTCGTGCTAACTTCTCCATCTTGTCATCTTCTCTTATTGGCAGGAAGTGTGCTGATTTGGTGAGACGATCAACTATTACCCAAATAGTATCAAAATCACTTGCAGTCCTTGGCAATTTAGTGATGAAATCCATGGTAATGTTTTCCCATTTCCATTCCGGGATTTCGGGTTGTTGAAGTAGACCTGATGGTTTCTGATGCTCAGCTTTGACCTTAGAACACTTCAACATTCTCCTACATATTTAGCAACATCAGCTTTCATACCCGGCCACCAAAAATGTTTCTTGAGATCCTTGTACATCTTCCCCGTTCTAGGATGTATTGAGTATCTGGTTTTATGAGCTTCTCTAAGTACCATTTCTCTCATATCTCCAAATTTTGGTACCCAAATTCTTTCAGCCCTATACCGGGTTCCGTCTTCCCGAATATTAAGATGCTTCTCCGATCCTTTGGGTATTTCATCCTTTAAATTTCTCTCTTTTAAAACTCCTTGTTGCGCCTCCTTTATTTGAGTAGTAAGGTTAGTGTGAATCATTATATTCATAGATTTTACTCGAATGGGTTCTCTGTCCTTTCTGCTCAAGGCATCGGCTACCACATTTGCCTTCCCTGGGTGGTAACGAATCTCAAAGTCGTAATCATTCAACAATTCAATCCACCTACGCTGCCTCATATTCGGTTGTTTCTGATTAAATATGTGTTGAAGACTTTTGTGGTTGGTATATATAATACTTTTGACCCCATATAAGTAGTGCCTCCAAGTCTTTAATGCAAAAACAACCGCGCCTAATTCTAAATCATGCGTCGTATAATTTTGTTCGTGAATCTTCAATTGTCTAGACGCATAAGCAATCACCTTCGTTCGTTGCATTAATACACAACTGAGACCTTGCTTTGATGCGTCACAATAAATCACAAAATCATCATTCCCTTCAGGCAATGACAATATAGGTGCCGTAGTTAGCTTTTTCTTCAATAACTGAAACGTTTTCTCTTGTTCATCATTCCATTCAAATTTCTTCCCTGTATGCGTTAATGCAGTCAAGGGTTTTGCTATTCTGGAAAAGTCTTGGATGAACCTTCTGTAGTAACCAGCTAGTCCTAAAAACTGGCGTATATGTTTCGGAGTTTTCGGGGTTTCTCACTTTTCAACAGTTTCTATCTTTGCCGGATCCACCTTAATACCTTCTTTGTTCACTATGTGACCGAGGAATTGAACTTCTTCCAACCAAAATGCACACTTTGAAAACTTAGCTTACAATTCTTCCTTCCTCAATACTTCTAACACCTTTCTCAAATGTTCACCGTGTTCTTGGTCATTCTTTGAGTAAATAAGTATGTCATCAATGAAAACAATGACAAACTTGTCAAGGTATGGTCCACACACTTGGTTCATAAGGTCCATGAACATAGCTGGTGCATTAGTTAAACCAAACGGCATGACCATAAACTCGTAATGACCGTAACGTGTTCTGAAAGCAGTCTTTGGAATATCATCTTCTTTCACCCGCATTTGATGATACCCGGAACGTAAGTCAATCTTTGAATAAACAGACGAGCCTTGTAGTTGATCAAATAAGTCGTCGATTCTCGGTAGTGGGTAGCGGTTCTTGATGGTAAGTTTGTTCAACTCTCGGTAGTCGATACACAACCTGAATGTACCATCTTTCTTCTTGACAAACAAAACAGGAGCTCCCCACGGTGATGTGCTTGGTCGAATGAAACCACGCTCTAAAAGTTCTTGTAATTGGCTTTGCAGTTCTTTCATCTCGCTGGGTGCGAGTCTGTAAGGAGCACGAGCTATTGGTGCAGCTCCTGGTACAAGATCTATTTGAAATTCAACGGATCGATGTGGGGGTAATCCCGGTAATTCTTTCGAAAATACATCGGGAAATTCTTTTGCAATGGGAACATCATTGATGCTCTTTTCTTCAGTTTGTACTTTCTCGACGTGTGCTAGAACAGCATAGCAACCTTTTCTTATTAGTTTTTGTGCCTTCAAATTACTAATAAGATGTAGCTTCGTGTTGCCCTTTTCTCCGTACACCATTAAGGGTTTTCCTTTTTCTCGTATAATGCGAATTGCATTTTTGTAACAAACGATCTCTGTTTTCACTTCTTTCAACCAGTCCATACCGATTATCACATCAAAACTCCCTAACTCTACTGGTATCAAATCAATCTTAAATGTTTCGCTAACCAGTTTAATTTCTCGATTCCGACATATATTATCTGCTGAAATTAATTTACCATTTGCTAATTCGAGTAAAAATTTACTATCCAAAGGCGTCAATGGACAACTTAATTTAGCACAAAAATCTCTACTCATATAGCTTCTATCCGCACCCGAATCAAATAAAGCGTAAGCCGATTTATTGTCAATAAGAAACGTACCCGTAACAAGCTCCGGGTCTTCCTGTGCCTCTGCCGCATTAATATTGAAAACTCTTCCGCGGCCTTGTCCATTCGTGTTCTCCTGGTTCGGGCAATTTCTAATAATGTGGCCCGGTTTTCCACATTTATAACAAACTACATTGGCATAACTTGCTCCGACACTACTTGCTCCACCATTACTCGTTCTGACACCATTTGTTCCTTTCGTTCTATTAACCCCTGGTCCGTAGACCTCACACTTCGCCGCGCTATGACCATTTCTTTTACACTTGTTGCAAAATTTGGTGCAGAACCCCGAGTGATACTTTTCACACCTTTGGCATAGCTGCTTCTGATTGTTGTTGTTGTTGCGATTATTATTGTTATTGGGATGATTGTTGTAGTTGTTGTTGTTGTTGTTGTTGTTGTTGTTGTTGTTGGGCCGTTTGTTGTAGTTGCGATTGATGTTGCGATTGTTGGGATAATTGTTGCGATTATTGTTGTAATTGCTGTTGTTGTTGTATTGGTGATTCTTATCACCGTTTTCCTCCCATTTTCTTTTGACTTGCTTCACATTGGCCTCTTCAGCAGTCTGTTCTTTAATTCTTTCTTCAATCTGGTTCACTAGTTTGTGAGCCATTCTACATGCCTGTTGTATGGAGGCGGGTTCGTGTGAACTTATATCTTCTTGGATTCTTTCCGGTAATCCTTTCACAAATGCGTCGATCTTCTCTTGCTCATCTTCGAACGCTCCCGGACACAATAGGCACAATTTTGTGAATCGTCTTTTGTACGTGGTAATATCAAATCCTTGGGTTCGTAACCCTCTAAGTTCTGTCTTGAGCTTATTGACCTCGGTTCTGGGACGGTACTTCTCGTTCATCAAGTGCTTGAATGCTGACCACGGTAGTGCGTACGCATCATCTTGTCCCACTTGCTCTAGATAGGTATTCCACCATGTTAACGGAGAACCTGTGAAGGTATGCGTAGCGTACTTCACTTTGTCCTCTTCAGTACACTTACTTATGGCAAACACCGATTCGACCTTCTCAGTCCACCGTTTCAATCCGATCGGTCCTTCAGTTCCATCAAATTCCAAAGGTTTGCAGGCAGTGAATTCTTTGTAGGTGCATCCTACACGATTTCCTGTACTGCTAGATCCAAGGTTATTGTTGGAATGTAGCGCAGCCTGTACTGCGGCTATGTTTGAAGCTAGAAAAGTACGGAATTCCTCTTCATTCATATTCACGGTGTG
Source organism: Rutidosis leptorrhynchoides (assembly GCF_046630445.1). NCBI lineage: Eukaryota > Viridiplantae > Streptophyta > Magnoliopsida > Asterales > Asteraceae > Rutidosis > Rutidosis leptorrhynchoides. The sequence goes on along the minus strand of NC_092333.1, from coordinate 655,748,889 downwards.
TCGAGTAGTCGGTGCCATTTCCTTCAAAATAGTCAAATGGAACAAGTTAATCATACAGAATATTAAGAGTAGTTAATAGTATTTCGTAGCATAATATGAACTCATTTATAAAAGCTTTTTCTTCATATTAGCGTTTTATAAGTTTAAATTCGGGTAGTACCTACCCGTTAAGTTCATACTTAGTAGCTAATATACAATTCAACTACTACAATTCTATATGAAAAACTGATTATAATAATATTTTGCGTTCAAACTTTTACACAATATTTTACAAACTTACAATACCGCTTATTTTACATATAGCATGAAATATAGCACACAATAAATTTGATACAAGATGGTTGTGAAGATAATTCTAGCTAGTACACAAGTCGTTCAGCAAAGGCAATAAAGACACGTAATTCATACGTCCAGAAACAAGTCATGCATTCTGGTTTTACTAGGATTACTTCCCATCCTTGGTCTTGTGGAACATAACCGTTATGGCCGTTGATAAGACAGCGTGTTGTAACGTCGTCAAAGGGACGAGGGTTACGTAATGTCCAACAGTCCTATAACAATCTAAAAACCTCATTTCTTACCCCAATTACCGACTCCGTCACTTGTGAGAACATTTTGTTTAATAGTTGTAGCCCGATGTTCTTGTTCTCACTTTGGTGAGAAGCGAACATTACTAATCCGTAAGCATAACATGCTTCTTTATGTTGCATGTTAGCCGCTTTTTCTAAATCACGAAGTCCAATATTCGGATATATTGAGTCAAAATAATTTCTTAACCCATTGCGTAAAATAGCATTTGGGTTCCCCGCAATATATGCGTCAAAGTAAACACATCATAACTTATGGATTTCCCAATGTGATATCCCCCATTTTTCGAACGAAAGCTTTTTATAAACCAAGGCATTCTTGGAACGTTCTTCGAATGTCTTACAAACTGATCTCGCCTTAAATAGTTGTGCCAAAGAATTCTGACCGACTCTAGACAAGATTTCATCAATCATGTCTCCGGGTAGGTCTCTTAAAATATTGGGTTGTCTATCCATTTTGTGTTTTTATACTGTAAAATAGACAAGAGTTAGATTCATAAAAAAAATACTTATTAATACAAGCAATTTTTACATATATCATAAAGCATAAGCACACTATATTACATATTTTACACCACACGAATACAACTATCTTATTCCGACTCGCTTGTTTCTTCTTCTTCTTCGGTTTTGGTTCGTTTTGCCAAGTTTCTAGGGATATATGATGTTCCCCTAATACGAGCCGTCGTTTTCCACATTGGTTTAGAAAAACCTGGTGGTTTAGAGGTTCCCGGGTCATTGTTACAACTTAAGGACTTCGGGGGTTGACGATACATATAAAGTTCATCTGGGTTGGAATTAGATTTCTCTATTTTTATGCCCTTTTCCTTATTATTTTCTTTTGCCTTTTTAAACTCAGTTGGGGTAATTTCTATAACATCATCGGAATTCTCGTCGGAATCCGATTCATCGGAGAATTGGTAATCCTCCCAATATTTTGCTTCCTTGGCTGAAACATCATTGACCATATTTAATCTTAGTCGGTTGGTTGAGGATTTTCTTTTACTTAACCGTTTTATTATTTCCCCCACCGATTTTATTTCCTCCTCCGGTTCCTCCTCTTCCAGTTCTGATTCTTCTTCCGGTTCTTCTTCGGGAACTTGTGAATCAGTCCAATATATATTCGACTCTTCATTATTATTAGGTGAGTCAATGGGATTTGTGCTAGAGGTAGACATCTATCACACAATATCTAACATGTTAAGAGATTAATATATCACATAATATATACATGTTAATAATATATAGTTTCCAACAAAAATGTTAAGCAATCATTTTTAAAGAAAACACGGTCGAAGTCCAGACTCACTAATGCATCCTAACAAACTCGATAAGACATACTAATGCAAATTTTCTGGTTCTCTAAGACCAACGCTCGGATACCAACTGAAATGTCCCGTTCTTATTGATTAAAAACGTTCCATATTAATTGATTTCGTTGCGAGGTTTTGACCTCTATATGAGATGTTTTTCAAAGACTGCATTCATTTTAAAACAAACCATAACCTTTATTTCATCAATAAAGGTTTAAAAAGCTTTACGTAGATTATCAAATAATGATAATCTAAAATATCCTGTTTACACACGACCATTACATAATGGTTTACAATACAAATATGTTACAACAAAATAAGTTTCTTGAATGCAGTTTTTACACAATATCATACAAGCATGGACTCCAAATCTCGTCCTTATTTAAGTATGCGACAGCGGAAGCTCTTAATAATCACCTGAGAATAAACATGCTTAAAACGTCAACAAAAATGTTGGTGAGTTATAGGTTTAACCTATATATATCAAATCATAATAATAGACCACAAGATTTTATATTTCAATACACATCCCATACATAGAGATAAAAATCATTCATATGGTGAACACCTGGTAACCGTCATTAACAAGATGCATATATAAGAATATCCCCATCATTCCGGGACACCCTTCGGATATGATATAAATTTCGAAGTACTAAAGCATCCGGTACTTTGGATGGGGTTTGTTAGGCCCAATAGATCTATCTTTAGGATTCGCGTCAATTAGGGTGTCTGTTCCCTAATTCTTAGATTACCAGACTTAATAAAAAGGGGCATATTCGATTTCGATAATTCAACCATAGAATGTAGTTTCACGTACTTGTGTCTATTTTGTAAATCATTTATAAAACCTGCATGTATTCTCATCCCAAAAATATTAGATTTTAAAAGTGGGACTATAACTCACTTTCACATATTTTTACTTCGTCGGGAAGTAAGACTTGGCCACTGGTTGATTCACGAACCTATAACAATATATACATATATATCAAAGTATGTTCAAAATATATTTATAACACTTTTATTATATTTTGATGTTTTAAGTTTATTAAGTCAGCTGTCCTCGTTAGTAACCTACAACTAGTTGTCCACGGTTAGATGTACAGAAATAAATCGATAAATATTATCTTGAATCAATCCACGACCCAGTGTATACGTATCTCAGTATTGATCACAACTCAAACTATATATATTTTGGAATCAACCTCAACCCTGTATAGCTAACTCCAACATTCACATATAGAGTGTCTATGGTTGTTCCGAAATATATATAGATGTGTCGACATGATAGGTCGAAACATTGTATACGTGTCTATGGTATCTCAAGATTACATAATATACAATACAAGTTGATTAAGTTATGGTTGGAATAGATTTGTTACCAATTTTCACGTAGCTAAAATGAGAAAAATTATCCAATCTTGTTTTACCCATAACTTCTTCATTTTAAATCCGTTTTGAGTGAATCAAATTGATATGGTTTCATATTGAACTCTATTTTATGAATCTAAACAGAAAAAGTATAGGTTTATAGTCGAAAAAATAAGTTACAAGTTGTTTTTGTAAAGGTAGTCATTTCAGTCGAAAGAACGACGTCTAGATGACCATTTTAGAAAACATACTTCCACTTTGAGTTTAACCATAATTTTTGGATATAGTTTCATGTTCATAATAAAAATCATTTTCTCAGAATAACAACTTTTAAATCAAAGTTTATCATAGTTTTTAATTAACTAACCCAAAACAGCCCGCGGTGTTACTACGACGGCGTAAATCCGGTTTTACGGTGTTTTTCGTGTTTCCAGGTTTTAAATCATTAAGTTAGCATATCATATAGATATAGAACATGTGTTTAGTTGATTTTAAAAGTCAAGTTAGAAGGATTAACTTTTGTTTGCGAACAAGTTTAGAATTAACTAAACTATGTTCTAGTGATTACAAGTTTAAACATTCGAATAAGATAGCTTTATATGTATGAATCGAATGATGTTATGAACATCATTACTACCTTAAGTTCCTTGGATAAACCTACTAGAAAAGAGAAAAATGGATCTAGCTTCAACGGATCCTTGGATGGCTCGAAGTTCTTGAAGCAGAATCATGACACGAAAACAAGTTCAAGTAAGATCATCACTTGAAATAAGATTGTTATAGTTATAGAAATTGAACCAAAGTTTGAATATGATTATTACCTTGTATTAGAATGATAACCTACTGTAAGAAACAAAGATTTCTTGAGATTGAATGATCACCTTACAAGATTGGAAGTGAGCTAGCAAACTTGAAAGTATTCTTGATTTTATGTAACTAGAACTTGTAGAATTTATGAAGAACACTTAGAACTTGAAGATAGAACTTGAGAGAGATCAATTAGATGAAGAAAATTGAAGAATGAAAGTGTTTGTAGGTGTTTTTGGTCGTTGGTGTATGGATTAGATATAAAGGATATGTAATTTTGTTTTCATGTAAATAAGTCATGAATGATTACTCATATTTTTGTAATTTTATGAGATATTTCATGCTAGTTGCCAAATGATGGTTCCCACATGTGTTAGGTGACTCACATGGGCTGCTAAGAGCTGATCATTGGAGTGTATATACCAATAGTACATACATCTAAAAGCTGTGTATTGTACGAGTACGAATACGGGTGCATACGAGTAGAATTGTTGATGAAACTGAACGAGGATTTAATTGTAAGTATTTTTGTTAAGTAGAAGTATTTTGATAAGTGTATTGAAGTCTTTCAAAAGTGTATAAATACATATTAAAACACTACATGTAGATACATTTTAACTGAGTCGTTAAGTCATCGTTAGTCGTTACATGTAAGTGTTGTTTTGAAACCTTTAGGATAACGATCTTGTTAAATGTTGTTAACCCAATATTTATAATATCAAATGAGATTTTAAATTATTATATTATCATGATATTATCATGTATGAATATCTCTTAATATGATATATATACATTAAATGTCTTTACAACGATAATCGTTACATATATGTCTCGTTTAAAAATCATTAAGTTAGTAGTCTTGTTTTTACATATGTAGTTCATTGTTAATATACTTAATGATATATTTACTTATCATAATATCATGTTAACTATATATATATATATCCATATATATGTCATCATATAGTTTTTACAAGTTTTAACGTTCGTGAATCACCGGTCAACTTGGGTGGTTAATTGTCTATATGAAACATATTTCAATTAATCAAGTCTTAACAAGTTTGATTTCTTAACATGTTGGAAACATTTAATCATGTAAATATCAATCTCAATTAATATATATATAAACATGGAAAAGTTTGGGTCACTACAGTACCTACCCGTTAAATAAATTTCGTCCCGAAATTTTAAGCTGTTGAAGGTGTTGACGAATCTTCTGGAAATAGATGCGGGTATTTCTTCTTCATCTAATCTTCACGCTCCCAGGTGAACTCGGGTCCTTTACAAGCATTCCATCGAACCTTAACAATTGGTATCTTGTTTTGCTTAAGTCTTTTAACCTCACGATCCATTATTTCGACGGGTTCTTCGATGAATTGAAGTTTTTCGTTGATTTGGATTTCATCTAACGGAATAGTGAGATCTTCTTTAGCAAAACATTTCTTCAAATTCGAGACGTGGAAAGTGTTATGTACAGCCACGAGTTGTTGAGGTAACTCAAGTCGGTAAGCTACTGGTCCGACACGATCAATAATCTTGAATGGTCCAATATACCTTGGATTTAATTTCCCTCATTTACCAAATCGAACAACGCCTTTCCAAGGTGCAACTTTAAGCATGACCATCTCTCCAATTTCAAATTCTATATCTTTTCTTTTAATGTCAGCGTAGCTCTTTTGTCGACTTTGAGCGGTTTTCAACCGTTGTTGAATTTGGATGATCTTCTCGGTAGTTTCTTGTATAATCTCCGGACCCGTAATCTGTCTATCGCCCACTTCACTCCAACAAATCGGAGACCTGCACTTTCTACCATAAAGTGCTTCAAACGGCGCCATCTCAATGCTTGAATGGTAGCTGTTGTTGTAGGAAAATTCTGCTAACGGTAGATGTCGATCCCAACTGTTTCCGAAATCAATAACACATGCTCGTAGCATGTCTTCAAGCGTTTGTATCATCCTTTCGCTCTGCCCATCAGTTTGTGGATGATAGGCAGTACTCATGTCTAGACGAGTTCCTAATGCTTGCTGTAATGTCTGCCAGAATCTTGAAATAAATCTGCCATCCCTATCAGAGATAATAGAGATTGGTATTCCATGTCTGGAGATGACTTCCTTCAAATACAGTCGTGCTAACTTCTCCATCTTGTCATCTTCTCTTATTGGCAGGAAGTGTGCTGATTTGGTGAGACGATCAACTATTACCCAAATAGTATCAAAATCACTTGCAGTCCTTGGCAATTTAGTGATGAAATCCATGGTAATGTTTTCCCATTTCCATTCCGGGATTTCGGGTTGTTGAAGTAGACCTGATGGTTTCTGATGCTCAGCTTTGACCTTAGAACACGTCAAACATTCTCCTACATATTTAGCAACATCAGCTTTCATATCCGGCCACCAAAAATGTTTCTTGAGATCCTTGTACATCTTCCCCGTTCTAGGATGTATTGAGTATCTGGTTTTATGAGCTTCTCTAAGTACCATTTCTCACATATCTCCAAATTTTGGTACCCAAATTCTTTCAGCCCTATACCGGGTTCCGTCTTCCCGAATATTAAGATGCTTTTCCGATCCTTTGGGTATTTCATCCTTTATATTTCCCTCTTTTAAAACTCCTTGTTGCGCCTCCTTTATTTGAGTAGTAAGGTTAGTGTGAATCATTATATTCATAGATTTTACTCGAATGGGTTCTCTGTTCTTTCTGCTCAAGGGGTTATAAACGTTAAGTTAGTTACCAAGTGCCCACGGTTAAACATATACTTTATCATACTGTTTTGAAACGCTCTTTGTAGCACTTAAATCTCGTGGCCTACCTTACATACTGTTATACTTAAACTATAGCTCACCAACCTTTGTGTTGACGTTTTTAAGCATGTTTTTCTCTGGTGCTTAAGGTTGCTTGCTTCCGCTATTGTACTAGTCTTGCTGTAGACACCCGCTGCTTTAGAGATGTCACCGCATGAACGTTTATCTTGCATTCATAAACATTATTACTTTTGAAACAATGATTTGTAACGACTTAAGGGTCACGCACTATTATCTTTGCTTCTAGTCATAGAAGTACACTTTTGATTGTAAAACATTTGACGTTAGCTATGACGTCAACTTTTATCATGAATGCAAACTTGTTTTGAAAACGCATATTGTGTTTGACCTTGTAATGATCCTGTTGTTGATGGTCCGTACATTATGATTTAGTACGGGGCTTCACAATCCGATTCATCAAAAAATTGGTAATTTTCCCAATATTTAGTTTCCTCGGCGGAAACACCATTGACCATTTTTAACTTTGGTCCATTGGTTGAGAATTTTCTTTTATTTATCTGTTTTTCTGTGGTTTCTAATATTTCCTCCTCCGGAACCTCTTCTTCTGGTTCCTCTTCTTCCGGTTCCTCTTCTTCCGGTTCCTCTTCGGGAATTTGTGAATCTTCCCAAAATATATTCGACTCTTCATTATTATTAGGTGAGTCGATGGGATTTGTACTAGAGGTAGACATCTATCACACAATATCAAACACGTTAAGAGATTAATATATCACATAATATTTACATTTAACAATATATATAGTTTCCAATAAAAAGTGTTAAGCAATCGTTTTTAAAGAAAAACACGGTCAAAGTCCAGACTCACTAATGCCTCCTAACAAACTCGGTTAGACACACACTAATGCAATTTCTGGTTCTCTAAGACCAATGCTCGGATACCAACTGAAATGTCCCGTTCATATTGATTATAAATGTTTCATATTAATTGATTTCGTTGCGAGGTTTTGACCTCTATATGAGACGTTTTTCAAAGACTGCATTCGTTTTTAAAACAAACCATAACCCTTATTTTATCGATAAAGGTTTAAAAACCATAACTTAGATTATCAAGTAATGATAATCTAAAATATAACGTTTTACACACGAACATTACATATTGGTTTACAATAATATTATACATCGATTTAAATCTCCGAATGCAGTTTTTAAACAATATATTACAAGCATGCTGACTTCAATTCTTGTTCTTAAATTAGCATGCAACAGCGGAAGCTCTTAACAATCACCTGACAATAAACATGCTTAAAACGTCAACAAAAATGTTTCTGAGTTATAGGTTTAACCTATATATTTATCAAATTATATTAATAGACCACAAGATTTCATATTTTCATTTCTCATAAACAACATGTATGCATAATAGCAATCTGCATAAAAATCATTCATATGGTGAACACCTGGTAACCGACATTAACAAGATGCATATAGAATATCCCCATCATTCCGGGACATCCTTCGGACATGATAATTTTCGAAGTACTAAAGCATCCGCTACAACGGATGGGGTTTGTTGGGCCCAATAGATCTATCTTTAGGATTCGCATCAATTAGTAGACTGGTTTACTAATTCTTAGGCTATTAAGCAAAAAGGGGCATATTCGGCTTCGATCATTCAACCATAGAAATTAGTTTCACGTACTAGTGTCTATTTTGTAAAACATTTATAAAACTGCATGTATTCTCATCCCAAAAATATTAGATTTTAAAAGTGGGACTATAACTCACTTCCATAAATTTTTCCTTCGTCGGGAAATAAGACTTGGCCACGGGTCGATTCACGAACCTATAACAAATATGTACATATATATCAAAGTATGATCGAAATATATTCACAACATTTTTTATTACGTTTTAATGATTTAAGTTTATTAAGTTAGCTGTCCAACGTTAGTAGCCTACAACTAGTTGTCCACAGTTAGCAGTACAAAAATAAATCAATATACATTATCTTGGATCAATCCACGACCCAGTGTATACAAGCCTCAGGCTAGATCACAACTCAAAGTATATATATTTTTGGAATCAACCTCAACCCTGTATAGCGAACTCGAGCATTACAGCATATAGAGTGTCTATGGTTGTTCCAAATAATATATATAGATGGGTTAATATGATATGTCAAAACATTGTATACGTGTCTATGGTATCTCAAGATTACATAATATATGTTAGAATACATGTATAATACAATATAAGTTAGCTAGGATATGATTAGTATAGATTTGTTACAATTTTCACGTAGCTAAAACTAGTAAAAATATCCAATTTTGTTTTACCCATAACTTCTTCGTTTTAAATCCGTTTTGAGTGATTCAAATTGCTATGATTTCATAATGAACTGAAATTTATGAAATTAAATAGAAAAAGTATAAGTTTATAGTCGGAAATACAGGTTACAAGTCACTCTTGACAGAGGTAGTCATTTCCGTCGAAAGAACGACATCTTGATGACCATTTTGAAAAACATACTTCCACTTTGAGTTTAACCCTGATTTTTGAATATAGTTTCATGTTCATAAGAAAAATTATTTTTCCAGAAGAACAACTTTTAAATCAAAGTTTATCATAGTTTTTAATTATCTAACCCAAAACAGCCCGCGGTGTTACTACGACGGCGTATGTCCGGTTTTACGGTATTTTTAGTGTTTCCAGGTTTTAAATCATTAAGTTAGCATATAATATAGATATATAAGATGTGTTTAGATGATTTTAAAAGTCAAGTTAGAAGGATTAACTTTGTTTACGAACAAGTTTAGAATTAACTAAACTATGTTCTAGTGATTACATGTTCAAATCTTCGAATAAGATAGTTATATATATATATATATATATATATATATATATATATATATATATATATATATATATATATATATATATATATATATATATATATATATATGAATCGAATGATGTTATGAACATCATTACTACCTCAAGTAAAGTAGGTAAACCTACTGGAAATGATGAAAAAATAACTTGAGCTTCAAAGGATCTTTGATGGCTTGGAAGTTCTTGAAGTAGAATCATGACACGAAAAACAAGTTCAAGTAAGATTACTACTCGAATTAAGATAGTTATAATTATAGAAATTGAATCAAAGCTTGAATATTCAATATTACCTTGATTTAAAAAGATAACCTACTGTAAATAACAAAGGTTTCTTGAAGTTGGGTGATCACTTGAAATGGATTTGCAAAATTGAAAGTAAATTATCAACTTGAAAGGATTTTCGAAGTGTTCTTGAAGTTTTCTTCCTCTATGATGATTATAGCTTGATACTTGAAGTAATTTTTGATGAAGATGATGATTAGTTTACTGGAAAATTCGTTCTTGAGAGTATGTGTGTGTTTAGAGAGAATTAGAAAGAGAATTGGAAGTGAAATGGAGTGGGTGGTGAGTGGGGTTAAAAGGAGTTCTTGTTTTTGTTTCCTTACTCATAAGTCATGCTAGTTGTCTAATGATGGTTCTCACATGTCTTGATGACTCACAAGGGCTGCTAAGGAGCTGATGATTGAATGGATATACCAATAGTATATACATCTAGAAGCTGTGTATTGTACGAGTACGAATACGGTTGCATACGAGTAGAATTGTTGATGAAAATGAACGAGAATGTAATTGTAAGCATTTTTAATAAGTAGAAGTACTTTGATATGTGTCTTGAAGTCTTTCAAAAGTGTATGAATATATCTTAAAATACTACATGTATATACATTTTAACTGAATCGTTAAGTCATCGTTAGTCGTTACATGTAAGTGTTGTTTTGAAACCTTTAAGTTAATGATCTCATTTAATGTTGTTAACCCATTGTTTATTATATCTAATGAGATGTTAAATTATTATATTATCATGATATTATGATGTATGAATATATCTTAATATGATATATATACATTAAAATGTCGTTAAAACGATAATCGTTACATATATGTCTCGTTTCGTAATCCTTAAATTAGTAGTCTTATTTTTACATATGTAGTTCATTGTTAATACACTTAATGATATGTTTAATTATCATTTTATCATGTAAAACATAGTGTATCAATATCTTAATATGATTCAGATGTATTTAGTAAGACGTTGTTATAACGATAATCGTTATATATATCGTTTCGAGTTTCTTAACTCAAAAAACTCATTTTTATGTATATCACTCATTGTTAATATACTTAGTGAGATACTTACTTATCATAATCTCATGTTAGCCATATATATATATATATATATATATATATATATATATATATATATATATATATATATCATGTAGTTTTTATAAATTTTTAACGTTCGTGAATCGTCGGTCAACTTGGGTGGTCAATTGTCTATATGAAACTCATTTCAAATAATCAAGTCCTAACAAGTTTGATTGCTTAACATGTTGAAAATATTTAATCATGCAAATATAATTTTCATTTAATATATAATCATGGAAAAGTTCTCTTCATACACAAATACCCTTTTGCAGCAAAAAGTAGCGGCCTTTTTTTTTCTTTCAAAAAATAGGGTTTCAATTGAGTCGCTGTTTGAGTGGCGACACACACCAAAAAAAACCCTAAATTCCTCTCAACTTCACACCCCATGGTAATCGATAATTTCAATTTAAATCGTCTTGAATTCAATAAATCGTTAGTGTTCAATCGTTTCAGATATTCATTGTTTCATAAGGCGGCAATCATGGATGTAATCATCCCTAAGTGGTTTCTTCTCTTCACCACATCATATGAAGATCAAAATCACCACCGTCATCTTCATTGGTTCATCCTAACCCTTCTTTATTCCTCTAATTTCTTAATTGTGTTTGATTCCAATATTAAATTACCTGTATGGTTTTCTTTTTCTGTTGGTTTGCTGATTGAAAGAAATTAGGGTTCATCCCTTTCGCGAGCGCCACCGTTAGGGTTTGAATCAATTTACCATACAGATGGATCTGTATCTGTTTGGGTTGATTATTTGAAGGTACATCTACAATCAAGGTAAATACTCATGTTTTCATCGATTCATTCTCATTATGTTTGGATAATCTAAATTTTAGTTGGAACCAACATAAATTTCGTTTGTTAAAGTTTCTTCTGATCATCTTATTTCCTATACTTCATGTTTTTAATATTCTTTATATTTCAATTTTTTCATGTAATTTAGTTTTTGGGTTCTACTTCTGTATAGTTATGTGAATTTTAGTAAGTTTATGGTTTCATCCTTTTAATCTATTGTGTCCGTACAACAACAACAACAACAACAAAACCCAATACCACATAAGTGGTGTATGGGGGAGGTGAGATGTAGACAATCATTCCCCTATCCGAGAATAAATACAAGTCATTTCTCCACCCAGAGTGAAAACACTCTCAAAAGTAGAGAAAGTCATCCCTCTCTCTATTCGACGGATAGAGAGATTGCTTCCGAGTGGACCTCCGGCCAATAAGTAGGAAAAAAATATTAAAAATATTAAATTAAATTAAAAATAAAATTGAGACGCCATGAAAATGGTAAAATCAAATTTTCATGGGTTTAAATCCTGCCTGAAAATTACTTTAGGCTCTAAGAGTCTATTGTGTCCTTATTTATGCAAAATGTGAGTAGTGGCAATTTTCTCTGCAAGTAAATTGAAATTAATTTATTTACACTTTTTAGTTTTGGATATTTAAGGGTAACCTTCAAATTTACCTTTCCTGCTATTTTAGTTATTTTGACTTAATATTCATACGGTGGATTATGATTAAGATGATGTTCAAAATTTGTCATATGTATTGCAAGTATTCATTTAGGTTGTTTTAATTTTGTAGGATTAGACTGTGAATAAATATGCATCTGAAACATAGTAATGTAGTGGACAAAGGCAAGATAACATCTTCTCAGACGCACACCCGATGTTCGATGAAATGACAGAGTGAAATATGTTTCATCTCTTAAGACGTTTGATCTATGTAAATCAACTTGAATTTCATTTTTTTTACTATAATGTATACTTATGAGCTGTTTTTATTCCTTAAGTGCGTTGTGTATGCTGATTGTAGTGAATCATGCGTTACCTTATAGATAATTCAATTCAAAGTTAATATGTATGCCGAGTTTATGATTAATGTGATTGTTCATACATTCCCTTACCAGTATTACAAAAGGATTTAAGTGTAAGCAGCTCTTAGTCTTTTTAATTAAGTTAATATGACCATGTTGAGAATGATGAAAGTTTTCTAATACAAAGGGTAGTTGGCTGGATTCAAATGGAAGGTATTTAAATGTATTTTATTTTAATTTACTCTTAACCTTTTTCTGAATAGACAGTAATGTTGAATTTTTTGGTGTTTTTCATTTCGCTGGATATTATTGACCCTTTTTGTTTTTTATAGCTTAGAAACAGCTGAAGAGAAGACTATAGGTTGCTACGGTGAACCTGTGCAGGTACACTTACAATGCATAACAGTTTCAAAAAAGAATGTGTTGCTTTTGCCCGTACATTTATGATATACAAGTTGATAACCTCTAAATGTCAGTAGTGTGCGTTTTCGGTTACATGATATCGTGCAGTTTATGCTTTGCGCAGTCAATGCATAGTAGTTGTTCCTGTCCATCTACTTTCATTAGGAACCACTGATTCAGGAAAGTCGTATTTACTATTATATGACTTAAAATTTATGTATATATGCCTCATTAATCGAATGTATTGATACTTGCAATAACTGATTGTCATTGACGATCATCTGTCTTATTTGATTAGTTTGGTTAATTTTTTTGCATTGACTATTATGTGAGATGTGCAGTTTTATTGTGAACTTCAAAGGACTGATGCATGTTGTTGTATGCGGTTGTGTGTGGGTGGCAAATGCGAGGATTCGATGCCAAAATTGCCGTTCAAAAAAAATATATGCAAACTAATAGAAATTATTTGAGTGAATATTTCATTGAAGTCATTGAAATTTACTTGCAGATTAACATGTGTACCTGATGGTTGTCTGAATTCGATCAACTCTAGCAGATGGTATACTTTCATATTTATCTATTTATTCAGATTTGAGGTTTGAAGTAAAGCGAGCGAGGCTAGCACTTGAAGAACCTCAAAAGCAGGTTCACAGGATTAGAATTACATTATCTTCCAAGAATGTTATGAATCTTGAGAAAGGTATTCATTTCAATTTTGCATTGATTATCGTATGTGTTGAAAGCCTTGGACATAGAACCAACCCTGTTATGTACAGTTTAGGCAAACGGGTCAAACGAGTATTAGTGTGACATTTGGGTTGGTGGGTTGGTGCTTATATAGAAAATGAAGTTTTAATTTGTTTTGGGTTAGTTGACCCATTAACCCAAATTGACTCGAAAATTAAAACATGATGGGTCAGATGGGGTTAGGTTGACACGACAACACTTTTTATTCAATTAAGTATGACAATTATGATGACCCAATTATTTAACCTATCCTGCTATGTACAGTTTAGCCAAACGGGTCAAACGAGTATTAGTGTGACATTTGGGTTGGTAATTTATTTCGGGTTAGCAGATTGACCCATTAACCCAAACTGGCTCAAATATTAAAACATGATGGGTCAGAAGGGGTTTAGGTTGACACGAGTACACGACAACACTTTTTATTCAATGAAGTATAACAAATATGATAACCCAATTATTTAACCTACCCTGCTATGTACAGTTTAGGCAAACGGGTCAAACGAGTATTAGTGTGATATTTTGGTTTGTGGGTTGGTGTTTATATAGAAAATGAAGTTTTAATTTGTTTCAGGTTACTAGATTCACCGATTAACCCAAACTAACTCAAATATTAATACATGTTGGTGGGTGGAGAATCCCAACCTTGATCCAAGAGTTTTTGTCTCATTCATGGTGCTGACTTGAGGCCATTACAAAGCTGAGTGTTATTACATTACTATATGATGTTTAATATATATATATATATATATATATATATATATATATATATATATATATATATATATATATATATATATATATATATATATATACTTCCTGTTAATATTGAATTGAAATTCAAATATGATCAACGCAAACTATTACCAGGACAAATTAAGTGATCAACATTCATTAGATCTTAAAAATCAATCAGCATTGATATTAAGCTGTATCTATTTACATCAATGGAATCTACTAAAAAGGCCTTTTAAACTTTTATTAATTAAATTATTGTTATGGATATGGATTGCCATATAATATTGACGCCTGTTTTCAAATGCATTGCTTTATGTACAGGTAGACTCATGATGTAAAGTTGTCTTATCAATATTGAAGTTCCTTCAGATCAAGTAAGGTTCTTATTAATGCATTATTTTGAACACCGACTCTTATGATGCTTGAGTTAGAATTCTGACCCGATTGTAAAGGACAAGTCAAGAAGAAAGTTTTTGATTATTCTCAAATGTGCATCCTATCTATCTGTGTGATACCGAATCAATTTTTGTCAATGGGTTGGGTTAAGGGTCAAAATGGTTACTCTATGTATGTCTCGAAATGGGTCAATGCTACCAGGCACAAGTTTTGTTTAAATAATCTAACTTTTTTTCATTGATAATAGGTTTGTTACATATGATTACAAAAATCATATTGTTAAAGATATTGCATTTAAGAATGTAAAGGGTTCATGCTTTTCTTCTTAAAGAAGCTAAACAATCATGTGATTTATGGTGATTTCTAAACCTACAACATGATATATAATGCAGTATGCAATGCCAAACTTTTCAAACTTAAAACTTTAAAACCTTAGTACAGGTCAGATGTTTCTTAATGATTGAAAACTTTCAGGATCACAATTAGTAGAACCCTAATGTCATCGAGATGGTTGGATAGTACCTAAATAATGAACAATCATATTAATATATGGTCGTGTTCGTTCTTATAGACTAAATTATGAGTAATATAGTTTAATATATATCTTACAATTCGAAGATGTATGTTATGTTTTAGGACGTGTACAAGTAGACTTCCACGTTCCAAGTGATGTGACGATTTGAGATTGGAGAAGAGACGTTTCATCTTTATAAGGTTTGTTGTTATTTGATTTTATATTTGTTTAAAGGGCAACAGAATTTTGAAGAAACTTGGATCAAATGTCACTTAGTAACTTCAACAAAAAAAAACTATTTGATCATTTCGTTCATATATACATGTTTTATGACAGGCACTTGTCACGTGAAGTATTCAAATAGCTAGGAGTAACATTGTTGTTCATTATCTTCGGAATACTTCTGGTAAACGTTACTAGAATACATAGTCATATATATTGGTTGGTATATTGTGTGATACTTTTTTTCACTTATTTTATGTTTAACAGGGGAAATTAGCGGGTTTAAATAACTCTATTAACTTCTTTATTGTGTTGTTTTTAGCCTTAGTTTATCTTACATTGTTGATTAAGACCCGAATTTTATCATTCCTATTTTGTTTTTTTTTTTTTTTACTTTATAAATTTGCTTAATCTTAGACCTTAATGTTGATGTCGATTTTTTACCAACCAACAAATTAGAATCTCTAATTTTTTTAATAGGGGATCGAAATTGAAGATATTTTTACTTGAAATAGGTGCCGGACAAAAAATTTGAGATCGATTGACTTGATTCATAAAGATCGAACTTGAAGATAATTGTACTTGAAATTGCAGGTAATCATTGATTATTACTAGGTAATTTCTTATAATTGCAGGTAATCATCAATTATTTTTCTGATTATTATAATCATTGATTATTATAATTTTCATTCAGGATATGACTAACTATTGTTCTTGATCATGTTTGTTACAACACCTAATGTTGAGTTTTCTTTAACTTAAACCCGCAATTATTGCGGGTCTTAAGCAGGGCCGGTCCTGAGAATATGAATGCCCTGTGCGAGATGGTCGAAAATATGCCCCTAAAAAAATTAAATGGCACAACACAAGGTTGTTCGTTAAATACCTCGGATACAAGAGACGTGAACCCGTTCTCGGTTTCAAGAAACGCGGTTCTTATTGTATCTGGGGTCACGACACCGTAATCCGCAGCTGATGCTACTGCATAAACACCATATGCTAAAATGGTTAAATAATACACTTCTAATTTGGGTTGTATATTGTTGGTAACAGGTCAAATATGACATTGGCTAAAACTGAAACAGATTAAAAAAAAAAGTCAAAATCGTCTAACATACACTCAAATCTCCAAACTCCTAAATCGTTAATTTAGGTTCTTTAGTAATATAAGTTTCATAATCATGTTTAATACAGTAACTTAATATAAACTCAAAAATTCCCAAAAAAATATAAATAAAAAAAAATGGACAAATGTATTGGCAGGTCAGCCCATCATGTTTGACGAGTTAGATATAAGCCCCACGCCTACTACTAACGATATAAACGTAGAATATGAAAATGGACAAAGTTAAGAAAAAGGGTGTTTTTTTTCCTAGTATGATCAATTAATTAGATATCCCACATCGGTGGGTATCTTAACAAAAAGACACTATATATTTACCAGGTTTGATTTTTAATCTAAAAAGATTACGAGTAGTGCCCTTATTCCCCATTGCATATTTAAAATGGTTGAGCTAGTGGGTTAATACAAAAATATACGGCACCTATAATTGTTGGGCCCTGTGCAAGTGTACATCCACACGCTTTGGGCCGGGCCTAGTCTTAAGCACAATATCTTACCTGACATTTCCAAAATATTCTATATCCAAAGCAGAAGACAATTCATTAGCACACTTTGATTTTATTAGTACTAGCTTAGTGTCCGCGAATTCGCGGTGCTACTTTATTGGATTAAGCGGGTATCTACTGAAAGTAGTACTCCGTAGTATAGTTTTTCCAAGTTATGTCTTTAATAAACTTTCAAAAGCTTATGGACAGTAAAAAACTTTAAAAACCTATTACAATACAAAGTTATATATTCAAATAACCACACCATTAAGAAATCTACAAATGAGAAAAGTACACGTACTTTCGTTCTTGGCAACAACTTATATATCTTCCATATAGTGAGTGCTCTTTTGTGCTTTTATAGCTTCATCCTCCTTTTCTTTTGTAAATTTCTTAAATTTACCATACATTCTACTTGTGATAATTAAGACACTACTACTTCGTTTTTTATTTTTTTAGTAAGAAAATCACTCACACACATCACTAAATTCATCTTCCATTTTTATAACGGAGGTAAAGAACCGACCTATTCAAATAAAATTGAGTCATATGCTAAAATTTCTGGTCAGGTATAGAGTGTATTTGGGTGAGCTAGCTAATAGCTGGAGTTTTTTTTATTATATCTGAAAGTTAGGGTATGTTTGGTTGAGAGGAATGACTACTATGAAATGTGTTTAATAATGATTGAGACTAGTTCGTAATTTATAATAGGAATACTCATTACCTAAAACTCAGTTTCTCCATCATCACCGTTCAACACGAAATAATTTTACGAGCAAAACGCAACTAATTATATTCGAAATGGAGTTTCTTTTAAAGAGAAACACTTTGGGTAAATTATATATATATATATATATATATATATATATATATATATATATATATATATATATATATATATATATATATATATATATATATATATATATATATATATATATATATATATATATATATATATATACTCATCTAACTATATCTGTAGGAAGGTTCTAGCAAGTGGTAAGTTCACGAGTAACGACTTGAATTCGAATCCTTCTGCCCTTTTTTTATTTTTTGTTCGCAATTGTTTACATAGTTATCTCATAATTTGTTCCATAAAAGACGTTAAAATGTTACACCGTAACGCTTAGGCCATTAGGTATATTTGTTTTCATTATGGAGAGTTAAAAAAACACTATAACGCATAATGGTGTTAATATTTGGTTTTGAAAGAAGACAAAATTGCACCGGGGGTCCCTGTGGTTTGTTCGAAACTACAAGCGGAGTCCAAAAGAATTTTTTCACCTTGGGGGGTCACTGTGGTTTGCAGATGTTTCACGGGGGGTCCAACAGCCTAACGTCTGTCTAAGTTTAACGTTTTTGGGCCTCACATGACTTGTACATGAGGGTAAAATGGTCTTTTCAATTTTATGTGTTTCTCTGACCTTCATCAGTCTCTTTCTCTTTTAATTTTCACCCCTCTTTCATCTTCATCTTCATCTTCATCTTCATCTTCATCTTCATCTTCATCTTCATCCCTAATTTCATAACCCTAATTAAATCTCAAAACCAAATCCAAGTTAATTTGTAAACTAAATCAAAATTCAAATTTCCAAACCGGAAATGCAAAAAAAAAAAAAACAAAAAAAAAAAAAAAAAAAAAAAAATCCATTTTAGGTGTTTATTTCTCACAAAAAGCGAAATCGTCCAGATCTATATATCCCTGACCTTTCTCTTTTATATATCCCTTTAACCTAACTTAATTATTCCATACCTGCAGCATACTTCATCAAAATGCATTACATCTTTGTATCCATTTACAACATACAGTCACATTATCAAAATCCTTTTTTATGTAATCTTCTTCCCCAATTATAAATGCGAAGATCCCTAATTATTTTCAATCCAAAATCAAGCAACAGAGATGCAAAATTCAAAGACACCAGGAACATATAATTGAATTTAACTAACATGCAGTATAATACCTTTTGTTGACATTTGCATCTGGTTGAATTAAAGGTCATCAATTCAGTTTAATGTGTCGCCTTTGCAATTTTCTCTAATATCGATGCAATAATCTAGAATTTGTTTAAGTTGTTTGGTTATTGCTATCACCACCAAAACATCACTCCGTTTAAGAGAGGTTTGCTTTAACCCCAAATTAAACTTTAACCTCCAAATCAAACTTTTAGATTGAGCAATTTATTTTCATATTCATCATCAGCGACGGTAGAATCATTGATTTTGGTGGAAATCAGATCTGGGTTTTATAAAAAATCGTTAGAGTTCTTCACATACGACAGTGGTGGCTGTTGAAGAAGGCGGCGGTGGTGGTTGCTGTTGAAGAAGGCGACGGTGGTGGTGGCTGTTGAAGAAGGCGGAGGCGGTGGTGGTGGATTTTGAAGAAGGCGATGGTTGTGTGTTTCTATTCTAGGTTTGGAGAGACTTCACTCTGTTACAGGGAATAAGATAATAAATGTGTGATGACCCAGAAATTTCTGACTAAATTTAAACTTAATCTTTAACGTTTCTGACACGATAAGCAAAGTCTATGAAGTTGAATCCTAAAATTCTTGAACTATTCAAATACCCTTCGATTGTTCTCAACGATTCGCGAACAAATATATGTAAATAGATACATATATATACTATAACTTGAAAACGTAACAAAGTGTTATGAAAACGATACTGTGCATTAACCTTATTGGTTTGATTATCTGATTGATATATTTAACTACGGAGTTAAAAGATTATGCCAAACGATTGAATTAAAAGATATTTATTGAGTCCCTTAAAGATTATGATATTATTACGAGTCTCTGTTGTGAGGTCCACGTTGATTTGAGAAATCGTTCATTTTTAACGATATTCGAAATAAATGGTAAAGTGTTTGTTTAAATAACGTAATTTGAAGACATACAATAATAAGGAATATTAACTGTTGGAATTAGATATATGAATAACTTGTGATATGTATTTTAAAACGTATATATTAATATTGAAAATATATAAAATATAATATTAAACTGGTCATAAAACGAATTGTTATTATATATATATTAACAAATAGCGAGACGATGATTTATAGAAGTAAATGATCAAAATACTCGAAAGTTTAAGATATACTTTGAGTGGTATAGTTTAGGGATAATTTAAGGCTATATTTTGACAAAGGTACGTGACACGAAATGTAAAATACAAGTTTTCTCAGCGTACGAAAGGACATTTGAAAAATCGGAACCGGGACATAAGTCGAGTGATGACGTACGACTTATCGGAACAAAAATTACAAGTCAACTATGCATGT
Organism: Rutidosis leptorrhynchoides; assembly: GCF_046630445.1. Lineage (NCBI taxonomy): Eukaryota > Viridiplantae > Streptophyta > Magnoliopsida > Asterales > Asteraceae > Rutidosis > Rutidosis leptorrhynchoides. Next base: position 655,728,054 of record NC_092333.1, on the reverse strand, counting down.
GAATTTAATATAATATATAATTAATTATATAAATTAAATATATTATATATATTATATAAAATTATGTCGACAAACAAAAAGTTAAAAGTTTGTGAGCTGGATCAGAGGGTCATGCGATCGCATGGCCTTGATGCCCAAAAACCATGCGATCGCATGGGGTTGGAAATCAGGCCACATCTATAAATTGCAGTCGAGTTCTGTTTCATTTACACACACATATCATATATTACTCCGTATTTATTTTATTTAATTATTATTATTATTATTATTATTATTATTATTATTATTATTATTATTAAGATTAATATTATTATTAATCTTATTAATTATTAGTATTATTAATTATTAATTAGTAATATACATAAAATACTACGATGAGGTTATGAGCGTGTCACTTTCAAAATGGTTTTCAAGCGGGATAGAGCTAAGAAAATTATGGGTTATTGCCAAGGAGGTTATGGGTAATGTTCGGGGGTATATTTGTAAATCAAACCTAGTGTTTATCATCTCCGTTGCGTCTACGTACTTTTCTACAATATTGAATCTCAATATTGATACGTAAGCACTCATATTTTATCTTTTATATATTAATTGTGTATCCATGTCTAGTGCTCGAGTGCATATATTTATACATGCTTGTATGCTAAATTTCGTCGTTAAACAGTTTATGATGAATCACGAATTAAATACATATATTACTGGTAAAAGGTATATGATATACATGTTTTTGGAAAGCTGGCGAAAAATCAATGACTTTTCATTTAGACATCGAGTAGTTTCGATCAACGGATTAAAAGATATGATCAACTGAATTATAATTGACGTTTATTGGAGTTGCTTATGAATTTGCAATTAAGATTTAAACAACTAGTTTACAAGATTGATAAAATGGATTTTTAAATATTACCAGCCGAGTAAATGAATCCTTATATAAGGTACGTCTCGTTTGTTGAACTATTGTCAAAATTGACTTTTTGAAACAACATTGGATAACTTTTGTATGTCAATATCGAGCATTAGGATTGTGATACACTATGACCTGACCTAGCTTGATAGACATTTATTGACCAACATATGTTCTCTAGGTTGAGATCTATGATTATTTGATATTCCGAGTTTCGGTCACATTACGATGAACAACTTTATGTGCTGCTAAGGTGAGTTTCATTTGCTCCCTTTTTAATTGCTTTTACAATATATATTTTTGGGCTGAGAATACATGCACTTTATTTTAAACGCAATGGATACAAGTACATACTAAATTCTACACAGAGTTTGAACCAAAAATCCCTTAGCTTTGGTAACTAGTAACTACCAGTTATAAGAACTGGTGGGCGCGAGTAGTTGTATATGGATCCATAGGGCTTGACATCCCCGTCTGTTTCAGGTATAGAAACCCTAGCCTGAACTATAAAACAGACGTATGCTATTTGAGTTTAGTACATGTTGGATTGCATGTATTGTACATGTTGGTTGCATGTATGTTAAAACAGGGGTACTTATTATAACGTTAAAGTTTAGTTACCAGGGTGCTCAGCTTCGTAGAATATTTTGATAAACGTTTCTGGATGAAACAACTGAAATCTTGTGATCCACCTTTATATACAGATTATACGAAACATTAAAACTATGAACACACCAACCTTTGTGTTGAAACTTGTTAGCATGTTTATTCTCAGGTTCCCTAGAAGTCTTCTGCTGTTTGCTTATATGTGATACAAGCTATGTGCATGGAGTCATACATGCTTTATTCAAGAAAACTTTGCATTCACAAAATCATCACCGGTATAATAGAAGAAGTCAACGAGCTTCGTGCTCGGGTAGTGGCTTTGGAGAATATGGTGCAAGGGTTACGAACACGAGCAGCAGCACCCGCAGCATAACCGGTACCACCATCATCCACACCAACAGGATCATTACCACCACCAACAACCACATCCGCATCACGCGCCTCAACAATACAATCTGTACCTCGGATATCAACATCATACGCACCATAGGTACCAAGAAGTACCAGCAACGACAAACGATGAAGTATGGATTCATAACTTCATTGGAGAAACATTCTACGACGATTATGTAATTTCTAAAGTTTAGAGATTATCTATTCTAGCCTTAACCCTAAATCAGATAGAGTAGAAACCCTTATCCGAATGGTGTAAGATACAAGCTAGACTTGTTTTACCAACAGCATCAACAGTACCCTTAGCCTCACCAGCACAGTCAGTGCTGTCAACATCGTCAGAATCAGCAGCACCTCTAACATCACAAGCTCCGTCAGTTCAAGAAAGCACCGTGGACATCATTACGAGTCAACAACGAGTATATTGTATCAATGAGTTATGAAGTAATAACTCTATTCATCTAAAGAATTTATATGTATATCTTATATATATAAATTTTAAAACCATCATGAATCTTTTCGTACTAAGCTATTACGTGTGAATTTTAAGGGGTAGATACTACTCGGTTAATTCATATTACTAATATTCTATGATGTACATCCTTCGTTAACAACTTAACCATCGTTAACTACAAATATCTGTTTCAACTCAATGAATTCCATTTCATAATGAACTTAGTGTATTAATCAATTACATGTTTGATTTTACCCTTTTATCTTCGATGTACTCGAAACTTTCTAGAAAACATCATTTATATCTTATGAAGTTCATAAGAATTCCACGAGCATCAACATCCTTCACCGAGGAATAAGAATAAATAATGAAGTATTGATTTCATTAGTGAAATACTCAGCGAAGATTATGTAATCCTTAATGTTTTAGAGATTATTTTTTCAATTCAAAAATCAAATGAGCTTAATATGATATTAACTCATCAAATATGTATTACATCTGAAGAAGATATACATACATATATTTTCATAAAGACGGTAATAAAAAAAAAATCTTTTGTACAAAGTATTAATTGTGAAATCTTAAACGGGTAGGTAATACTCGGGAAATATATAAGTTCACAATTAATATGTTATACTGTACATTCTTCAACTTTGATTCAAAAATTATTAACTATGCTCACAGCGATATACAATCGTTTCCATACAAATTCAATTACATATTCTGATTTTGAAAAATCAGAATCCAAGCCAAGATTTAACAGAAAACATCACTCTTAGATTCTTACATCTTTCAAATGCTATACTTTGACTTCAAAACTGTGCTAGAACATCACTTCTATTCATAAACCCAGGAGAAAAAAAATTGTATCGTTCAAAATTCTAGAACATCATATGTATCTTGACAATTACAATCTTCATGCAAACCCTTCAAACTTTTAAAAACACCTCGGATTGATAACCAACGATTCGGTTATGATAACTTTGAATGCTGATGAAGCAGCAAAAACTGTAAACGACCTTAACAGCCAAAAGTTTGATGATAAAGAATAGTGTGTTGGCAAAGCTCAGAAAAAGAGAAGGTTTGGAACTGGAAAATGGATTGAGCAAAGTATGAAGGAGGCTGTGGATAAAACACAAATACTAAACCTGCCTTCAAAGAATCCAAATTATTCAGTATCTGCTGAAGCCATTAACGAATACCTTGCTTCCGAATCTAAACCCTTGTGGACAATATTCTTCATCATCCTCTGATATTAGAAATTCTAAGATATCATCGTATCTTTCATTATAAATATCCTCCATATTTCTGGAGATAATTCCATAATCATTCTTATCGGAAATCAATTTTCTCCTTGCGATATCTGTGTAACATCATAAAAGAAACAATTTTAGTTTCTAAATTCTGAAACCTTCGAGTTTAAAATATGAATATTTTTGAAGTAGTGTTGGGAATTGAAGCATGAGTTAGTATAATATAATGACATTTGATCAACGTGATTATATTACAGTAAGTCATGCTGAGTTTCTAATGGAACGTGATAAAGGTTCACAGATCACACCCGCATCATGAACCATGTTACATAACTCTTTCATTATATTTAACCTCTAAATATATCAAGAAAATATTTTTCTTGATGATTCGGTCTTTTCCAGATATTCTAGTAATTTGACAAGTCAAATTGTGCCATTACCGTTTCTTTCTTAGAACATTAATTATGTTCATTCCGAAATTAATACCTACGAATTCTGGACCATTATTCGCTTGACTTAAAGTCGGGAAGAGAAAACAAAAAGCATGAAGCTCTGAAATATAATGGAAAATATAAAGCCCGAAATTACAAACTGTGTATATCAATGCGTATAACAATATAAAGACACGAGAGAATGAAAAACAATATAACCCCAAGGTAATAGTAGAAGAAAATAACCTCCTCTGGTGGCAGATGAAAAAGAAGAATGAATGATATGATAGCCAAGAAAATATCAAGAATCAGAACTGGATGAAGCATTTTCACAAATCTTTTGTAAGTATGAAATAAGGAAGAAGATTATAGGAGTGGTGAAAATAAATGAAACGGAAGAGGTCAATTTATAGCAAAATATCAGACATAGCAATCGAGGCAGATTACGCATTTAATCAAAGGAAATCCTAATTTCCTTAAATTCCGAAGAATCAAATCTTATTTAAATTATGAAGATTTTCTATTCCTTAAATTTCGGAAATCAATCGTTACTACGTCAAGAGATAAGATGAATCTCTATTCTCCATTTCACTCTATTACGATAACTTCCCTCATACGCTTCGAGTAATTGGATTTTTTTTATCCATATTATTCAACGGTGATAAAAATTCTATTTATAAACACATATTCGTCATGAAAACATTTTTATTGTTAGCCATGACGACCTCACTCAAATTTCGGGACGAAATTTCTTTAACGGGGAGGTACTGTGATGACCCAGAAATTTCTGACTAAATTTAAACTTAATCTTTAACGTTTCCGACACGATAAGCAAAGTCTATGAAGTTGAATCCTAAAATTCTTGAACTATTCAAATACCCTTCGATTGTTCTCAACGATTCGCGAACAAATATATGTAAATAGATACATATATATACTATAACTTGAAAATGTAACAAAGTGTTATGAAAACGATACTGTGCATTAACCTTATTGGTTTGATTATCTGATTGATATATTTAACTACGGAGTTAAAAGATTATGCCAAACGATTGAATTAAAAGATATTTATTGAGTCCCTTAAAGATTATGATATTATTACGAGTCTCTGTTGTGAGGTCCACGTTGATTTGAGAAATCGTTTATTTTTAACGATATTCGAAATAAATGGTAAAGTGTTTGTTTAAATAACGTAATTTGGAGACATACAATAATAAGGAATATTAACTGTTGGAATTAGATATATGAATAACTTGTGATATGTATTTTAAAGCGTATATATTAATATTGAAAATATATAAAATATAATATTAAACTGGTCATAAAATGAATTGTTATTATATATATATTAACAAATAGCGAGACGATGATTTATAGAAGTAATTGATCAAAATACTCGAAAGTTTAAGATATACTTTGAGTGGTATAGTTTAGGGATAATTTAAGGCTATATTTTGACAAAGGTACGTGACACGAAATGTAAAATAAAAGTTTTCTCAGTGTACGAAAGGACATTTGAAAAATCAGAACCGGGACATAAGTCGAGTGATGACGTACGACTTATCGGAACAAAAATTACAAGTCAACTATGCATGTGAATTTAATATAATATATAATATATAATTAATTATATAAATTAAATATATTATATATATTATATAAAATTATGTCGACAAACAAAAAGTTAAAAGTTTGTGAGCTGGATCAGAGGGCCATGCGATCGCATGGCCTTGATGCCCAAAAACCATGCGATCGCATGGGGTTGGAAATCAGGCCACATCTATAAATTGCAGTCGAGTTCTGTTTCATTTACACACACATATCATATATTACTCCGTATTTATTTTATTTAATTATTATTATTATTATTATTATTATAATTATTATTATTATTATTATTATTATTATTATTATTAAGATTAATATTATTATTAATCTTATTAATTATTAGTATTATTAATTATTAATTAGTAATATACATAAAATACTACGATGAGGTTATGAGCGTGTCACTTTCAAAATGGTTTTCAAGCGGGATAGAGCTAAGGAAATTATGGGTTATTGCCAAGGAGGTTATGTGTAATGTTCGGGGGTATATTTGTAAATCAAACCTAGTGTTTATCATCTCCGTTGCGTCTACGTACTTTCCTACAATATTGAATCTCAATATTGATACGTAAGCACTCATATTTTATCTTTTATATATTAATTGTGTATCCATGTCTAGTGCTCGAGTATATATATTTATACATGTTTGTATGCTAAATTTCGTCGTTAAACAGTTTATGATGAATCAGGAATTAAATACATATATTACTAGTAAAAGGTATATGATATACATGTTTTTGGAAAGCTGGCGAAAAATCAATGACTTTTCATTTAGACATCGAATAGTTTCGATCAACGGATTAAAAGATATGATCAACTGAATTATAATTGACGTTAATTGGAATTTCTTATGAATTTGCAATTAAGATTTAAACAACTAGTTTACAAGATTGATAAAATGGATTTTTAAATATTACCAACCGAGTAAATGAATCCTTATATAAGGCACGTCTCGTTTGTTGAACTACTGTCAAAATTGACTTTTTGAAACAACATTGGATAACTTTTGTATGTCGATATCGAGCATTAGGATTGTGATACACTATGACCTGACCTAGCTTGATAGACATTTATTGACCAACATATGTTCTCTAGGTTGAGATCTACGATTATTTGATATTTCGAGTTTCTGTCACATTACGATGAACAACTTTATGTGCTGCTAAGGTGAGTTTTATTTGCTCCCTTTTTAATTGCTTTTACAATATATATTTTTGGGCTGAGAATACATGCACTTTATTTTAAACGCAATGGATACAAGTACATACTAAATTCTACACAGAGTTTGAACCGAAAATCCCTTAGCTTTGGTAACTAGTTACTACCAGTTATAAGAACTGGTGGGCGCGAGTAGTTGTATATGGATCCATAGGGCTTGACATCCCCGTCTGTTCCAGGTATAGAAACCCTAGCCTGAACTATGAAACAGACGTATGCTATTTGAGTTTAGTACATGTTGGATTGCGTGTATTATACATGTTGGTTGCATGTATGTTAAAACAGGGGTACTTATTATAACGTTAAAGTTTAGTTACCAGGGTACTCAACTTCGTAGAATATTTTGATAAACGTTTCTGGATGAAACAACTAAAATCTTGTGATCCACCTTTATATACAGATTATACGAAACATTAAAACTATGAACTCACCAACCTTTGTGTTGACACTTGTTAGCATGTTTATTCTCAGGTTCCCTAAAAGTCTTCCACTGTTTGCTTATATGTGATACAAGCTATGTGAATGGAGTCATACATGCTTTATTCAAGAAAACTTTGCATTCACAAAATCATCACCGTGTATCTTATTTTGACTTCATTGTCTACGGATGTATTATGGTAAACTATTATTTATGGTGATTGTCTATATGTAGAAATCATCAAACGTTGAATACCTTAGAAATTGATATTCATTTATTGTGTACCTTTTGAAAAGAATGCAATGTTTACAAAACGTATCATATAGAGGTCAAATACCTCGCAATGAAATCAATGAATGACGTGTTCGTCCATATGGATTTGGAGCGATCGTCACAAAATGGAAAGATAAAAAATAAATAATAAATTAAAAAGAGGAAATTTTACTAAATGACCATTCTACCCTCATGTGCCTAGCACATGACGAATTTTAACAGGGTTTTTAACAGACGTTAGGCTGTTGGACCCCCCGTGAAACATCTGCAAACCACAGTGACCCCTCAAGGTGAAAAAATTCTTTTGGACTCCGCTTGTAGTTTCGAACAAACTACAGGGACCCCCCATGCAATTATGTCTTTGAAAGAAATAAGAAAAAAATAAATAGAACGTTACTTTCAGAAATATCGTGTTTTTTTTAATATCGTATTCAAAATATTCAAAGTAGACATACGTAGGCATTTTGTAAATAAATATCGTCCGATACAACAAACAGGTACCACCAGAGTTTTAGTTTTTCTGACAACATACAATTTTTCCGGCCAGAATTCCGGCGTGTGAGTCATCACTACCTACGCTGTCTCGGGAACAAGATTTCGCATATGAATTACCACTTTTTTCTACCGGATACAATAAATTTTATAGAATGCCGTTACCAAAATCTAACTATCCGATCGGTGGTACTTCAATGGTTTTTGCGGTGATAATGAAAACGGTAGCGTTTGGTTGTGTTTGTAAGTGTTGATGGCAGAAATGGTATTTTAATTTATACATGTTATCGCCTTTAATTAAACATGAAAACTAACTTCTAGGTTTTGAGAGGATAAACAACCATGAGTTGTACCTAAAGATTAATATTTATTTACCCATTAAGATTTTAAGATAACTGAGTTGTGAGTCTCGTGGGGTTTGAAGATAGATTGTATCTTTGTCTTAAAGATTGATTAGGTATTTGATGTAAAAGATTTTGGTTTCTGGGTTTGAAGGGAGTGATATTATTTATTTTTAGGAGTTTATATGTATTTTTAGGCATTTATTATAAGGAAATAGGTAGAAGTGGAGTAAAGTAGTGTGAAAGAGGATTTTTTTATTATTTTTAAATAGTGTTTTTTAAACATTGTTTGCAAAAATAGAAATATGAAAAAAGTTTTATAGAAACAGGAAAACCGTAGTTGAAACTCCAGTTTTGGTAAATCGGAGTTTCAAACTCTGGATTTGCAGAAAAACAGTAAAACTGGATTTTTAAACTCCGATTTACAACTGCAATAATAGAACTCAATCATTGAGTGATTCTTAGTCTTTTCATGTAAGAACCCTGCTATTTCCGTTAAGCTTCGTTAACTGTCCGTTAAGTTATTTAATGGAACTTACTTGATTTTTGTGTATTTAATTTAATTAAATGCATACTTGGTTCCAGGAGTAGTACTATAATTAATATTTAAATATACTAATCAAGAAAATTTATTTCATGTTTTGAAGTACAAAGAAAACGATACGGTTTTAAAAACTGCAACAGAGGTCTCACGAGACTGCGAAGCGATTGAATTTTTAATATAATAATTATTTTCAATAATTATTATCTTTTAGAAAAACATATTTAATTTATTATATATTTTTTTTGAACAGCGATTGGGATCACCCGAGGGGGACTAAACCACCCATTGCGATCATCTCCTGTTTCGACTATGCCGATGTAGCGATAATAACCCCGCCCCCCATCGCTGCTCGGGAGGAAACCTTGAAACCGATCCAAGGGCACGGTCAAGTAAAACCCCCCTCCCTTTTACCCCCCAAACGATATGGGAAAGGTGCCTGAAATGCCCCGTTCATACCGATTATAAACGATTCACAATAGTTGATTCCATCGCGAGGTACTTGACCTCTATATGATACATTTTACAAACATTGCATTCGTTTTTAAAAGACAAACTTTCATTTAATCGAAAGTTAAAGGCATGCATACCATTTCATAATATATCCAACTATAATTGACTTAATAATAATCTTGATGAACTCAACGACTCGAAAGCAACGTCTTTTTGAAATATGTCATGAATGACTCCAAGTAATATCTCTAAAATGAGCAAATGCACAGCGGAAGATTTCTTTCATACCTGAGAATAAACATGCTTTAAAGTGTCAACCAAAAGGTTGGTGAGTTCATTAGTTTATCATAAATAATCATTTCATAATTTTAATAGACCACAAGATTTCATATTTCCATTTCTCATAAACATACATTCCATACATAGAGATAAAAATCATTCATATGAATTGAACACCTGGTAACCGACATTAACAAGATGCATATAAGAATATCCCCTATCATTCCTGGACATCCATCGGACTTGATAAAATAACATCGAAGTACTAAAGCATCCGCTACAACGGATGGGGTTTGTTAGGCCCAATAGATCTATCTTTAGGATTCGCGTCAATTATTAGATCGGTTTACTAATTCTTAGGCTACCAAGCAAAAAGGGGCATATTCGGCTTCGATCATTCAACCAGAAAATGTAGTTCAATTACTTGTGTCTATTTCGTCAAACATTTATAAAAGCGCATGTATTCTCAGTCCCAAAAATATATATTGCAAAAGCATTTAAAAAGGAAGTAATGAAACTCACAATACTGTATTTTGTAGTAAAAATACATATGATGAAACTGAACAATGCAGGGTTGGCCTTGGATTCACGAACCTATATCATTTGTATATATTAATACACATATTTGCAATCGAACATTTGTATATATATATGAATTTATTAATTATGTCATATTTATATTAATAATATGTATATGTCTTCATATTTTCATTTTGTAGATAAAAATATAAATTTTGTTATATGTTATATGTATTAAATATATATATATATATATATATATATATATATATATATATATATATATATATATATATATATATATATATATATATATATACATACATTTATAAATATCATTTGTTTGAAAAATAGTAATTATAATAATACTAAAATAATATTAAATATGGTACAATTATAATAATTATAATACTTAAGTTTTCTAATAGAGGTAATAATGTTAATATTTCTATTAGTGATAATACTAATAATGATATTAATGATAATAACTATAAAAATATTAATTTTACTGTTAATGATAGTTATGATAATGATTTTAGTAGTTACATTATAGTAATATTCATGATAATACTTATAATCATATTAGTGGTAATAATAATAATAATCTTAATATTAATATTAATGATGATAATACTAATAATGATAATCATATTTATAATAATAATGATAATATTAGTAATAATAGTTATGTTCATTGAAATTGATAATAACACTAATAATAACTTGTTTTATTTTCATTATAACACTAATTATAATAATCATAATCCTAATAATAATAATACTAATGTTACTCAATGATATTATTTAGTAATATATAAAAATATGATAATAACATTAATCATATTATTTATTTTAAGATAACAACAGCAAATATTAATAATAATAACAATAACAATAATAACAATAACAATAACAATAACAATAACAATAACAATAACAATAACAATAACAATAACAATAACAATAACAATAATAATAATAATAATAATAATAATAATAATAATAATAATAATAATAATAATAATAATAATAATAATAATAATAATAATAATAATAATAATGATAATGGAAATGGAAATAAAAATATATACCCTTTTAAAACTTCTTCTAAAAAGAAAAGCCCAAGACGGGACTCGAACCCGCGACCTCCCGCTCACCCGTCAATCCCCTTAACCATCTCGATGTTGCTTACTTTTTGTTATAACCTATAACCCGTTTATATTTATCTTAATACCCGATAGTTTCTACTTCTTCTTCACTAACCAATCGATCCACCATTTCATTTTAATAACAAATACTTGGTTTTGGGCTTTAATGACTAAAACAGAATCAGTTATCTATGATTGTTTGGTTTAACAAAAGAAAAAAAATAAAAAAAATATATAAATATACTGCACTGCTACTGCCGTCGTGGTTTTTACAAAAAAAAAAAAACAAATCGTGATTTCAATTTTGAAAGCTTTTTTGACAAATATTACAACACAAATTAGTTTCTAAATGGTTCGTATAATCTTTCTGACTCATCAATTTTAAAAGAAACATAACAAGTAACTCGAATTCGATTGAAAAACAAAGTTTGACTTTTTATTTCAAAGATTTTGGCTTCGAAATTAGAACTCGATATTAGGAATTGGAACTTGATATTTTGCAGAAAGATTGAGTAAGACATTCTTAAAAAGACTACATTAATAGATTTTGAAATGTGATTCGAATTTGAGTATTTGCTTTTTCAAAATTCAAGAACACTAACTCAATATCAAATATCAAATTCTAGATTGTTTTAGATAATAATTTCAACATGAAATAGATTTTAAATGACTCCTATAAACTTTCTGGATCATCAATTAAGCTTAACACATAACAGGGATTTCGAATTTTACCAAGAACAATTTCTTTGACTTTTGAAATCTAAACTTTGACTCCAAAATTGAGATTCGATAGGCAGATTTGGAAGTTTAGCTTTTGCAGATAGCTTGAGTAAGTAATTCCTAACACAGCTACAATTCTATATTTTGAAGATTGTTACAAACTCGAGTTTTGATAAAATGGTTATGAAATAGAGGTATACGGGGAAGTTTATCAATTTCTGTTTTTTTCTTTCTCTCAAATGCAGTACGTGAATGATATAGTGTAACTAAGTACATGATTTAATAGTAATATGAGATTGTAATTGATCTGTGATATGGACAGGAATCGATTTGCAGACAAGTGGTAACCAGTTTTTCCACAATCGAATAGAAACATTAAATATAATAGATATAAAAATCCAATTCTGTTACATGTCATTGTTGTACTAATATGTATAATTAAATATTATTAAGTAATAAATATATTAATACTAATAATACAAAATAATAGTAGTTATATTAATAATACCGTATAATAGTAGAAAATACTAATAATAATAGAAATAATAATTATGATAATAATATCAACAATACTAATATTAATAATAATAAATAATGATAATTATAATAATTATTATAAAAATGATAATAATCATATTATTAATGATAATAATAAAAATAATGATTTTTAGTGATAACACTAGTTACATTGTTTCAATTTTCATATCTATATAGTATATATTATAAAAATATTAATAATACAAATAATAATATTAATAATACAAATAATAATATTAGTATTAATATTATTAATAATAATGAGAGTAATATTAATAATATTGATATATCACTATATCTAAATTTGTAATTATTTAATATATTAATATTACATATGCCATTTAATATTTACACATAAATGTTCGTGAATCGTCGAGAATGGTCAAGGGTTAAATGCATTCATATAAACTGTTTCAAAAATTTTGAGACTCAACTTTACAGACTTTGCTTATTGTGTCGAAATCATATAAGAATAAAGTCTAAATTTGGTCAAAAATTTCTGGGTCGTCACAGTACCTACCCGTTAAAGAAATTTTGTCCAGAAATTTGAGTGAGATCATCATGGCTGACAATAAATATGTTTTCATGACTCATATAAGCTGATAAATAGAGTTTTATTACCATTGAGTAATAAGGATAAAATTAATTCGATTATTCGAAGAGTACGAATGAAGCTATCACTAAATAGTGAAACGAGAAAGACAAGTTTCATCATAACTTTTGACTAGTCATGGTTGAATTCCGGAATTTAAGGGATTTAAAGAATATCTTCGAAATATAAAAGATTTGATTCTTCGGCGAGTAAGGAAATTAAGATCTTTATAATTAAATACGGTGATCTGCCTCAATTACTCTGTCTGATATTCCCATTATAAATTAAACTCTTTCGTTCCATTATTCTCACCATTCCTATACTTTCTTTCTTAGTTCATACATCCAAAAGATTGTGAAAATGCTTAATCCCGTTCTAATCCTTGATATTTTCCCAATTATCATTTCGGTCATCCTTTTTTTCAATCTTCCACCCAAAAAATCTATTTACTTCTACCATTACCTTGGGGTGATACTATTCTTAATTCTACATATTCGTATTAATATTCACGGTTTGTAACCTCCATGTTGTTATTGGGCTTTATATTTTCTTTTATATTTTGGAGCTCTTTACCTTTTTATTCTCTTCTCGACCTCTAGTAAAGCGAGTAACTGTCTAGAATTCGTAAGTATGGAGTTTCGAATTAATTTAAGGTTCTAAACAAGAAAGAACATAATAGCACGATTTGATTTGTCAAATTACCATAATCACTTTCAAGAATATATTTTCTTGATATGTTAAAAAGTTAAGCAGAATGAAAGAGTTATGTAACATGGCACATGATGACGTTATGATCTGTGAATCATCATCTCCCATTAAAAACTTAGCATGACTTACTGTAATATAATCACGTTGATCAAGTGTCATTATATTATACTAACTCATGCATCAGTTCCCAACACTACTTCAAAAACATTGATATTTTAAACTCGAAGGTTTACAGAATATAGAAACTAAACAGTTTCCTTTATGATGTAACATAGATAGCACGAAGAGATAAATAATTTCGGACAAGAATATTTATGAAAATATCCTCAGAAATATCGAAGATATTTATGATGATATTTTAGAATTTCTAAGATCGAAGGTTGATGAAGAAAGATTTTTCCACAAGATTTAACATGAGTATGGTGCAAGATATTCTCTAAATATTTCATCAGAATCATCAGGATTCTTTATGTACAAGTTTAGTCCTTGTGATTTGTTCACAGTCTCCTTCATGGTTTGCTCAATCTGTTTTCCAGTTCCAAACCTTCTCTTTTTCTGAGCTTTGCCAACATATTATTCTTAATCATCAAACTTCCGATGATTAAGGTCATTTACGGTTGTCTATAGTTTCTGCTGCTTTATTCAGCATTTTTCAACATTCCGAGTATTAATTCGTAGACTGTGTGCTTTTCAAAAAGTACAGAATGGAAGATCATAATTCTAGGAGTTACATGTTATATATAACTGTTGAAGTGAAAATGCTGCGAAATTCAAGATTAATGATTGATGCTTCTCGGTAGTTGGTATGGCAATTATTGTTACAGGGTATAGATGAATACATGATGGGGTTTCAATGAATAAATATAGGGATTTTTCTTAGAGATTTAGGTCAAAGAGTAATGAAGTTGCTGGTAAGTTTACTGCTAATGTGATGAGATATAAATGGTTCCTCGGTAACGATGATGAAAAGTAAACTTATATATCAAGCTTATAATAAGACTTTTTCAAATGAAAGGTTGATGTTGATTTGCTGGAGCTGTGACAAAATTGGCTAATTTGAAGAGAGATTGTAAAGTTATTTTCGGTAATGACAATGCCAAAGGAGCTAACACAAATACGTGTTAAACGTTTATTCAAGTTTCGAGTGTATTTCAGGTGCATAACCATATGCATCAATCTTTTCTTCCGTAGATGAGATGTAGTTGGTTCATTCTCTCGATTTGAGGTGTTTTCAAGAATTATGAAAGGTTTGAACGCAGATTGTAATCATCAAGATATAAATGAGGTTTAAGATGAAATCAAGTGGCAAACTTGAAGGAATTTTTTTTAGTTTCATATGTTATAATCAATATTTTAATTCATTTTTAATTGTCCAATGTTGGTAGTCTACAGTTAGTAATTCAATAATTCATATATAATATTCGAATTAATTAATACGTATCGTGACCCATTGTATACATGTCTCAGACTCGATCACAACTGAAAGTATATATATTATTGTAGAATCAACCTCAACCCTGTATAGCTAACTCAAGCATTACTGCATATAGAGTGTCTATGGTTATTCCAAATAATATATATAGATGCGTCGATATGATATGTCAAAACCTTGTATACGTGTCCCGATATTTAAAGTGCGTAAAATAAATAACAGAAATTAAATGAC